>NW_026652280.1:91765572-91771998 GCF_009828535.3 Hylobates moloch
TATGTGTGTGTGTGTTGCAGGGTCTGCACACGTGTGTGATGCTATCTGGAGGTTCTGTTTTGTCCTATGGGTCCTGGCCTTGTTCTCATTCCCATCGCAGACTGAGGGGGCCGTGCTGCCCCCCCATCCCTCGCTCCTTGGCCCCCATCCCCGGCAGCAGAACTCCCAGATGTGGCCGCCCGCCCCCGAGTCTTTCTGGGGGCCGTTCTGGACTCCAAACCTTCCTCTGTGAATATTTTGCTGTACAAGTCTCTGCGTCTTGATCCAATTTCTGTGATTTATATTTTCCATAATTTTCTCTGGTCAGGATTTTCAGATTTACGACCCGCGTGCGCTCTGCTGTCCTGCATTCTGGAGAAGGCTGTCTGTGTCTTCCCTGACTGCTGTCTGCTGGGAGTGCACTCTCCTGCACTGCTTTTCCCCAACCAGGGCCTGGGGTGCGCCCCTCACGCAGGAGCCACTCCCACCTGCCTCTGCCTTTCTGGGGGGTGGCAAAGTCTCCTTCGCAGCCCTGCTCTCCTCCCTCACCCCCTCCCGAGGCAAAGTTTCTCTGTCCGCAGTGGATTGATAGCTGGTGCAGACGGACGGGGTCTGGGGCTGGGGGTGAGGCCTGCAGATCATCCCCTTCTGCACAAAGACCCCATGGAAGTGGAGAGTGGAGGGGTCCTATAGGCTTGGGGGGGGGATGGAGCCTATGTTTTAGAGGGAAAAGCCATGGGCAGCGTCTGATGGGCATCTGGGCACTGCCCTGGCCGTAGCAGCAGGTGGCACGTGCTGGCCAGTGCCCTTCTGAGCTGGCCCCGCAGATGACCAGGACGCTGTGCCATTGGCTAGCCCCTACCTGCCTCCTCCCGTGTCCCCCGGGGCCCCTATGCAGAAGCAAGTACGCACTGTGAAGGGGGGTCTGCAGCTTTATTCACAGGCCCCAGGCGATGGAGGCAGCAAGGACAGAGACACGGGGGATGCCCCGGGATGGCCTCTCCACCCCCAGGATTGTCAGGGAGCCCCTGACAGGATTGTGGGGGCTGGAGGATGTGGAGTCCCACGAGTGGCCCTGGTGTGCAGGAGGGCGGAGGGTCTCTGCCTCTAGGGGCCTTTCTGGCCTTTCTACTTCCAGCGCCCGCCGACTTTGCCCTTGGCTGGGGTCCCAGCCTTCTTGCTGCTGCAAACGGGAAGCAAGTGATCCTTCAGGGTCAGGGCCTCTGGCCGTGCCCCTCCTGGTCCCCTACCCTGGGCGGACTCTCAGCCCGACCCCAGGCTGCTCTCAGGGCACAGGCCCGGCCCAAGTTTGCGGCACACACCCAGATTCAGTCCAGGCAGTGCCCACTCACCTGTGCCTGGCGGGCCTAGGTCGTTAGTGTGGTTAGGGGGCTGGCACGTGAGCCCAGAGCACCCTCCCTCTGTCCTCCTTTCTTTGCCTGAGGTACCACTACAGACAGACCCCCGAGCTGGGGAAGACTGTCTTGGCAGATAATGATAATCCTAGACGCTTGGCCTCAAAAGAGCTCATGCCCCTCCAGACGGTGGCCTCTAAGGGGTGGCGGTCCCAGGAGCCTGCCCCATTTGTCTGAGGCCTTCACGTGGCCGCAAGCCAGGAGGAGCTGGGTGCAGGTGAGGGATGAAGGCGGGCGGAGGACAGGAGTGCCCCGGCCCGCGAGGCCGGCCCCATTCAGACGCGGCTGCTCAACAGGACACCTGGCTGGCAAAGGCTGTGCCCTCACACATGTTCCTGGGCACCCTCAGCACATGCACACGTTCCTGGGCACCCTTAGCACATGCACACATGCACACACGCAGGCACATGCACACCACGCCAACTGCACCCTGGGTGCAGCCCCATGAAGGTGGTCGAGTAGCTGTGTCAAGGGATCCTACAGCCCCCGGGGACACGATTTTATGGACGAGGTGTCACCATCCTGAGGAGTCCGTGATTTTGCCCAGCATCGCAGAGGGGCTGGTGATGAAGCCCTGACTGCTTAATTCCCTGTCCTAGGTCCCCGTGGAGGGTGGGACACTGGCAGGATACCCCGGGGCCCAGGTTGGCCACACCAAAGGCCCCCCGAGCAGCCCCTTGTAGGGGTCCCCTGGCTGCCCTCTCCCTGCAGCCAGTGCCAGACTCGGGGCGAGGGCATGACAGGCAAGCCCCACTGGGATCCCTCCTTCTGACTCTGCCATCCCCCAGGGCCCCCCTGCATGCAGGAGGAGGGGGCTCTGGGTCCCTGGCCACAGGCCTGCGCATGCTGGCCCGGGTGGCCTGGCCGGGTTAGTCTCGTTACTGCCCTGCCAAGGCCAGCCACCACCGGCCCTTGTTAGGGACTGGCTACAGCAGCTGGCCCCGAGGGCCCCTGTGCCCAGCACGGAGCGAGGACGACAGGGCTACTTACTGCTTCTGGGCCTGGTCAATGCGGCTCCTGAGATTGATGATCTGTGGACAACATGAGTGACTCACTGCAACCACCCGAGGGCCAGGCCTGCATGTACTGGGTGAAGGCCTGTCTCCACCGCAGGATGGGCTGGGCTGCGTGATCCAGGGCTGCTGGGCCCCCACGAGGCCTCCTTGGCTCCCTTACTGTCTCCTGGCTCCTTGTGCAGGGGGACACCGTCCCATGGCCCTTGGGCTCGTGCCTGGACTTACTCTCGCCGGCCTGTACTGGCCTGGACTGCCACACACAGCAGCCCGTAGCTGGCCACTTACCTTCAGCCTGCGGCAGGATGTGGGGCAGGGGGCACGGAGCATGGATGGGGTGGGGGGAGGGTTGCAGGTGAGGCCTGCAGACCTCTCCTTCCCAGCTCCGGCTCCCTTCAGCGCTGAGCTCAGAGCTCCAAGCGGCCCTCCTGCTCCTGGGCCAGCCGCTCCCGCCCTCTTGCCTGCGCCCGGGGGCACTCTGTGGCCGCTGCTGGCTTGAGGCGGAGCTCCTGGGAAGGTGGGGGCCCTTCCTCGCTTCCCAACAGGGCAGCGGCCACTGGGAAGCCCCTGGTTGCAGGCACGAGGGGAGAGCGGGGGCAGGAGGAAGGCTCCAGGCCCCCTGACGCCAGCATCCTGAGCGATCCAGGTTTTTGCCATGCGAGAGGTTCACCTCACCGTGCAGCGCACACCCACGGGCCTGGCCCAGGGCGGACCCGGCTACTTACAACTTGGCCAGCATCTGCACTCTGGCCCGGACATTCATGATCTAGAAAGACCAAGATGGTTACAAGGCTGGATGGGCGGCTGGGGCATCGAGGCCCAGCTGTGGGCTAGCTTGGCCTGGTGATGGCCCTCCAGGCTCTGGAGCCCCTGGGGGCCCACTGTGGCCGCATCTATCCAGAGCTAGTGGGTCCCTGACTCAGCTCTGGGAGCACAGCACGGGAAGGGCCTGGGTCCTGTGCTGTGAAGCCTATCTCAGGGCCTGCCCCTCTGGGAGAGCCCCAAGGGTGAGACCAGGGCTGTCCCTCATGCCTGGACCCCCTGGGGACAGCTCTGGGAGGGAGTGTAATCGCCCTGCCTCTGTCGGAGGGGAGCTCACGGAAGCTCAGGTGGAACAGGTGGCCTGCCCAGAGCCCCCAAGAAGGAGCTCGGATTTGCCCTGCTGGCTTGGACTGGTCGCCCCGCACCCGCTGCACCCTGGTAGAGCACAAGCCCTGTGGGCACAGCTGCCCTCCCCTGGGGCCTCTGGCAGTGCTGGAGGGTGGACATCGTGGCCTTAATGGTGATGCTGGAGTGTCTGCATTTGCCCCGAGCACGCAGATCACCCATGGCTGCGCACCTCACCCCTCGCCCCTGGAGCCCACATGGGTGTTTGGGAGGGTGGGAAGCAGTTTGGCTTCCACCCTAGCTCCCACATTGTACCCCAAGCCCTGAGGCCGCCCAGGAAGGCTGCCTTCCCCAGTCCCAGCTTTGCTTGCAGCGATACTGCCTGCATGGGATGGTGGCTCTGCTCCATCCCAGAGGGGCACAGTCCCAGGCCCCTTTTCCCAGCCACGGGGTGCAGTGTGTCACCCCTCTCTGTCTGCCCTGAGGAGGCAGGTGTCTGGGGCCCTGGTGGAAGCCAGAGTCTGGGTTTGCGGAGGAGGCTCTGCGGAAAGGACGCCCCACGCCAGACGGACTGGGTGCCCCAGGGCTGAGCTGGGTGATGATGGGGACTTTCTATAAGCTTAAAGGGGTTCCGAAAGTGAACCCTGAGTCCACTTGGCCATGGCTGCTCTGCCATGACAGTCCTCATGGCAGGGGTAACCAAGGCCGCCCAAAGGGGCTAGGTTCATCGCTCAAGGTGCTGCGTGGCCAGCCAGGAGGACGGGCTCTGGCCACAGTCCCCAGCAGGAGAGCAGCCTCAGCCAGGGGTCAGTGGCAACAGCCTGTGTGGGCCTTTCAGGGCCCAGGTCCCTGGGGTGGGCAGGTCCAGAGTTTGGTAGCGATGCAGGGAGGTGGCCGCTCTGGCTGGTGGGTGAAAGCCGCTAGGGCCCCAGGGCCGGAGGTGCCGGGACTCACATCATATTTCTGGCGTTTCAGCTTCTCCCCAAACTCGAACTTGTCGATCTCCAGCTGGTGCAGGGTCTCCCAGAGCTCCTTGGCCTTGTCCCTGGGGCAGAGGAAGTGGTGAGGCTTAGTTGAATAAGCCCCAAAGGCAGGGCCAGGCCCCTGGAGTCCTCCAGCCACTGAGGAGCACGGTCCTTGGCAGCCTGAGGAGCAGTCGGCAGCTCCTGCAGGGCCACCCCGTGGGGCTGAGCCCCACAACACCCACCCCTCACCTCAGTTTGTCTTCACCGAGGTGGTCGATGTTGAGCGGCTTGCGTCTCTCAGCCAGAATCTTCTTCTTCATTTCCCGGGCCGTCTGCTTCTTGCCTCTCTTCTGGTCAGCCTGTAGGGGACAGGCCCAAAGAGAGGGGCCTGGTCTCAGGAGGGCGCAGGGTGTAGCCCAGACTGAAGGCTGCCACCGTGCTCCCAGCAGCGGCACACACCTTGGCCAGGTAGCTGCTGTAGTTGGCTCCCATGGAAGACAGAGCTTTCTTCTTCTTCAGGTCGTCCTCTGCCCTCCTCTTGGCATCTTCCTCCTCCCTTCTGGCCTTTTCCTCCTGTGGTGACCCCATCCCCAAGATGCTCAGGGATAGAGAGAGGGCTGTGCTTTCTGGGCAGGCTTTAGGGACCCACCCTGGGCTTACAGCTGTCTGGAAGGGCCCACCCTGGGCTTAGAACTATCCAGAAGGAAGCTCCAGGTCTTGGCCAGGATTTGTTTTCTGGCAAGGGGTTCTGCAGGGCGCTGGGGCCTTAGCCAGTGGCTCTGATCATGGGCCAATGACAATGGGAACCCCAGGAGGAGGAAGGCCTCAGCCCCCTGCATTTCTCTGGGCCTGGGGCTCATTCACTGATGAGGCAGCAGTGTGGATGGTGCCCTCACCGCCAGTCTGTTCTGGCGCTCCCTCTCCTTCTCCGCACGAATTCTCTGCTGCTCCGCTCTCTCCGCACGGCGCTTCTCCTGCAGCCAGAGAAGGGGGGGTCTGCTCGGCCCCTGTCCCCAGCTCCTCCAAGGGTGTCCACCAGCCCCTGCTGCAACCTGAGCTGCCCCACTCACGATTCTCTCTTTGAGAGCGATCAGCTCCTCCTCCTCCTTCTTCCGGGCTTCAAAGTGGCTGTCGATGAGGGCCTGGAGCTCCATTAGGTCTTTGTTCTGACGCTTCTTCTGGATGTCCTGTGGTCAGGGGCAGTGGGCGTGAGCCCCACCCATCTCTCCAACCTCTGCCCTGCCTGGCCTGCCTTGCAGCAAGAGGTCCCTTCCCTTGCCCCAGCAGAGAAGCCCTGACTCCCTTGGCCACCATGAAAATGGCAAGTGGCAAGGAATGTTTTGCCTTCTCCACATTGCCGTGGCTGCTATCCTCATAGGGGCCAAGGGTGGCCTGATTCCTGAGCCACACAGCAGGGATGGTGCCAGGCCATAAGGTCCTCAGCATCTTTAGGATGGACTGGCCCTGACTTGGCTCTGTCATCATCCTCAGAGATGCCCTGCATGGGCCCGGCAGAGAGAAGACTGCAGAGTGAGAGAAATTGTTGGATAAAATAGATAGGCATGTGAATAGATGAACTGATGGATGGGTGGATGAGTGAGAGAGGATGGAGACAGATGACTGGGTGGATAGATGGATGATTGGAGAAATGGATGGATGAATGGATGGATAGGTAGATGTGTGGAGGGATGGATATGTGGATTAATGGTAGAGGATGCGTGGATGGTGGGTGAGTGGGTGGGTGTGGGTGGATGGGAGGATGAATGGGTGGGTGGGTGGGAGGGTGGATGAGTAGATGGTTAAGTGAGTGGATGATAGATGGATCGATGGATGGATAAGTAGATGAATGAGTGGTATGATTGGATGGATGGATGGGTGGATGGGTGGGTGAGCAAGTAGATGAATGGAGAGATGAGTGAGTGGATAGGTGGGTGAGTGTATGGATGG
>NW_026652280.1:91772008-91858974 GCF_009828535.3 Hylobates moloch
TGGAGAGATGAGTGAGTGGATAGGTGGGTGAGTGTATGGATGGGTGGGTGGATGGATGGATGAATGGGTGAGTGGATACCTGGCTGGTTGGATGGATGGAAGTAAGGCAGGATGGATGCATGGATGGATGGATGGATGGATGGATGGATGGATGGATGGATGGATGGATCGTTGGATGGACGGATGGAGAGATGGATAGGTAGGTGGGTGGTTGGGTGGATGAATGGATGGATAGATGGTTGAGTGGATGGGTGGGTGGGTGGGTGTATGAATTGATAGGTGAATGGGTAGGAGCTTACGTGGGTGGGTGGATGGATGGATAGAAGGATAGATGGAGGAGAAGGGAAGAGAGATGTTTATTTTTAGAGGGGTTTCCTCTGGCCCAGAAATAAGTTATGGTAGAATTGCCCGGACCCAGGAGTCCCCAGCTGTGGCTGCTTGGGAGGAAGTGACCTTCTGAGGCCTAGCCTAGAGCCCAAAAGCTGGGGTGTGGGGAAACCATGGCCATGTTAACCAGAGTCTTGTAAACTTACATCGAAGTCCACTTTCTCCCCTTCTGGGATCTTAGGAGCAGTGAGTCTGAAGAGGAGACAGAGAGGCCCGTGAGCAGAGACCCGGGAACCTACCCCAGAGGGTCAGCCTGGCACTTTCCCCACTGGCCCCTGCTGACCCTGGTGCCCTCCTGCTCTGGCCCCCAGCCGAGGATGCCCACCTAGTGGCACGTTTGCCCCAGCTTTATTCTTATGAAGTTTGTAGCCCACCATCCTGGGAGCGGCTTGAGCCCCTCAAGAAGGCTTCAGCTTCCAGCGCCACTGTCTGCCTTTTGGCTTCTGGCCATTGCAATGTCACTGCACCCCAGCTACCAGGGAGGGCACCTCTGTTTCCTTCTCAAACAGATAAATAAATGCAGCCAGGTTGGGTGAGAAGCTATGGCCACTGTGGGTGGCTGTGGCCTCCCTGGGCAGGAATGGCTGCTGCGAGCCTGTGCCTTTCCCCAGCTCCTCTTTCATCTTTCTCTCTGGGGGCCCAAAGGAAGGAGGAGAGGGGGCTGGGAAGAAAGCAATCTGAAGGGGAAACGAGGCCCCCTCTGCGGCTGGGTGTGCAATCCCCTCCTCTCACCAATACATTCCAGATGCAGCAAAGAGTTAAAACAACAACAATTTTTTCCAACAAACCATAGAAGAAAGTGGAACTAAATATCAATCAGAAACTGGAGCAGAAAAGGGTTTCCTAAGCTCAGAAGCACCAGAAGGTGCCTCTAAGGGAAAGAAGGCCAGATGACGCCACGCAAATGAAAAACTTATGTATGTGAAAAAAAAAAAACGGAAAATGGAAAGGCAAAAAAAAAAAGACTAAAAAAATATTTTCAGCAAATACAGAGAAGACTTATATCCTTATGCAAACTGATGACTAAGAAAACACAGAGATTCCTCCACCAGGAGACAAATGAGCAATGGCCGTAGCTACGAGTTCTCAGAGAAGAGACGACCCATCCCAAACTCAGGGAAACGTTGGCCCCAAGTGACTGTTAGGGCGCAAAGCCAAACAACCATGAGGTGCCGTTTCTCATCCATCAGAGGTTGCAATGTAAAAGCACGTTCCTGTCCCTGGGTGAGGAGGGTGTGGGACACAGACCCGCTCACATCCCACGTAGGAGACGGCGTTGGCCAGGCCCTTGTGGAAAGCAATTTGGCAGTGGATGTCAAAGCCTTAAGAACATTCATACTCTTTGACCCAGTAATTCCAGTTCTGGGAATGTGGCCTACGGAAATAACCCTAAAGTCGGAAAATGCTTTCCAACCAGCGTTATTTATGATAGTAAAATATTGGGGAAAGCCTGCAATAGGGGAATGGTTAGGAAAATTATGGTTTGTCCAATTGATGGAATATTATGTGGCCATTCAAAATATTTAAGAAGACTGTGTAAAAACATGGAAAAATACTTATGAATAGTGCTAAATTTTTAAAAAAGCAGAATTCAAGGCTGTAGAGACGGTATGATGTTTGAAGAACAGGGCCGACTTTAAATCTTTTTTTCCAAGCGCTATGCATGGAAAAAAGGAAGAAATAAGGCTTTTTAGTTCTTTCTGCTTCTTTTCCACAGTCTGACTGGCTGGGTGGGAGAATTATAGATGAGGTTTTTTCTTCATTTGACTTTTATATATTTTCCAAATTTTCTTTCATGAGGTGTTTTATTTTCATAATGAAAACACAAACAATTTTTCTAAAATGAGAAAATATCTCATGATCCGGCATTACTGTACTTAAAATCACTGAAAAATACAGTGCAAAGGCTGGGAATATGCCGGCCTCTTCTTCTGAGAATCTGCAGTGCTCCCCAAGTGGGAGCCAACAGTGAGTGTGTGCTAAGATGCTCTAAGATTCCACTTCACGCAGAGCAAAACGCAGGCAAGAGTACTCAAGAGATAAAAGGGTGAATCACGTAGCGAGTGCTGTGGCTTGTGAATACCAGTCAAAAGCAGAAAAGTCAGAAGAGCTGCGTTAAAAAAAACCAACGCATGAAGTGCTCACAAGCAGGTGCGATGGGGACAAGCTCCTCTAAATTCTGCCCCAAAGGGGAGCAGGGGCCCCTGCACAGCAAGCTCTTTTGGACACGGTCAGGGTGTCATTCTGAAGTGGGTTTCTGGGCTGAGTCCCCCACCTTTCTCCACTTCCGGACTCACTTTCCTGTCGCTTTTCACATCTAGGGCTCTGGGAGTCCTAGAAGTATGGCGGGGCATGATGTGGTCCCCCAAAGGCCGCGGGGTGTTGCGGTGGCCAGACTCCCTGCACCCGGTGCCCTGCCTTCCTTCCTCGACTCTCTCCCACCCACCTCTCCTCCCTCCTTCCTCATCAGTAGCCCCCTCCTGCAGGAAGCCCTCTTTGTCTGCACCGGATGACCCTGGGCAAAATCACACCCTGCTGGGCCTCCCAAGCCCATCTCCCAGGTGACCCTCATCCCTTCCACCCTGCGCTCTGAGCGTCCCTCCGAATGCAGGCTCCAGGCATCTGGCCCTGGCCCGCTCCTCCGCCTCCACCACGGAACACACGAGGCACCAGGCCTGCCAGGACCCCACACTCACTGGGCCGCCCCCACCCCAGAACACGCTCGGCGCTGGGCCTGCCAGGACCCCACACTCACTTGGGTCTCGGTTTCTCCTCTGGTCCGCACAGCACCAGCGTGAGGAGAGGGACACCAGCATGGGGAGAGGGACACCAGCGTGGGGAGAGGGAGAGAGACAGCCTGGGTGAGACTGGGCGGCCTGCAGCCCTGGGTTCCCCCTCGCTGAAGGCCGCCATCCTTTTCAGCTGGGTGTACCCCCAACCCCCAGAAACGAGAGGGTCCTGTTTCCGCTCTAGGCCTGCAAAAGCCCCTGGCAGGGTCGGAGGGGAAGAGCTCAGGGCCTGGGAACGGGAGGAAGGGTGAGGAAGAGGTAGGGAAGAAATAGGAGTGAGACAGGCAGCGTCCTTGAAGGCTGGGAAGGGAGGAGACGGAGGAAAGAGGACAGGGGCTCGGAAAGAAGATTGGGAGGAAAGGGGCTTGGCAGAAAGGGGAGGGGGGCGTGCCTGGCCCGGGCTCTGGCACTGCTGGCTGGTCCCGCTTGCTCCCCCTCCGCTGTGTGGCAGAAGCTCGGAGCAGCGGCACCCCCGAGGCCCTGGCAGCCCGACCCCAGCGGCACTGTGCGGAGCAGCAAGGCCTGGCCCTCCGAGGCCCCCGTGCCAGGGGAAGAGAAAGAGGACAGACGGAGAGGGAGGCAGGGCAGCGTGAGGCCCCAGCCTGCCCTCTTTCCCTCGTGTCGGCTAGAGCCAGGGTCCTGCACCTCCGGCGGTGGGGACGGGCCCTTACCTTCCACGTCCTCGTCTGCGGTGTCTTCCAGGTGGCAAAAGGCACAAGCACACATGCAAGAGAAAAGCCAGCGCAGCTGGGGGGAGCAGTGGGCAAGGGGCCTGTGGCGGGCAAGGGGCCCACCCCTCTCACTCGGACCCTGTCTTCTCCAGGGTGTGCCTGTGGGGCCCTACAAGTGCCCTAAGCTGGGGCTGGTAATCAATGGCTGGGGAGGGGGTGGAAGGGGCTGGGTGTCCAGTGGAGCACCTGCCTGGAAGACCTAGTGGAGAATAGGAGGGACGCAGGGACCTCGTGGGGCAAGGTGGGGGGCTAAGGCACTGGGTCTCATCTGTCCCCCCGGTCTGTCCTCTTGGGTCTGGCAGGGCCAACCTTGGAATCTGAGATCTTCCCCACCAAGAGGGTTTTGCAGCCGGGATGGGTGCAGCCCCTTCACTTCGTGCTTCCCGGAGCCTGACCCCTTCCTGTAAAGGCTGTGTTACTGGGTGGAACCCAGCAGTTCATGGAATGACTACAGCCCTCAGGCCTCAGGAGCCTCTGCTGGCAACGTGATGTCTAACTGCTTGCTGGTCTCAGCCCCAGGAGCCCCTGCCTGAGTCCAGAATGTCCACCACAGCCCCCATCCACAGGCCAGGAGCCCAGACGCGCTCATCCCTGACCTCCCTGGGGCCTGCCCTCTGACTGCCACATGGCTGCTGTCCTGAGACTGGACCCCTCTTGGGCCCCCCTGCTACCTCTCCCTAGCCACCTCTGGGGTCTGCCTGGCCTGGCCTGCCCTGGCCACCCTAATAAGGGGTGGCTTCCTTTAGGATATACTCTGCTTCTAGACCCTGGGGTGGACCTGGCTGGCCTGGCCCGGCTGGGGCCCAGGAGGGGGGTCTGCCGCTGGCCTAGTGGCACCCGCCCATCCTGTCCCTTTAGTCCCTGCTCTGGGCCTCAGGTGACAGCAAGGCCGTTGACACGCGATGCCCTCGGTCCTCCGAGTCTGACCCAGCGCTGTTCCCTGCACTTGGCTAAGGCCAGCAGGCCTGGGCCCGGGGGTGGGGGTCCTGCCTTGCCAGTGCCTGGCCTGGGGTGCACTAGTCCTTGAGTCCTCCTAGCTGGCAGATACCTCAGTTGCCTGGGAGCCCCCTGCACCCCACAGAGAGCCCTCCAGCGCTCTCGGTTTTGCAGATAGGCCTGAGGTCACCCGTTCCGGATGCCTTGGGGCGCGTGTGCACTGGGAGTGAGCGGTGGGGCATCCTGAGCGTTCCAGCCAAGGGCCCAGAAGGAACAGCGTGGTGAGGACGATGAATGGGCTGCCCGCCCTGGCCTCCCTGACTTAGGGGTTTTGCTGGACGCAGTATGTGGCTGAGGAGCCCCTCCGGGTGGGAAGGCCAGCCAGGGAGAGGGCGAGGTCGGGTGGGAGGCTGAGCGCTTTCGGGGAACGAGCACACAGCCAAGCGGCAAAGCTGTCCTGCGGCCCTGCCTCCTCTGCTCCTGCTCCACCCTCCCTTGCTGTCTGTCTGTCTGTCTGCTGGCCTCAGTGCTGGTTCCAGAGTGGCCCAGCAACCCTGTCATCTCCACAGGCCATCTCCTGGGCACCTCCCTGCATGGCTGGAGTCCCATCCCCCTCCTAGCACGTCCCTTCTTGTCCAGGGGCCTCTCCAAGGCTCGAGTCATGCAAGAGCTCAGGCCCAGCAGGGAGGAGCCCCTCAGCCCCACAGCCCGTGAATGGGGGGAGCTGAGAAGCACTCCCCAGCTGGGGCCCCTGACTTGAATGTGCAGCTCTCTGACCTCCACCCAGTACGGCCGGCCCCACTACCAGGGAGGGCAGGCCCACCCAGGGGGCCTCCTCACTCCGGGTGTGTCTGGCTCCGGCCCAGGCAATGGGTGGGATGCTGGGACCTGACTGGGCCTTTGCACGCATGGCCCCTGGCTGTTCCGGGTCCCCAGTGTCCCCACCTTGGGCCTCAGCCTGCCTTTCTGCTTCACTCCACTTGCCCCTCCACCCTCCCTTCCACCTCACCCCTCCCTACCTTCCCGCTTCTGGCTTGCTAACTGGGGCAGGGTGGAGGCCTCTCCTGTGCTCTTCCCACCCCACCCTGGTGGATCCAGAGGGTCCCAGTGGACCCCAGCACCGTCCTCCCAAGGCCTGCTCTGCCTCGGCCTCAAGGCTGGCCATCCCCACCTCCCACCTTCCTGTTGGCAGCCCAGGAAGAGCCTCGTTGTCCCCAGGCTATGGAATCAATCTTCTCTGCCTGGGAGACCCAAAGGAAGCCTGCACCGCATCGGCCAGCCCTTCCCAAGCCAGGGTCCTCACTCTGTCCCCAGCCCAGAGGCCAGAACAGGTTAAGTTGTTGGTGGCAAACGTCACAAGGGGTGGGCAAGAGGGAGGAAGCGAGAGAGGACAGAAAGGAGGATGGGGGCTCTGGCCACAGGCTGGGGAGCGCCGGCGTACCTTCTTGAACTTCCTCTGCAGAAGCAGCATCATGGTGGGCAGAAAGGGCAGGAGGGAGAGAGAACCAGTGTGAGCGGTGGCAGCGCAGAGAGGGAGGGTGGGCAGGGCCGAGGTGGGGGAGCGAGCAGGCCAGGCTGTGCAGGGTTACGCGGCCCCTCTTGTTCCTTCTTGGGTCCTGCACCCCCCACATGGCCACACGTGCCCATGTGGCATTGAAGTCATGCACGTACCTGGTTCATGAACTTCATGGGCCAAGGAGGCCACGGAACAAGAGGCAAAACCGCGGGTCAGAGGTCAAAGGAGAAGGGTCCGAGGTTAATGGAAAAGCGGCCCGTCGCCACTCGAGGCCGAGGGTGGGGTGCGTGCAGGGAGCGAGCAAGACACGGTCAGAGTTAGCCCAGGCGCGGCCACCGCCCCAGTCCCATGTCCCCAAACCCTGCTCTCAGCATCTGGGAGCACCCCAGGTGGGGAAACTGAGGCTCAGAAGATGGCCGGTAGTTGTGGTTCTTGCCCTTGGTGGAGCAGGCTCGGTACTGGGGCTGGGCGTTCCTTTGCTCGCCCCCATCCCCTGTCTGTCCTGGGGCGCCCCCAGAAGCGTGACCATGCCTCTGGCCAGGGCACCAAGGCCCAAGTGCGAGGTTGTATACTGGCCGGGCAGCACCAGGGGCCCACGAAGGCAGTGCTGGTAGCCCTGGGAGGCAGAGCCACAGATGGGCCACGGAAGGCGTCCCCAGGACCCCCACTTCCTGCCATCCCAACAGCTGGGGCCCCTCATTCTTTCCCTGATGGGATCCTTTCCACCCTCCAAGGGTGCTGGCAGCCCTGGGCACCAGTGATGGCTCTGCCTGCTGATCTGGGCATGGGACCCCAGCCCGCCCATCTGCTCCCAGCCTGTGTGCACCTCGAGGGTCTCACAGCAGAAGGCTGTGAGGGGGCCTGGGGGGCTGATGAGGGCACGCACATGAGGGAGCTGACTGTGCCAGGCTGCAGGGTTCTGCCCCCAGCCACCTTCTCTCCTCTCACTCTGTGCTGTCCCAAGATGTGGCGGGGCATCCTGGCCAGGCCCAGGGGTCTACGCTACCAGAGGCTCTTGACTGCCTACCCTGGGGTGGAGGACTAGGGTGGGCCTACATGTCCCCTCTGCCCCATGCTTGGGGACACCCTGCTGACCAGCAGCCCAGCCTGCACCTATCCGGGGAGTCCCTGGCCCTACTGCCTGGGGGGCTGTGGGGAAGGGGGCCCACCCTCGAGACCCCATTCTCTCTCTGGTCAAGCATTGGCCACAGTTAGTGGGTTACATTAGGGCCACATGTGGGGGCCCCTTGGCTGGCTGGTACCTCGTGGCTTCCACCCTCTCCCCCTCTCCCCCACCCCCACGTGGGCTCCAGCCAGGCCCCGGGCCCCACATGGGGACAAGAAGTCCTGTGTCCTCATACCTTCCTCATGGACTTCTGCAGCTGAGGAGAGCCGGGGGTTGCAGGTGGCAGGGGGAGAGAGGAGAAGGTTAGACGGGGCACACAGCAATCCTTAGAGGCGAGGTGGAGGTCAATGTTGGGTGGGGCAGGAAGGCTGGGGAGTGGGCATGGGGGCCGGGGCCTTGGACCCCACTTACCTTCCTCCTGGGCTTCCTCTGAGAGCCGGAGAAGCCAGGAGCAGGAGAAGGCGGGGTTGGGGGAGAAAGGGAACAGAGACAGTGATCAGAGTGTACTCAGGCCGCAAGGACAGGAGGCCAGCTGGCCGGGAGAAGAGGGCCTGGGGCTCGCTTGGCTGGGGTGAAAGATGGGGCTCAGTCCTGCATCTCCGGCCAGCCCGGGGGAGCACGGAGTCCCACCAGCAGAGCTGGTCACTGTCAGCTGGGCTGGGCCAGGCCCCTGAGAGGGGTTCTGAGGCCCCTCCCACCCTCCTGGGGGCCTGGTATTCCCATGCCTGGAGGCCTTTGTGCACAGAGGCCCTTGTTAAGTCCTGCTCTGCAGGTGGCACAAGTGAGAACGGGGACAAAACCCACAGGGCCTGCGGGAAGCCCCAGCTCTGAGTGCACCCGGAAACAAGGCTGGTACTGAAGGGTCTTCAGAGTCATGTCGCGTGAAGACCCTTCCGTGGCCTCCGGGCCTGCCACGTGGCTGCCTCAAGAGAAAAGATGGTTCCCCAGAGCCATGTTTCCCTCGCAGAAATGAGTCTTTCTACCTTTTCAGCAGAAAAATAAATGTTTTGCTCATGTTGTTAGGGTAGCCAAGTGTTTTCAAAATATTTTCAAAACATAGCACTCAGGACTCCTCACAGGCCAGCCCTGCCTGTTAACGTTGCGTGAACGCGCTCCCCAGTTGAGCAGGTGCCAGGGATTCCGGGGCAGCGCCGTCGGCCTGAGAACCACCGCCCCGCACGGTTCCCAGGTGCGCCCACGCCCGCCCACGCCTGCCCAGGCACGATGGAGACGCCCACAGACCACACCTGGCCAGCACAGGGAGGGGGCTCCAGGCTCCACCCAGGGTTACAGCACAGGGTGGGTGGGGTGGTATGGAGGGATGGAGACACAGAGAGACAGAGATGGAGATGGAGGTGGAGAAATGGGGACAGAGAGGCCAAGAAAGACAGAGACTGAGAGAGAGAGGCAGGGAGAGACAGACCAAGAGGCTGAAAGATACAGACGGAGAGAAGCTGAGAGATACACAGGCACACAGAGAGACAAGGGTGCCAACGGAGACACGGAAAGGAACTGGAGAGAGATGGAGAGACTCTGAGATGCCGGGAGGGCAGAGATAGAGAGAGAGGCAGAGAGACAGCAGCACTGGGCATGGTGGGGCAGCCGGTGTTAATGAGAGTGAGGCCTTCATGACCAGCCCCAGCGAACCCCACACACCATGGCACACAGAGGATGAAGGATTAATGAAGGATCATGAATGCATATTAATCGATTAAAGAGACAGGGGTTAGTGATGATTTTACGACTCATTCATCATTAATTAAGTGATGGCCTCATTCATCATTAATTAATGATGAATGGTGATTGTTAATGACTAATGATGAGGAAGATGGATGGTTGATTGACAAGCTCAAGGCGGCCTGGAGCAGCCTGGGGAGGGGGTTCTGTGAGTGTCACACGGGAGAGGGGGGTTAAGTTCCAAGGAGGGGCTGGGGGGACTTCCGGCGGTTGCTGGAATTACCTTCTTCTTCGTACTGCTCTGCATTGGGACAGAACAAAAGAGGCGAACCACGTTAGAAGGGGCCGCCCGTGAAGGGAGGAGGAGAAGGAGAGGCCAGTGTGTCCCGGCCCTGGACAGGCCAGCGACTCCCCCTGCCCAAGGGCTCGGAATCAGGGGTCCTCGGGCCCAGAGCAGGCATTGGGGAAGGCAGAGGCTCCAGTGATGATGGTGGCTTTTGGGGGGCTCGGGGGTCCTGGATGCCCACATCCCACAGTGGGCATGAGAGAAGGGGAGAGACAGGACCCAGAGCCTGACCTGCAGGCCCCTCAGGACCGTGAGGCCACACATCGGGGAAAAGACAAGGCCCCCCAGTTGGACACCTATTTTCCAGGGGTCACTCAGAAACCACCCATGGGATGCAGCTGATGTAGGGCTGCCAAGGGGACACATGGTATGCGCAGTCCAGCCCCCTGCCCAAGTGTGACCCTTCCTTCTAGAGCAGGAAGTAGAAAGAAAATGGCTGTTACACTTACCCTCCACCTGTTCACTGTGGGGCAGGGAAAGAGAGAGAAAGAAAGAGAGAGAGGTGGTGAGGCTGGGCTTTGCTTGGACTTGTGCAAGACAGTGCGTGCTCCAGCCCTGCAGAAGCCAAGGGGCCAGGGTTCCGAGCCGGGCAGGGGGCAGCCACCAGCTGGGTACTCACACTTCCTCGTCAGACATGGTGAAGGTGGGTGGTTTCTGCAGAGAGAGATTGAGAGAGAGAGAGAGAGAGGATGGAAAGAGAGTTACGAGCTGCCTGGGCGTAGGATGGGGGATGGGGTCTTGGAGCAGCGCTGTGGGGGAACCGCGGGCAGGGTTTGGGGGCCAGCTCTGGCCTTGGGCGAATCCACCTCCTTAGGCCCCCCTTTCTCCAGGGCTCCTGGCCCTTCCCAGCTCTTGGCGCCCCGGACTCTGTCCCCTCTTCCTGCCCTGGCTCCAGCCTGGAGCTTGGAATCTTGGAGCTGGACGGGATGTTGGAAGGTCGTGGCGTCCACCCCCACCCAGGGCAGACATCCTCTCCACAGCGTCCCCCGAGGAGGGTCATCCAGAATGCAGGCTGTGTGCTGTCCAGCCCGCTCTAGACACTGGAAAGGTCCTACTGGTGGAGCTGAAACCTGTCTCTGGGTGTTCTCTGCCCAGTGGGTGTAGGTGGGGTCTCCCTGGGAGCCCCTGGATGACCGAGGCTGGCTCCCCAAGATGAGTAATCTGCTCACCCTACCATTCCCCATGAGAACCCCTCTTCCCTATTGGAGCCCAAAGCTCCCTTCTGTGCCTGTTTTCCTATGGGGTGCCCAGAGTGTGTCCCACCACACCCCTCTGAGGACCCCTCCTCTGAGATCACAGAGCAGGGAAGCTGTTCCGTCTCGTTACCCCTGTCCCCTGAAAACATTGAAGCTGAGCCCCAAAGCGCGTTAGGTTGGGTCTGGGCTGCTTCCCGTGCACCCCCCCCCGGGCTGGGCTCTGTGCAAGGCATACTTGGACTGCAGGAGCCCACAGAACAGCCCCCCCATTTCCCTCCCTGTGGCCGCTTTCCCTGGTCCCGGGGATGCTCTGGATCTGTCCCTGTCTAGGAGAAGCTCCGTGCCCGGGACTGGCTGCCCTGTCCATGTGCGATGGTGGCGCCAGGCCAGCATGCTGGGGACCGTCTCTCTGTGAGCTGGCCACCATGCACACTGGGCGGCCAGGCCTGGGGAGGCTCTGAGCAGCTGCACCGGCATGTTGGCCAGGGTTTTAGAAAACAAAGTTCATTACAACACAGTACAGATTACTCGAAGACAATAGTTACGGTCCCCCCTGGGAGTGTTGTATAAGAAAAACACACGTTCATCAGCTAAAAATGCATCTACGTTGCATTGCTGAGGTGGGAACTGTTTTCCAAAGCCTCTGTCAAGAATGTTAATTTTCCCAGAGCAACTTAAGCTCCATGCAAAATTACCCAGCAGATAGCTGTCTTCCAGGCAACGGGGGCAGCTTTTTCCTATCCCAGAATCTCTTCCTGAGACTCTGCTGCCCCTCAGGTTAAGCCTCTTGTAACTGCCACGGCTGGGCCAGGCTCTTCTCAGTCCTCAACCCCACCAGCCAGTGTTGCCCAGGCCCCCGGTGTGACCCAGTCCCAGGCTGCCCACCAGCCCCTAGTGCTGTCCTGCCAGCTGGTTCAGGCCCCAAACTCCACAGACTCCTCTAGGGCCATCCTCCGTAAGGAGGAGGAGGGTCAGTGAAGGGAGGGAGCGGAGCTTGGCCCCGCCCTGCTGTGCCCACCCCTGACCCTGGCCAGGCTGACACCTGTCGGCTGCCACAAGATGGGGGCAGCGTGGCCCTCGCCTGGGGTGGGTTATTTATAAGGAGCCAGTGGCAGCTGAGGTGTCCAGAAATAGGCAAGACATTTCTGCCCAGAAACCCAAGACGTGGGTGAGGCGGGTGTGACAGCCCAGCCCTCCTTGGCCCACAGCGGCCCCCTCACCCTCGGGCACCCAGGCCCTCCCCAGCTTCTCATATTTCCCTTCCATCTCCCCCAGGCCAGAGTCACATGGATGCCCCGACACCTCCAGGCAGGGTGACCTCAAGGCCCCCCGACGTGAGGCGGGAAAGGCCCACTCTCCAAGTGGGGAAACTGAGGCACCTGGTTTTCTGCTGAGCCCCTGGAAGCAACACAAGGCTGTTTTGTTTCCCCCAGTATGGCCTGTGTCATTGCCTCTGTTGTGGGGAGGGGCTGGTGGCAGGGGTGTGCTGGGGGCAGGGGATGGCATTTCAACAGCTGAGAAGCAAAGCAGGTGTCTAGTTAGTGCCTGCCTTGGAGGGGCTGCGTGAAAATAACCTATGCGGTCAGTTTCCTTGCATCACCCTTCCCACCTTGGGAGGTGAGGGGCCAGGGCAGGGTGGGGAGGCAGGAGCCGATGTCCCTTGCTTGCTGTGGCCCTGACCATGCCCCCAGACTTCTTCTCCACCCATCCAACCTTTGCTTTGGCCCATGTCCCCCTGTGGACTTCAGGAGGGGCAGCTAAGGCCTCATCAGACGGCACAAGTCAGGGGGACCGTGTCCAGGGCAGGGAGGGTGGGTGGGGGCTCTTACGAGTGCCAGCTCCTCCACCCTCCAGCCAGGGGGATGCGATGAAGCCCAGCCCCTCACTCCTGCCTCGTCCTGTCCCAGTCCAGGCCCTGTCCACTTCTGTCCTGCACCTCCAGACGCTGGCCCCCAAGGCTGCGTGGGCTTTAGACGCCCCCACCCCGACACACTCCTGGGCTGGCCATACAGGAGCCCCTGCTCTCCTGTCCTCTTTATCGTCTCTACAAAATGGCGGTGTTGGAGGCCCAGGTGCGAGAGCTGCATGGCAAGGCCAGGATGGGCCCGGGCAAATGTCTACATGGCGGCCACAAGCTGGCAACCTAAGCCATGGCAGGGCCCCTGCACGGCGTCTTCCCTGCCGCTCACACCCCGTGCCTCTCTGCCTCCCGCCTTCAGGCCACTCCCTAGCACTGGGCTTCCGTGAGCCCCGACTTGCCCCCTCCCAGCCTCCCACACTCTGCCTTCTTCTGCACCCTCCCGGTGCTGAGACCATCACGCCTCTGTGTCCGCATCCCAGACTCTCCGGACGCTGGAGCAGCCACCTGGGGGCTCCGAGCCATGATGCTTCGAGTTGAGATGCTCGGCCCCACACGGACCTGGGACCTCGGCGCCCCAGGACCCCAGAGGGTCCCTGGAACCAGGGGCCATCCACCCGCACGCAGGAGGCCCCGTCGGGCCCAGTCCTGGGTGGCCGCTCCTGCCTATACCCACCTGCGGGTTGAGTGTGAGAAGGGCTGGAGCTCCCTGTGGACAGGATCGGCTGCAGGCACTGGCGCCCGGCTCACAACCTCGTGTTATAGTGACATTTGATCTTCCCAGCAGCCCATTGGCCAGTGACTGGGTGGCCGGGGTGTGTGCGGAGTCTTGTGGGGGGGGACTATGCCCGTGCAGGCCCCTTACCAAGTATAGGAATGGCCAGAGGACGAGGCTGAAGGAGGCCAGGATGCAGAGGACGTGCTTGGAGAAGGAGGCAAGGTCCTCCCTCCGCCTCCAGGAGGTGTCAGCTGCTATTTTTACTCCCAGCAGCGGGTACATTCTGGATGGGCTGAGGAGGGGAGGAGGAAGGTTTTGGGTGGCCCTGGGGCACAAAGCCGAGGCTCTCTTTGGGCAAACTGGTGTGGGGGTCACCAGAGCCGGGCTGCCAGGTTTCCCATCCCCCCTGCCCCTTCTCTCTGAGATGTTTGTGGGAGTAAACATTTGTCCAGGAAAAGGGTCTGCACAGCCAGGGTCCCCTTCCGCCACCCAGCCCAATGCCCCAGGCCCTTCGCTGTCTACCCCAGGGGAGGAAGCAGCCCGAGGCCTCGGAGACCCCCCATGGAACTGAGGCCAGGCCCCCACCCTATCTGAGACCCTCTTAGAGGCCAGCTCTGCTTTCCTGGCTAGACACTGTTGGGGCCTACACAATAAGCGGGCGAGGGACATGGCCAGGCTGGCTGCAGTCTGAGTCTGCCATACCTCCCCGGGGCTGCTGCCATTGGAGGGGGCTACACCTGGAGTTCACTGGGTAAGGGTCTGGGTCCGCCCTCTAGGCCCTCTCTTACCCTGGGGCCCCGGGGCCCTGGGCACTCGCAGTGGCCGTTACCATCTGTGCCAGCATCTCCCACAGGCTCATTGTGGCGTGTGGAGACTGGCTTTCTTTCCTCAAGACTCCAGGAGGCACCGTCCGACTAGCAGACACCCTTCCTGGCCTCCGATGACCTGTATCCTGGCCAGCGAGGCCACCAGATTGGATAGTCCTGCCTCTTGGATCAGGGAAACTGAGGTACCAGGTGGGGAGAGGAGTCTGGCACCCTGACCCGCCCCCTCACTCCCCTCAGACTCCACAGGCTGAGCGTGGGCCGTGGTGTCTGTGGAACTCTTCGATTGAGGCACAGATTGGTTCCTTCTTGGCCAGCGCCCAGGAAGGGGGTGAGTCCCGAGAGGCACAGACAAGGTCCCTGTCCTCCCCAGGCTTAGAGTCAAGGACATCAGGACAACCCGGCAGGGGCTCCCAGTGCCCTGGGGCCGGGTCGGGGGCCTTCCGGAAGGCTTTGGTTGGCACCTCATTCCACCCCTCCATGGAAGAGCGAGGCCGCAGAGCCCAGGGACAGGCAGGGTGTACCTGGGGTCACATGACAAGGCGGGCTGGTCCCAGGCTGCCATTTCAAAGGACAGGGCCGGTCCCCTGCCTGCCTCCTGCTGAGTGCCGGGCACTGGGAAGGCTCTTGGAGCTGGAGTTGCTGGGATCCTCCCTGTCCTCCCGCTCTGGATCTGTGGCTTCGTCTGCACTCCACGCCTTCCCCTCCCTGTCCATGTCCTCAATGGGCAAGGCTTTGGGGGCCATGTACAGCCCTGGCCCCTGGACATCTGTGACCAGCTTTCTGCCCACTGGGGACATCTGCAGAGCTGCTCCCTCAGAGGCACCTGAGAGGGTCCCTAGGGGTCAGCGGGCCCACCCTGTCCTCTCCCATGGTGGGGCCAACCTCCTTTTCCATGCTGGCTCTGCCGGCTTCTCTAATGGAGCCCTGAGCCCACCATTCTGGTTACACATGGTTCAGTCTGCAGGCCTGGGAAGCCTGTGCCCACCTAAGCCCTCGCCCAGGCCAGGGGTCCTGAGGGGTGCACCTAAAGGTGGGTGTGCCATGGCCCTGCACTGGCCCCATGTGGCCAGCAGGGGAGGGTGCTGCCCGCCCAGCTCCTGGGGCTTTGGCAGGCGCTCTCCGCCCAGCTGGCTGAGGTCAGAGGGATAGAGCAGGTTTTATTTTGGGTATCGGCGACCTCCCGCTTGGGCGCTGGGCCTGAGGCATAGCAGGGACTGTACAGAGCAGGCACCGGCGGCCTCGAGGGCCTGCACCAGGTAACCCACGCCCTGCTGCCATCTGGCCTGACCGGGGTGGTCCAAGGAGAGGAGGCAGGGCAGGGGCCTCCTGGGGGACTGTAGACCTGGGTGAGGGCAGGGCACAAGGGAGGCCCAGCCTGGGTTGGGGACGCATTTCCACCCAGGAGGAGTCTGAGGACGAACCATGGGGCCTTGGCTCTAGGGCAGTTGTTGGGGGATTGGGGGGTTCTGAAATTGGCAAATGCTGAGCCAAGCTCAGGGAGTGGGGAGCAGGCTGTGGGAGGGAGGACGGCCTCCTGAGTGTCTTGGCTCCAGCTCCCTGCCTGGGTGGCCCCCAGATGGTGGCCAGGGCCCCTCAATCTAGGTCCCAGCACCCAGTGTGCATGGTTGGGGGTGGTGGAGACCAAGAGGGTCCTGAGCCTATCCTCATGCCCTGAGCTGACCTGAGCGCCCAAGCTGGATCCAGCCTGAGGCCGCTCCACCCAGCTGTGGGCTCAGTCACTGCCAGGCCCAGGACAGGAGTGGCTGACACAGCACTTGGGGACTGAGCTGCTCCAGCCCTAGGTAGCTGCCTCCCCACAGGCCTAGTGCTTCTGATTTTGCAGTTTCATTGACTCGTTCTGCAGATATGATGAGTGTCTTCTGTGTGGCTGTCCTAGGGGCCTGTAGCAAGGGTCACAGGGTGTCAGGTGGCTGCTCTGGCAGGCAGGACAGAGGCTAGGGGCTTTGTCTGCCATCCCTGGCCAGGGGCCTCTTAGGCTGCAGGCCTTTTGAGCCTCCTGACCTCCGCATTGGGCATGGCCTGACCTCCAGGTTTCCAGGAGCAGGGGCATGGAGTTGCTGTGGCCATGGAGGGGAGGCTGCATCAGAAACACAACAGGGCTGTGGCTGGGTAGAGCTCAGAGGGACAGGCCCTGGGTCCTTGTTCTCGAGGCTGAGCCGAGGGGTGCAGAGGATCTGACAAGGGGCCAGGGCTGGTCGGGGGCAGGGCGGGCAGTGGCTGCCTCCCCAGCACTGCTGACCCCAACTACCCCCTGCCTCTGGTGCTGTCCACTCTGCACCCCAGTGCTGAGTGCCCAGCTGTGGCCTTTGGGCCTGCCTCTCAGCTGCCCTTGGTCACCGTCCCATCCGGATCAGGTGGGAAAGCAAGGGAGTGCTGTCACTTGGTGGTTTCCCAGCTGAGCAGGGTGGCCTGGATCCTCTCTCAGTGGCCGGGGCATCTGAGAAAGGATGGGGGCACGTCACCTCCCTTGTGTGAGTGGTGGCTCTGTCGAGGTTTCGCTTTTCTGAACTGTGTGTATTCATGAGGCAAGCAGGGTTTGACATGAAGCCTTCAGAAAATAGTGGCTGCGAGGAGGCAAGGGAATGGCAAAGTGAAGTCCAGAACATCAGTCTGGGGGGCCTGCTCCTCGAAGGGGCTTCCCAGACATTGAAGGCTGCAGGGCTGAGTGTCAGGCCCCAGTGCAGGACCTGGGAGAGGAGGGACAGGAGGGCGGATGTCCCCAGGCTGTCTGCTATTTCACACAGTTGTCCATTCATCCACCCATCTATTCATTCCCATGCATTCACTCTCACCTTCACCATTTCCTTTCCTTCCTTCCTCCCTCCTTCTCTTCCATCATCCATCCCTCCGTCTGTCCATCCCTTCAACCACCCATACAACCACCTACCCATCCACTCATCCCTCCGTTTCATCCATCCCTCCCGCTATCCATCCATCCATCATTAGTCTATCCATCCATTCATCCACCCACCTATCCATCTATCTATCCATCCATCCGTCTATCCATCCATCCATCTCTTCAATCATCCATCTACCCATCCATGCATCCATCCATCCCTCTCTCCCTTCATCCACTCTCCTTTCATCCATCCATCCCTCCCTCCATCCATCCATCCATCCACACATCCACTCATCCATCCATCCACCCACCCACCTACACATCCACTCATTCATCCCTTCCTCCATCCATCCTTCCCTCCCTCTGTCCATCCATTCATCTATCCCTTCACCCATCCATCCACCCACCCATCTACCCATCCACTCATCCATCTCTCCATTCATCCATCCACCTATCCATTCACTCACTCACCTATCTATCTATCCATCCTTTCATCCATCCTTTCATCTACCCATCCACACATCCATCCCTCCATCCATCCACCTATCCATCCATCCATCCGTCCATCCACTTTCATCCATCCCTTCATCCATCCATCCATCTACCCATCCATGCATCCATCCCTTCATTCATCAATCCCTCCATTCTCCACCTATCCATCCATCCAACCACCTACCCATCCATCCAACCACCTACCCATCCCTTCATTTATCACTCCTTCCTTCCATCCATCCATCCACCCACACACCTACTCTTTCACTCACTCATCCCTCCCTCCATCCCTCCCTCTCTCCGTCTGTCCATTCATCCAGCCATCCCTTCATCCATCCATCCACTCATCTACCCATCCACTTATACATCCCTCCATTCATCCATCCACCTATCCATTCACTAACCCATCCATCCATCCACCCATCCATCCATCCATCCATCCAGCCAGCCAGCCAGCCATCCTCCCACCCACCCATACATTCACCCTCCTATTCACCCATTCATCCATCCATTAGTCCATCCGTCCACCCACCCGCTTACCCATTCACTCATCCATACATCCCTCTATCCATTCATCCATCCTGTATTCATCCACTCACCCACCCCTCTACTTGCCCACCCAACCATTCATCCACTCACCCACCTACCCATCCATTCACCTGCTTATCCATCCACTCACCCAACCATCAATCCATCCATCCACCCACCCACTCGCTTACTCATTCACTCATCCATACATCCCTCTATCCATTCATCCATCCCCTATTCATCCACTCACCCATCCCTCCACTCGCCCACCCACCCATTCATCCACTCACCCACCTACCCATCCATTCACCCACCTATCCGTCCACTCATCCATCCATTCATCTATTCATCTATCCATTCATCCACCCACCTAACCATCCATCCATCCACCCACCCATCCACCCATTTGTCTGTTTACCAAACCTTCACTGAGCACCTCCTGGGTGGTGCTGGGGGAGGCCTCAAGGTGGATCTTGCCCTCAGTGGGTGCACAGTCAGGGCACAGAAGTTTCTATTGGGCTAGTCAAGTTGGGGGTAGGGATATCACAGACATTCTGGAAAAGGAAGCCCAGACCCCACCCATTGTGTGCGCTCTGACTTAGGCCACCAGAGAGCTTATGTCCTGGAGTCTTATACTGCAAAGGCCATGAGACAGGTCAGACTGCCTGAACCCAGAGGCCACAGTATGCTGTGCGGTGTGGGAATGGTCTGGCCACTGGCCCAACCTTTCCATCCTGGCCAGCCCTGCCCCCTTCGTGAGTACAAGACAGCCAGCACACGAGAATACACAGGGAGCTTTATTATACAAAATGGCGGGGTGGGGGGCGGCAAGCAGAGTGCAGGGGGGACGCAGCGTCAAGCATCCTGCATGGCCGTTATCAGCCCTTGACCTGCAGTTTCCCCTTGGATCTGGGGGGTGACCTGCCCTCTCTGCACAGGCTGTGCTTCAACCTCCTAACTTCCTAGAAGGCACTTGGCCTCTCCAGGGGTAAGTCCCTTTGGCCAATGATCAGGAGTTTCTTTCCTCCCCCAAGTAATGAGAAGCAGAGCTGGGTTGGGGTGGGGGGGGGGGAGGTGGTGATGGTGGTCAGAGAGTGGAAGGGCAGAGAGGCTAAAGGGTCCAGGAGCAAAAGGAGGTGGCAGCGGGTGGCGTCAAAGAGGCGAGGGTAGGTCATGCTGGCAACGGGAAGCAACTTCTTAGCCAGGGCCAGGGGGCGGGTGTCTGGCTGGAATCTCCCCTGGGTACATGGAGGGTGCCACCCAGCTGGACCTGCAGACCCAGGAAGCTGGAACATAGGCATGGGGTGCAGGGGGCATTAGGCTAGGGTCCAGGGAGGGGCCACAGACCTGCCTCCTGCAAGCCCACAGATCCTGCTCCCCGAGCCTCTCTCTGCTGGCCTCCCTGCCCTGCCCACACCCCCACTCCACCACAGGAGAAGATGTCCTGTCTCAGAGGCCTGCGTCCCAGTGTGAGCACTTGTGCCCTGGGTCAGGACCTCTGGCTGGAGACCTGACTCCAGGTGGAGGGAAGGCGGCCTGCCTGCCAAGCAGCCTGCCCATCCCGGGAGCTAGAACTGGGGTTCTCGTGGTTCCTGCAGTCCCGTCATCTAGAGGAGGCAGGTAGCTGAGAGCAAGTCTCAGGCAGGCTCCTTCCGCCCCCACCCCTCCAGCAGCTCTGTTCTTGCCTTGGCAGAGCCAGCCCCCACCAGCGGCAGCCCCCAGGACTCCCTCCTTCCCCAAACCAGACAGCCTCTGGCTCGGACAGATGCCATTTGTCAATGTCCTCGCAAACACGTGGTGCCCAGAAACCAGGGTGGGCGGCTTGGCCGGACCACCCCAGACAGGAGGTCTGCGGGAATATCCCATTTAGCATAGCTCAGCAAAAACTGCTCCCACCTTCCGGCCGATCTACCTCTGATGATGCAGCCTCAGCTTTCCCAAGCCTCTTGGCCGCCACCCCTCACCACTGGCTCGCAGCGGACGCGCCTGTGGTCGGGCCGGCGACAACGGGGCGCCCCTCATGTGTCTGTGGGCAGCTGCTCTTCCAGCCCTGGGCCAGGCCAGCAGCTGGCCAGGGGCATGCCTGTCACTTGGGGCTAACCCACGTCTCCCACCCCAGCCCACCCAGCATTGTGGCCTGACCCAGGCTGTGCACTTGGGGCCTGCTTTGTTCTGGGACGGCATGGAGGACAGAGCCCTGGAGGCAGGTTCTCGCTCTGTCCTGGGAAGGACGCGGCCTCTGTGCCCTCATTTCTACACTAGGGTGATGGTGGGGCCACCCCAAAGTCCCCAAGGCACAGTTGAGCTCAGGATGCCCCCGGAAGGTTCCGGGTGCCCAGGAAGCAGGATACTCAGGCCTCCACACCCCTGGCCCCAGGTCCTCCCTGGATCACGGGAGACACAGGCCTCCCACCTCAAGAGGGAGGAGAGCTGGCCTGACCGCTGTCCCTCCCACCCTAGGACACAGTCATGCTCATCTCAGCTGCATCGATGGCACCTGAGGTGTGTGGCCCAAGCCTCCAGGGAACCCCTGGACCCCCACCACCCCTGCTGCCCAAGCCAGGGAAGGACAACTTGCGCTTGCAGAAGCTCTTGAGGAAGGCAACCCGGAAGAAGATGATGGGAGGCACGCACCTCACTCCACCCAGGGCCTTCCGCACCTCCCTGTCCCCCGTGAGTGAGGCCAGCCATGACCAGGAGGTCACAGCCCCACACGCTGCTGAGGGCCTGCACCCCGCCGAAGCCCCATGCCTTCCTGAAGCCCCACGCCCCGCCGAGGCTCCCGGCACGGTGGCTGCCCTACCCCACTCCCCGCACAGCCCCATCACCCACCATGTGGCGTCACCCCTGCAGAAGTCCACATTCTCCATTGGCCTCACCCAGCGCAGGATTCTAGCTGCTCAATTCAAGGCCACGGGGCCCCAGGTTGTAGCCCCGGCCCCAGAACCTGCCCCGCCCCCCAGGGGCTTTGTCCCTGTCTCAGCCCCTGTGGCTAGGGGCACCCACATCACCCAGGTGCACATCCAGCTAGCACTGTCCCCACACAGTGGGACCCCTGAGCCCCCCAGGACAGCCCCAGAAGGGGGATCCAACAGCCAGGATGGAGATGCCACCCCAAGTCCCTCCAGGGCCCAGCCCCTGGTCCCAGTGGCTCACATCCGCCCGCTGCCCACCGCAGCCCAGGCTGTCAGTCCCTGGCCTGAGGAGCCCCCTGTACCACGGCCACCACCTGGCTTCCAGGCCTTGGTGCCCAGAGAGGCTAGTGCCAGGGTTGTGGTGCCCATAGCCCCGACCTGCCGCTCGCTGGAGTCCTCACCGCACAGCCTGGCCCCCGTGGGCCCTAGCGGAGAGCACCTGGAGGAGCCCCTGATGGCTGGCCCTGCCACTGAGGCTGAGCAAGTGTCCAGCCCTGCCTGGGCCTCATCCCCTACCCCACCATCAGGCCCTCACCCATGCCCTGTCCCCAAAGTTGCACCCAAGCCCCGGCTCAGTGGCTGGACGTGGCTCAAGAAGCAGCTGCTGGAGGAGGCCCCGGAGCCTCCAGGGCCGCGGCAGAGCCTGGAGCCAGAGGTGCCCGCCCCCATAGAGCAGGAGGTGCCTGCCCCTGCCGTACCCCGGGCCCCCACCTCCCGGGCCTCCAGGATGTGGGATGCCGTGCTGTACCGCATGTCAGTGGCGGAGGCCCGAGGGCGCCTGGCGGGGCCCAGCGGTGGGGAGCACACCCCAGCCGGCCTCACCCGCCTGCCCTTCCTGTACCGGCCTCGCTTCAACGCCCGGAAGCTGCAGGAGGCCACCCGGCCCCCTCCCACAGTCCGCTCCATCCTGGAGCTGAACCCCCAGCCCAAGAACTTCAACCGCACAGCGACTGGCTGGAGGCTCCAGTGAAGTGGCCGGAATGGCCCCCAGGGCCCAGGACCATGGGATGGACAGAAGAGGGGCTGAAGCTCTAGCTGGGGGCCCACAGTTGCTGCATGAAGATGCACCAGGGTCCAAGGGGCATGGGGTGCAGGGCAGCCTGGGAAGGGCACATGGGGTGCTGAGGGAAGTCTGCGTGGTCAGGAGGGTGGTCAGGTGGACAGGGCAGAGAGGATGAGCTGGAGCCCCCGGGCTGCAGTGGTGTGAGGGGAACAGAGAAGGGATCTGCGTCAGGATGTAGGATGGGGGCCTTGGGATGAAAACTTTAGGTAAGATGGCAGAGGACTGCACCTATTGACCTAGCCCAGGCTCCTCAGGGGCCTGGGCCTTGCATTGTTCCTCCCTTTTGCTGTCACCTTTTGCTGTCAAAGGTTTGGGGGCAGATCTCTGCTTGCTGAGGCATGGGTGCGGTCAGGTTGGCTTGGTCATCGGCGTCAGGAGCAGTCAGCAGTTTTGCTGCCTGTGCTTCCTGATAGCAGAGCCAGACCCTGGGACTAGGGTGCAGCGGGGAGCCCTCAGCCAGCGTGGGACTTGGCACCAATACAAGTGCTCGGGGCAGGCAGGGAGGGGCTCATCAAGGGTGGAGGAGGGCCCAGCGTGACCTCTCTCTCGGCCCACCTCTGCTTCCCCTACCTGGGCTGACAGCCTGAGAGGGCAGAACTCGAGGGATTCGCTGGTGGGACAGCGAGGGTCTCAGCACTGGCCATGCCCAGGCTTTGACAGCTGGATGAGGAGGGAGCCCTCAGTCCCAACCCTGTGGGAACAGCTTGGCCAAGCGGGACCGAGAAGGGGCTGTGGCCCTGGTGGGGAGAGTGGAGGGGCCCAGTCAGCAGTCAGCCAGGCTCTGGTGGGGGTCGTCAACCACAGGAGAGGGACACAGAGATACCAGAAAAAGCCTCTGCCACAGCTGCTTGAGAGTCAGGGTTTGGCAGGGAAAGATGGCAGGAGGACGGCTGCCCCACCCTGGGGTGTGATGGGTGCTGGAAATGGAGCCTGGGGCCCAGGTCACTAATAAATGTGTGTCTAACCATGGCAGGAGTGGCACTGCTCTGTCTGCAGCATAGGATGGGGAGGGCATCAGGACCTCTGAATCGCTCTCGGCTGGGACAGGGAGTAGGACCTAAGTTCCTGCCCCTCTACGGACCCCCAGCATATAGGTGGTCAGGGAACCTGGGCTCCATGCCACCTGCTTCCTTCAGTGCTAGCCCTGTGGTGGCTAGGCTGCCCCTCACTTCCCTCACGAGCCCTGCTGGGGCTTTTGGGGAGTCCCAGATGGGAGCCTTGAGCTTCCCTAGTAGAGCAGTGGCTGAGCCGGGCTGACTCTAGTGAAATGAGCAGAGAGTTTGAATCTGGTGTCAGGTGAGGGAGGCAGTCTCTGCGCAGGACTGGGAGACTGAGCTGGTATGGGTTCTGGCCAACTCGGAGTCCACCCTTGTAACCTGCAACAGGGCTCCAGGTGCCCTCCAGGCTGCCAAGTTCCCAGCACAGTGCACGCGTGTGCACCTCATCCCGCTCTGTGGGTTGCCGGGGACTCACCGAGATGGGAGGCCTAGGGAGCCGGGCCCCCTTCCACAAGCACCTTCTCATATTTCCCATGCCCGGTGGCCACAAACTTATACCTCTTCCCAGATGGGGTGCTCTGTTGGGAAAGGAGACCAAGAGTGAAGGTGAGAGCAGCAGAAAGGAGATGATGCTGCCTCCGCCTCTGAGAAGCCCTTCCAGATGCACAGAGGACAGTCCCTCTTTGCCCTACCCTGCTGCACCCACCCTGCCTGCAGCAACCACATTTAGGCTGTACCTTAATTGTTGATGAGGTCTTGGAGCCTCCCTTCTGCTCCCAGAGGCTTTTCTTGCTCATGTCTCCAGCCACAATATCCTGGGGGCAGCAGAAGGGTATGTCACAAGGGCAGACCCCTGGATCTCGGGGAGTAGAAGCCCTGGGCCCTTCTCTCCTGCCTTGCCTTACCTTACCTGGCCAGGGGGCCTGGGATCTGCCTACCTAAACTTTTTCTGTGCGAGCCCAGTGGAAGAGGCAGGGAAAGGAATAAAGGTGCCATCCACCTCCACTCAGACAACACAGCCTTCTACACCAGCAAGGGTGAACCCAACCCTACTGCAATACCTCAGGGTTCTGTCTGCCCACATTCATCCCGGACAGTCCCACGCTTGTCTTAACAAGGAAACCTGACCTGCTACTAAACTCCCAGGTGCTGGCTCTGCAGCCCAGCCTTGCCCCTGGAGGGGACCTCACCTTGCAGGACGGAGTCTTGGCCGCAGACTGAGCCTGTACCTCACCCGTCTCCCACCGACTCTTGGTACTGGCCACGGCCATGCTGGGCAGCTCTATGGAGGCCTGGCGGGCTAGCTTGGGGGTCCGGCCAGCGGTCTGCAGAGGAGGAAAAGCATCAGGATTACCTTAGTGGACAGCCACCGTGGTCACATCAGAGGGTCACACTGGGCAACCCTCTGCTTTGTGTTTGTGTTTTCCCTGGGAGCCCTTTCCCAACTCAGCCCTAGAGTGGGGATCACTGGAAAGATGTGCCTTCCTCCATTCGATGCAATTGTGAGACACCTCCCTGTCCTCAAGAGCATCAGGGAGATGATGGTGCACAGGACAGATGTGGGTCTGCCTCCATGCTGCTCATGGGGTAGGGCTGGGGGACCACGGGATGGATGGAGGGACATTGAATGGATGGAGGGACAGTGGTTAAATTGCAGAGTATTGGTTGGATGGAGTAGCATTGATTAGATGGAGGAGTATTGGTTGTATAGAAAGGTGTTGATAGATGAAGGAATATTGATTGGATGGAGGGGTACTGATTATATGAGGGAGTATTTGTTAGATGGAGGGGCATTGATTGAATGGAGTAGTATTGGTTGGATAGAGCCATATTGGTTCAATGAAGGGGCATTGATTGCATGCAACGACATTGATCAGATAAAGGAGTATTGGTTGGATGGAGGAGCACTGGTAGGATGGAAAGTATTGACTGGATGGAGGAGCAGTGAATGAATGAAGTATTGATTGGATGGGGAAGTATTGCTTGGATGGAGGAATATTGATAGGATACAGGAGCATTGATAGGATGGAGGAGTACTTGTTGGATGCAGAGGCATTAATTGGATGGAGGAATATTGGTTTGATAGAAGGATATTGGTTGGATAGAGGAACATTGATTGCATGGAGGAGTACTGGTTGGATGGAGGAGTATTGGTTGGTTGAAGGGGGATTAATTGAAATCAGAAGTATTGGTTGAATAGAAGGGCATTGATTGGGTGAAGGAGTAATGTATGGATGGAGGGGCATTAATTGCACAGAAGAGCACTGATTGGACGGAGGAATACTGGTAAGATAGAGGAGTGCTTGTTGGATAAGTGAGTACTGTGTGGATGGAGGGGTACTGGGTAGATGGAGGGGCGCTGATTTACTAGAGGAGTATTGGTTGGATGGAAGGATACTGGTTAGATGGGGATGTCCTGATTAGATAAAGAAGTATTGGTTGAATAGAAGGGCATTGATTGGAAGCAGAGGCATTGATTGGGTGAAACTATTTTGGTTGGATGGAGGGAAACTGATAGGATAGAAGGCCATTGATTGGATGCAAGGCATTATTGGATGGAGGGGCATTGATTGGATGAAGTTGTTTTGGTTGGCTGGAGGGGAATTGATTGAATGGAGGAGCACTGAATGAATAGGGGTATTGATTGGATGAAGGTGTATTGGTTGGATTGAAGGGAGTTGGTGGATGAAGGAATATTGGTTGGATGCAGGGACATTGACTGGATGGAGGAGTATTGGATGATTGGATGGAGAGGTACTGATTGAATGGAGGGGCTGGCATGTGGGATTGGCATTGGTTACATGGTGAGCCATTAATTGGATAGACGAGTATTGGTTGGATGGAAGTTATTGGTCAGATGGAGAAGCATTGATGGATGGAGGAGAATTGATTGGATGGGAGGGACATTGATTGGATGGAGGGGCATTGGCTGGATGCAGAGGCACTGATTGGATGGAGTAGTATTGGATGGATGGAGGAATCTTGATTGGATGGAGGGGCATTGATTGGATTAAGGAGTACTGGTTGGATAAAGGGGCATTGATTGACTGGAGGAATATTGGCTGGATAGAGGGGCATTGATAGGATGAAAGAGCATTGATTGGATGGTGGAGTATTGTTCCGATGGGGGCATTGATTGAATGGAGGAACACTGAATAATTGGAGGAGTGTTGGTTGCAGGAGTATTGGTTGTATAAAGGAACATTAATTGGATGCAGGAGCATTGACAGGATGGGAGATTATTGGTTGGATGGAGCAGCATTGATTGAAAGGAGGGGCAGTGATTACATGGAGGGACATTGATTAGAGAGAGGGGCATTGATTGGGTAGAGGGGCACTGATTGGATAGAGAAGCATTGGTTGGATAGGGTGTTCATTGAATAAGGCGGCATTGATTGGATGGAAGGGCATTGGTTGGATTAAGGAATGGTGCCAGGATGCAGGAGGGACCTGACAGCAGAGGGGAGCCAGGTCATACCTCAATGGCCTGGGTGTATTGTTCCAGCCACTGGTCAATCTTGGAGATGGGCAAGTCTGGCTGCGATTTCTTCACACTGTTACTGGAGGGTAGAAGATGTGTCAGGCCCCATGTCTCCCACAAGGCTTCTCCCAACCTGCCCAAGCCTCTCCCAGAGCCCCCCTCGGTCTCCAGATCTCTACCCTGTGACTCCCTTAAACCCCCTCTTGGGGAAACCTAAGATCTGAGCCCAGAAAGCAGACGGACAGACAGACAGACCTCTTCTCTATGGAGCGGTTTAGGGACTCGGTCCTGTCGATGAGCTGCAGAGGGTGGAGAGAGACACAGGCCTGCAGCAGCCGAGGTAAAGCCCACCCTCCATCTCCCCAGCTACTCCATCCACTAATCCAACCCCCAACCCTTGTATCACGGGGGTTTGCTGAGCACCGGGCAATGGGGGGATAGCAGACAAAAGCCAGGCCTGGGCCTGGTCTTCCTGTGGCTGGCATGTGGGATTGACCTTTTGGGTATGAGTCCGGGAGAGGGGAGAAGATGGCAGGCTTTGCAGCTTGACCTACTTTGGTGGTAGGGCTCAGGGGAGGCGAGCTCTGTTCGATGGTCCCCTCCAAGACCAAGGGGCTGGGTGTCCTAGGCTGCTGACATTTCTGGTGCTAGAAAAAAAAAAAAAAAAAAAACAGACATCCCAGGTGACCCCCTGCTTGTACTCCTCCTGCCCTGCCCAGCACCTGTGGGAAAAAATGCTGCCCCTCCCTGAGCCCCAGGTTCTCTGTGGCCCTGACGTGCTCCAGTTCTGGAGCTGGTCGGGAGGGACTGAGGAGTCTGGGGAAATGACTCCGGATCTTGCAAGAGGATCACTGAGCCTTGCCCTCTCTGAGAATGTGGGCCCAGAAGGGGCTGCAAGGTCTAGGGGTGTGGGGGGCTGACCCACTCTGGGCTAGACCCACAGGGCCCACAGAGTAATGCAGACAGCAAAGGCAGACTCATCCCTGGGGTGGGGGTACACCCAGACCCTCTGAGGTGGAGCCATCACCTCCTCCTCTTCATCCTCAGCCCCTGCAGCCCCCAGGTTGTCCTGGACAGTGTCCTCTGGGTCTGGCCCCTCCTTGCTCAGACTCAACTCCTCCAGGTGGACTTCGTCACTGTTCTCCTTTTCGCAGGCATGCAGGCTGGGCCTGTGGGTGGAAAGGGAGGCAAAGCCGTTCTAGGGCCATTGGATTGCTTGGTTGACCCCTTCCTTTTTCCAAGCCTCAGTTTCCCCATCTGCAAAGTGAAGGTAGTCAGGCTACTTGAGTGCCAAGGGATCTGAGACCCAAGCCCACTGGGAGAGAAGGTCCAGTGGCCTCAGAGCCAGCGCAGTCTTCTTGGGCCCCTGTGTCAGGGCCTGAGGCCCTTGGGGAACTGCCCAGTCCCAGCCAGGCAGGGCTCTACAGACTGAGGGTCCCTCAGGCACTGAGGCTGGGTTCAACCCCCAGCTTTCTGGCTGGGCCTCAGCTTGGCAGCTGCTCGCCCACCCAGTTGGTCTGGCGGGGTCCCCGCGGGGCCGGGCTGCCAGGGCCACCACTCCTGCTCTGCTCCCTGTGGGGGCCCTTGGGTGTTTGGGGGACTGGAGGCTGGGTCATTTGGAGGGCTAGGCAGGGGTAGGGGCCAGGTCACTGAGGAGCAGGGCCAAGGGGCTGCCGGCTGCGGGGGAAGGGAGGCCAGCCAGCTGGCAGCTTCCAGCGGCTCTGCATTTGAGCAGGACTGAACCTGGAGAAGAAGATGGGAAATTCTCGAATTTTCCATGATTTCAGGCCCCTGGGTGTGCATGCCAGCCAAGACCCAGACCCACCCGCCCAAAGTGGGCAGGGGTCTGAGCCAGCAGCAGCCACACAGAGGGGCCATTCAGGAGCAGGTCTGTGCAGCCAGGCAGGTGCAGAGGGTGGGGTGGCAGCCGCAGAGCTGGGCTCCACGGAAGAGTCAAAGCGCCCCCTGCTGGTGGGAGCAGCCTTGCCCGCCTAGGCCTGAGGCTAGGGAGAAGGGAGCTGCCCCATCTCAGAAAAGTAAGGCCGCTGACTCCCAAGTGCGTAGGGGGAGACTGAGGCCTGGGGAGGGGGGCAGTGGGCACTGCGCCAGGCCAGGACCAGTGGCTCTTGGGGAGTGGGAGCCTGGTTGTAGGAGGACAAGGGAGCGTCACTCAGCAACACTGGTCCCTAGAGCTCCAGGCTGGTTTAGGGCCTCAGAGGGGCCAGGAAGAACCCTGACCAGGGAGAACTGTCAGCCCAGCCATGAGCTCTGGTTCCACTCAAGGCAAGGGGGTCCTGAGCAGGGATGGGGTCCCAGATGGCCCGGGGTGGGGTCAGCCCCATCATGGCCACAGATGACAGAGCAGCAAGGACTCTGAGCAGGGGTAGTGAGGTGGGGCTCGGGAGCAGCCCCTGTTGGGCCTGTTGGGGTTGAGACAGGCACACACATCCCCACATCTGGAAAGTGCGTCCTCCCAGCCGACTCTCCGGCGTGCACATCTGGAAATACCTGCTCCCCTCCGTGGGAATGGAGATCAGCCAGCCCCAAGGGAGGAAGGGGCGGCGGCGGGCTCTCAGCCTCCATTACGGAAGCGGCTGCAGCTGTGTGCTGATGTGGCAGCACCCGGCCCAGCCTCGCAGCTGCCTGGATGGGGCCCAGGGGCCCTGGGGAGCCCCAGAATGAGGTTTCCTCGCGGCCCCTCGCCGGCCATCATGCTGTCTCGCCCTCTTCCTCCCTTCCCTCCTTTCTCCCCCTTTCCTGGCCATGGGGGCATTTCAGGGGCTGCTTGGAAAGGGGAGGATGGGGTGGCTGCTCAGGCGCAGGTTGAGGGCCTGAAGGGAGCTCCGCTGTGCCCCACTCTGCCCAGCGCCTGCCCTTGAGGCTCGAAGGTCCAGAGGGAGCCCCGCTCTGCCCAGCGCCCGCCCTCGAGGCCCTCACTCACCTGTCCTCTTGCTCCCCCTCAGGACTCCTGCACCGGGGGGGCTCTCCGCTGTCCGAGGCACCCTGCGCCTCCTTGTGCTGCTGCCGCTGCTCTGGCCTCTGGGACCAGTCGCCAAAGCCCTCGTCCTCATCCAGTTCAGGGGCCTCCGAGGGCTTCAGGCTGAGGCTGAGGGTAGCAGCGGGGAGCTTAGGACTGGGCGGCTGCTGCCTCCTCTGCCCAGGACCCACACTCACCTCACGGCGCCCGCTCAGGCCCTGGGCTCTAAGTGTGGGAGACCCTGTCTGCCACAGAGCTGGCTCTGGGCTGTGTCTCCTGTGGTCAGAATCCCTGAGGGCAGGGCTGTGCCTCCCCCGTCAGTTCTGGGGCAGCCTGAGAACTGTGCTTCCTCTGTCAGTCCAGGACTCCTTGAGGCTCAGCAGGGCTATGCCTCCTCCATCAGTCTGGGGCTACCTGAGGGCAGGGCTGTGCCTCCCCCATCAGTCTGGGGCTCCCTGAGGGTAAGGCTGTGCCTCTTCCATCAGTGTAGGGCTCCCTGAGGGCAGGGCTGTGCCTCCCCTGTCAGCCTGTGGCTCCCTAAGAGCAGGGCTGTGCCTCCCCCGTCACCCTGGGACTCGCTAGGGCAGGGCTGTGCCTCCCCCGTCACTCTGGGACTCGCTAGGGCAGGCTAGGCCTCCCCCATCAGCCTGTGGCTCCCTAAGAGCAGGGCTGTGCTTCCCCCATCAGTCTGGGGCTCCCTAGGGCAGGGCTGTGCCTCCCCCATCATCCCGGGGCTCCCCAAGTGCTGCCCTGGTCCCCACATGAGGACCCTACATGAGGTCCTCCTAAGCCCTGAATTCTCAGGCCTCCCATGTGGCACGGGGAGCCCCTGGATAGCTGGGGCCCTTGGTGGGGGTGGCCAAGGGCCTGACTATGGTGACCGCTGAACCCCACTCTGCCCAAGGCTGCTGACTTGGAGAAAATGGAACAAAAGAGGCCAGGAGGAAGGGAAGCATTATTGGAAAAACAGCCCAGCCCAGCCGCGGAGGCCTCCTGGGCCCAAGGAGGAAGCCAGCCAGCCTGGCCGCCAAGTTGGACGTGGCTCTGTGAGTCACTGGCGGGGGAGTTCGGTGGGGAGCTCGGGCCAGGCTGCGTGGCTGGGGTCAGAGGCGGTCCGAGCAAGGGCCAGGGCACGGGCACAGAGCCTGGGTCAGCGCCCACGAGGCAGCCAGGTATTGGCAGACCCTCATCCAGGGCTGTGGCCACCCTCGCCCCCAGGAGCACTCACCCACTCCCGCGCCTGCTCCTGGGGGCCTTTCCTCGCTCTCATCCCGCACTGGAACCCCCAAGCCCAGGCCCTTGACCTCCCCCTCTGCCCACGCCCCAGGGTACACGGATAGGGGCTAGAGCCCAGGCATGTGGTAGGGGGCTGCTCACAGCATCTCCTGCTCCGGCCTCTTGGGGACATGGTCGCCTCCGTCCTCGTCCTGGGCCGGAAGCTGCCTGTCTCTCTCATGCTGGCATTGCTCACGGACGGCCTCCTCCTCGTCCTCCACGCTCCACTGAGCAGTGGGCCTGGTGGGGGACACAGAGGGAGAGTCACGCCACAGCCGACACAGGTGCTGTTTTGCACCCATTCCTCCCATCTACACAGGCCTTGCTGGGGCCACGCGGTGCAGGCAGCCCTGTCCACGAGGGCAGTCCCAGGCCCGCCCTCAGGCCTCACCTCGTCCATCTTTAAAGAGAGGCTGCCCACGTGCTCTTGAGGTGCCCTCTGGCCCAGGCGAGGGTCCTGGGGCCCTGTGAGGATCTGGGCACACCTGTGCCCTGTGGGGATGAAGGTGGGACTCCAAGGCCCATTCAAGCCTGAAGAAACTCAAGAACAGGACAAAAGACCCTCTAACCCCCTCTCCCAGCCTGCCTCCCTCCCTAAGTAGAACCAGGACCTAGACCGAGGTGACCCTGGAGGGCCCAGGAAGAAGATACTGGAGTCCAGGGAGACTGGCCGCAGCGCACCGCCAGGCAGCACCTCCACCCCACCTGCGAGTGCTCCCTCCTGCACCCCAAAGGCAGGGCGTGTTGGGGAAAGGGGACCCCGCATGAGGTCCAAGGCTGAGAAAAGGAGGGCCTGAGCATGTCCAGGCAGGACACCTCCTGTCCCACCACCAGCCCCACTCACAGAAGCCCTGCAGACCCATGGGCTCCTGCCTGGGCCTAACCCCATAGCTGGGGGCACCTTACAGGATTGGCTCACCCAACCCCACCCCATCCTTATTTCAGAGCCCTCTGCGGAGTCTCTCTGAGCTGTTTCTTTTGTTGGTTTGTTTGAGACGGAGTTTCGCTCTTGTCCAGGCTGGAGTGCAATGGTGTGATCTCGGCTCACGGCAACCTCCGCCTCCTGGGTTCAAGCGATTCTCCTGCCTCAGCCTCCTGAGTAGCTGGGATTACAGGCATGCGCCACCATGCCCGGCTAATTGTGTATTTTTTAGTAGAGACAGGGTTTCTCCATGTTGGTCAGGCTGGTCCCGAACTCCCGACCTCAGGTGATCCACCCGCCTCGGCCTCCCAAAGTGCTAGGATTACAGGGATGAGCCACCGCACCCAGCCAATTGAGCCATTTCAAAAATGGGGAAACTGAGGTAAGGGAGTGCTTCTGCTCTCAGAGCCTGAAACCATGGCTTCTTGGGGTCCCACACGCCTCCCTCGGGGAGAGAGGTAGACACAGGCTGGCCTGGACCTGGGCATCAGAGCCCCGGCCCAGCAGCTCTCATATGGTCCGGGTCCTGCAGACACCGCTGCCTCAGCTGTCACGGCCCTGCCTCCCATCACCCTCCTAGAGCCTGAGAGGGGGGTCCAGGGTCTCTACGCTCCTACAGGGCTTATTATCCCAGACCCAGGGAGGGAGCCCGGGCCAGAGCAGGGAGCAGGGCTGGGGTCTCCCCGCCGGGGTCTCAGTTCTTCCTGGCCAGTGGCCGCTGCCTGACCCTGCAGCCTGATCCCCACTGGGCCCCAGTCCCCTGGCCAGACAGCCCTGCCAGCACGTGATCTAATCTCTCCTAGGTCTCCCCTAAGCCTCTCAGACAAAAGCCAGGCCCTTCCACAGGCCCGAGTTCAAGGCCCACTCCCCCCACCGAAGCCACAGGGGACTCCAGCCACGCAAACCCAGCCGCCTGTGCACCCCACCCCCCACGCCCCCGAATCCGCCTGCCTGTCCTGCTCCTCAGAAGTGCCTTCAACTCCAGGCCCCCGAGGAAGCCACTTAATTCCCCACACCTGGCTCCCATCATCTGGGCAGATGAGGCCCAGCTTCCCGCTTCTGCCGGCCTCCGCGTGGCTGGGGGCTGCTGGGCCTCGTTCCACCTGGGGAGGCAGAGCCTGGGGCGCAGGGGCCCTCGTGCTCACTCACGCCCCCACTCACGCCCCAGCCCCTCCAAACAGAGGGCGGTGCAGAGCTGGGGCAGAGTGTTGAGGAGGTGGAGGGGTTCCACGGAGGGGAAGCCTGGCCATGTTGCTCCCGGTGTTCCCATGTCCCAGCCCCTCCATGTGAGCAAGGTCTCAGCTGGGGTGTGTGTCCCTGGGCCTGGGGCATGAGATGGAGCCCAAGCTCCTCCTTGGACCTGGGCTTCCAATGGGTCCAGGGCCCTCATTCCAGCTCCACAGACCCCCTCCACCAAGCCATAGAGGAGGCGGGGCTTGGAAGCACACACTGGCACAGAGACCCCCGAAGCTCATGTGCACACGTTTCCTCAGGTCCACCCGTGTGGGCAAAGAGTCCGGGCCCCAACAGCCCCACAAAGGCCCTCACTCTGCTCACAGCTCATGCCCAACACATGGAGTACGGCCAGGCGCGGGACTCCCTAGGCCTGGGGCACACACAGGTGCGCACCCAACTCACACACGTTCTCCACGAGCCCACGCTCCAGCCACACAGGCACACATGCCCGCACCCCATGCACATACAAGTATGCACGTGCTCACACACGGGAACCCTTGACATCCACATGCATGTGCAGACAGGCTTGGGAACAAAGGGACCACGTCCCCCTCCAGGGATCCCTTCAGGGTGCCACAGCCTCACTTTAGTGAGGCAAACATTGACTGTTTGCCTTGCCATTGCCCCGACAACGGCGGTGCCGGCCCTGGCACGAGGCCCAGGTGTGTACTCTGGGAACATCATCCCTGCAGAGCTGGGCCGCTGGAGGATCACTCTGACTGAGCTCTCCCTGGCTAGGGGCCTGGGGGACAGAGTGGGGGTGCAGAGTAAGCATCTCCTGGTGTCTCCCCTAAAACCCAGTGCTGGGGAGAAGCCCCGCCGGCCCCTGGCCTCTGACCCAGCAGAGCTGAGGACGTGGAGGCCTCTGGGCCCCTTCTCCGTCTCCTCCCTTTCCCCTACCCCAGGATATGAGTCATGCGGGCCCCCTCCCCATGACCTCACCCCCTCACTATTCCACAGCTGGGCTCCGTTCTGGGAACTGAAAGGGGGGCAGCTCTCCTGGGGTGGGGTGGGGGCCTCTGGCCTGGGAAAGGCGCCCCCCGGCCAGCGGCCCAGGCCCCTTGGCATGCACCGCGGAGCTGTCAGGACTCTGGGATGGCCGACCCCGCCCGTGGCCCTGGCTCAGCCCCGTGCAGCTGCGAGGGATTTGGTGTTCCTGCGCAAATGCAATTAGGCGATTTCCTGTGTCTGTTCTGGCTCCGAAGCCCAAGGCTCAGCCCAAGGGGCCAGGCGGTGGAGGGGCTCCATCCACCTCCCACCCCAGCACACCCCCGCACCCTCACAGTCCCAGGCTCCACTTCGGGTCCTGGCCCCCAGCCAGGGACACCAGTATGCACAGAAAGAACCCTGACGGATGCTTCGTTCTGAGTGGAGCTCCCCAAGCTCAGGTCTCTTCCTGCCGGCCTCGTCCACTGCCAACCACTTCCGACTCGGGACACTGGCCCTTCTGCTCCTTCCTCCACAGACCCCCCAACCTCTACCTCCCAGTCCTCACTGAGGGCCTGACAACGCCCATCCTCAGCCTAGCACTCCCAGCTACCCACCGCCATCCTCCCCCTGCAGACACTTCCAGAATGGGTGTCCGGCTCGGTCCCCGTCCCGACTCTGCCCCCTGCAGGCAGCTCCTGTCGCTGCCCCACCCGGCTGTCCTGAGCCCAGAGGTCGGCTGGAGATGGTCGGTCCTCTCTGGGGTTCTGGGGAGTGAGGAGGCTCTGGTGAAGAGCACGGGCTGCAGGGAGGATGTCAAGGGGAGGGGGAGCTTCTCCTCCAGGCCTGACCACAGGTCCCCTGGACGCCACAGGGAGCTGGCAGGAGGCCTGGGGAGTTGGGCTGGGCCTCCCACCAGGGTGGTTTGGGGCTCCCTGCACAGCACTGAGGTCTCTGGTCCCCTCATGAGCCCAGCCTCCCCTGGGGTCATAGACTTGACCCCTCAAGTCACTGCAGAGCCCAAGAGTGGAGAGACACAGCACCGTGTGCCGGGAATAGGTGCCCACAGGGGCCCTCCGTGGCTGAGGCTTCCAGAGGGTAGTGGGACAGCAACCCCGCTCCCCGCCAGCCGCCCGCCACAGCGTTCATGATGCAGCTTCGGAGTGTGGGTCGGGGTCTATCTGGGAAGCCAGGGCAAAGGCGGTGGCAGCTGGCAGCACCCACACCCACAGCTGGGGCACTGCTTACATGAGCCCCCATCAGCGGGCCCCTTGGTTGTGCCACACGCAGGGGTCCTGCCCCAGGGAGGAGGTAGTCCAGGGAGGGGCTCGAGGGTGTGGCACAGGCCAGCTGTCACTCCTCCCTGGAGAGGCAGCTGGGGACGCAGCTGGGAGAGGAGCCAGGAGCAGAGACAGCCCGGGGCCAGTAGGTAGGTGACAGGTGGGACAGCGGGAGGGGCACGCGCCGTCCTCCTGGGGCTGGGGTGTAGAGACGGGAACCTGCCCCCCAACGCCTGGTGCTGGCCCAGCCTCCCCCCGGGGCCTCTAGCACCTTCCCAGTTATGTCTGCACCCTTCTGGGCATGGCGGGGGAGGGTGGGGGTCAACCCCTTTCCTTGTAGTCCCATGCCAGTGGGCAAGGGAGACGCCCCAGTGAGCAGGACCCTAGCCTCTCTGCCTGGGGAGGCCAGGTGATGAGCCGCCCTGAGCGGGAGGTGGCCTTGAACTTGGGTCTGAAAGATGAGCAGGGGTTTGCTGGGCCGGGTGCAGGCAAGAGCTAATGCAGGAAGGCAGAGAGCAGGAGTGCTTAGAGGGAGTGGCTCTGTGTGGCCGGAGCCAGATGGGTGACCCTCACTCAGGAGGAAGCACTGGGACCCTCTCTGCACGTGCTGGGTCCCCTGCCTCCCGCTAGGATCCCCACACCCAGGTCCTTCTGGGCCTCTGCTGCACAGATCAGGTCTGGAAGTCTCCCTGGAGGAGGCGGCGCCTGGACTTGGATATCGGCCTGCAGAGCTGGCTTCCCTCACAACCCTGGGAAGACAGAACTCAGTGGTTTGATGTAGGGGAGGGCGGAACCTCCCTCCAAGGCACCAGCCCAGTGCTGGGGGCAACATAGAGAGCCAGAAGCCGGCGGGGGCGGGAGGCTCTGCCCCCCATGGGCTCTACATGCCGAAGCCCCCATAGCCAAGCTGGGACCCAGGGTCAGCCCAGGGAGGCCTCGAGAATGGAGACTGTGGGCCCCACCCCATCACACAGGGAGGAGGTGCTGTGCCCGCTCGGGGTGGCAGCTGCCCTTCTCTGGGCCCTTTGGGTGGGAAGAGGCTTGGTGAAGTAGAAAGCCCAGCCCCAGCCGGCAGTGTTGCCTTCTCACAGTGGCAGCCCTTTGTAACCTGGGGGCGGGGGGGGTCCCTGCCGGGCATCTCCTTGTTTTCTCACCATGGGGCAGCATTTGGGGGCCTCTTGAGGGACCCCCTAGATGATTCTACTCAGAGTCCCCAAAGCCAAGGAGCCTCCACTCCTCCGTCTGCAGCCTCTCCTGCCGGTTCTCACTACCCAGGATTCAGTGGCCTGGGGGCTGACGGAGGGGGTCGCCTCTGCCAAGGCCCCTCCCGGTGCCTGCCTGGCTCATCCAGCCCACCTCTCTCCCATGCTGGCTCAGGCAAAGTGCTCTGGTCACCAGGAGCCCTTCCTGACCAGCCCCGGCCCCTTCTTGGCCTTCGCCCCACCTGGCCTCCCCCGCAGGTGCCAAGTCCAGAGCCCACCCCGCCCTGAACAACCCCGAGCCTCAGCCACCCTCAGTTCTCACCCATTTCACAGCTGGGGACTGGAGCCTGGGCCTGAGGTCTCGCCCCCGGGAAAGGGTATCGGGAGACCAGATCCTCACCCCGACACTGCCCCCACTGTCCCCAGCCTCCCTCCTCTGCAGGGCTCCCTGCTCTTCTGGCTGCCACCCTGATGGCTACTTCCTGCCCTACAACCACCAGGCTAGCCCAGACTCGGTTCCGACTTTTTCTTCTCAGCCTGCCTGGGATGGCCCAGGGCATGATTCTTCCACAGCCATAGCCTCGATCCAGTTCCTCCCTCCTCCCTCCTCCCTCCATTCTTCTGCTCCTTCCCTCCTTCTCTTCCTCCCTTCTCCATCCTCCCTTCTTCCTCCCTCTTCCCTCCTCCCTCTATCCTTCCCTCCTTTCCTCCCCTCCTTCCTCCCTCCCTCCCTCCCTCCATCTTTCCTTAGCCAGCAGTTTATTTTGTCAGGTGTTAGGGACCCAAAGACGGAGAAGTGAGCTCTCCTCCCCGCCCTTACAAATCTTAGCAGTTGCCAAGAAACCAGCGCTGACCCATGATGTGGATCAAGAAGCACAGAGGGGAGCGGGCAGGAAGTCTCTCAAAGGAGGGGCTCTTGTGCCTGCTCTGAGCCTTGAGGTCGCTGCAGTGGGCAGGGTCGTGGCAGGGAGGAAGGGGTGCAGTGGCCATGCGTATGTCTAGCGGTCCCCAGGGAGGCACAGCCACGCGGAGACAGAGCCACCCCCCACCCACACAGCCCTCCCCTCTCCCCATCCTCCCCATATCCCAGACGCCAGCCCCCACCTCCTGACAACCTGAGGCTTGTCCGTGTCTCTGCCCCCTGCCTCCACCTCTCCCTGCCTCCACGTCTCCCTGCCTCCACGTCTCCCTGCCTCCACGTCTCCCTGCCTCCACGTCTCCCTGCCTCCACCTCTCCCTGCCTCCACCTCTCCCTGCCTCCACCTCTGGGGAGAGGCGCACAGGGAGGGGTCTGTTCCTCTGGGTTCCTTACCCACCCAATCCAAACCTACTTCCCCCTATCCCCCCACCCCCCACCGCTGGGACTGCTGTCCAACTTGGGATGGGATGGGGTCGCCTCCTCCGTTGCTGAAGCCCCCTAAGCTTCATGACCCACCCAGTGCTGCATGAGGGCTCTGAGCTCCTGCCTCAACTTCGCCCCAGAGTGGTGATGCCAGGACTAGGCTGAGTGCAGGCCAGGGTGACTGCAGCCCAGGCCTGCCCGCCACACACCCCCTGTCCCAAAGGTGCCCACGCCAGCTGGACAGACCCCAATTCTACCAGCACGGGCTGGGGTGACTGCAGCCCAGGCCTGCCCGCCACACATCCCCCATCCCAAAGGTGCCCACACCAGCCGGACAGACCCCAACTCTACCAGCGCACGCCAGAGTGACTGCAGCCCAGGCCTGCCCGCCACACACACCCCCTCGGCCTGCCCGCCACACACACCCCGTCCCAAAGGTGCCCACGCCAGCCAGACAGACCCCAACTCTACCAGCACGGGCCAAGGTGACTGCAGCCCAGGCCTGTCCGCCACAAACACCCAGTCCCAAAGGTGCCCACGCCAGCCGGACAGACCCCAACTCTACCAGTGTGTGCCAGGATGACTGCAGCCCAGGCCTGCCCACCACACACACCCAGTCCCAAAGGTGCCCAAGCCAGCTGGACAGACCCCGAAGTCTACCCAGACACCCAACAGGAGGGGTGCCCATGCAGCGGCAGACAGCGCTGACCAAAGGGCATCTATGACCCTGGAAGCCTCATGGTGTGGCCTCCGCAGAGCCGCAAGCCTTGGTCCCCTGCTGAGACTGGAAAATGGAGCCTTGTTTCCCCCAACCCCTCTACCCCTGGCTTCCCACTGGTCCTCAGAGGCTGGGTCAGGGACCATCCTCAGAGCAGCGTCCAGAACCGGCTTGATGTCCCGCTGACCAGCCCATCACCTCCCTTGTGCTGGGTGCCCTACCTTTTTTGATGCGCTCCGTGGTCAGCCCTGTGCCGGCAGCACCCTTGTCCCGCTCTGCAGCTGTTTCACATCTCTGCCCCCATCTGCCGCAACCAGCCTAGGTCGGAGGTTAGGGCCCCGCCCTGCTCGTGGGTGGCCCTGCCTGCTGCATCCCGGCGTGGCTGCGGCTGTGCCTGTTCTTTCTTCCCCCCTCCTCCTGTTCTGCGTGCTGTGCGTATGGCTTTCTGTCCTCCTCCGTGTCACTGACCACAACGCTGCCGGGCCCGTGCCACAAGCAAGGCGACCCGCGGGACCTTTCTGGGGCCCTTGCCTGCACTCGGCGATCAGCGTCTTCCGCTGCAGCTCTCACCCTCGCATGCATCAGCGTCCTCCGCCGCAGCTCTCACCCTCGCATGCATCTACATGCAGCCCCACTCGGTGTCTGCTTCCCGCAGGAGGGGACCAAGGAGCCCTGATACCTACAGGTCCACCCACAGCCTGGCTGCGCCTCCCGCCTTTGCTCGACGGCCCTCGGGAGCGCTGCGGCGCCTGGGCCAGCTGGGACTGCCCTGGCAGAGCTCTCGCCGTGCTCACGAGGCAGGCTTTTGGCACGTTCCGGGACACGCGACCAGTCCCTGGCAACAGCTCGAGGCTCTGCCATCCTCTTTCCTTCCCAGCTAGCCGTGCCCAGATGTACCTCACATCCCTCTGCCCACAGATGCTGCCCGAAGCACTGCCATCCTCCACGCAACCAGAGACTTCATACATTATTCAGACGTGGTGCCCACCTGGGTGGGAGCAACAGCTGGCACCCAGAGAGAAGGGCCAAGCCAGCCTGGCATTCGACCACCTGTTCCACTCCCACAGCACCGGGATCTTCCTACCGTAGCACCCAGCCGCCAGGACTTCTTCCTGACGCCCCCACACCATGTCTGCCTGTGGAGCTCTGGGGTTCCTGGCCTGGCCACCGGCCCCTCCCCGAAGCTTTCATGGCTGACCAGCCCCTCCCAGACTCATCATCCCTGGGGGTGCAGGGGAGACATCGCAGAGCAGAAAAGAGTCTGACCCTGGGCCGGCCCTACTTTCCCAGGAGGCTCCCTGGTGTATGTTCCCTGGTGCTGTGGACACCCCCTGCCAACCCCCAGGACGAGGGTAAGCTTTGGAGCCTCCCTGAGCCTCAGCTTTCCTATTTGCAAAATGGGGTACGAAGGACCAGCTTCAGTGGGCTGTGGGAGACTCACATGGCCTTGGGATGTCCTCGTGGCTGAGGTCAAGTGGGCCTGCCTTGGTCCTCTGCACCTGAGGCCCAGACATCCCCGTTTAAAGAGGCACAGTGAGCACCAGTGCAGCCAGCACCTCTGTCCTCACAATGGCTGCCAGGGGCGCAGTCCTATCATCCCCATGACAGAAGCACAAACAGAGGCTGGGAGGTGCACATCTCACATCTCACGCAGGGGTCGCAGGGAGCTGATGACGTGGCTGGGGCTCCAACCCCTCAACCCCCAAGAACTGGGTGTAGGGAAGACCAGGCAGGGACAGAGGCCAGAAGAGGTGCTGCCCCTGAATGTGAGTGGATGGTCCTGACCCAGGGGGTCCCAGTCCAGGCGCAGAAATTCATTGCTCAGTCCCAGGGAAAACCAGCCCTCCCCTACACTCCCTCCTCTGTTGGGCGCCCCATTTTCCTCGCCTGTCCTCTCCTTGGCAAGCTCGCCAGCCCTCGCCTGGCCTCACTGCTTTCCTCCAGCGTCCATTGCTCACTTCTTTGATCTTCCTCCTACCGCCCATCTTTGGAGAACCGAGGAGCTGTGTGAGACAGCGGCTCTGCAGCCTCCTGCCCCGGGCACCTGCTAGGTGCAGCCCATGTGGGAGAGACCGCTCCTCCCACACCTGGGATCGGCAGCAAGGGGCAGTGCCCAGGACCCTCACGCAGCTTCCATTCGCACCTCAGCCTCTCCCTCTGCCCTTCCCGTCCTGCTGCCATCCCGCACCCGCTTCTGCTCCCCTCTTCCTCCTCCTTCAAGGCAGCCCCTGCTCTCGCCCTCCCTCTCCGCATTTTTTCCCTCCCTTTCTCTCATTTCTGTCTCGTGCCTTCGCTCTTTCTTTCTTTTCTCTGTCACTTCTCCCTAGGTAGGGTTTGTTCTCTTCAAGAGACCCTCACAACCCCAGGCACAGGGTTGCCCCCCTCCCAGCATTGCTGGCCAGGCCTGGCCCTCTATCTCACCTCCACAAGCACCACCTCGGCTCTCACCAATACCTCCCCAACCCGTCACGGGCAGCAGCTGACCCTCACGGCCATGCTCATGCCTCCCGGGTCTCAGCCCACTTGGAGTCTGGGGTGGGGACCAGAGCCCCTCACCCTTCTCCCTAATGGTCCCCACACCATCCAGGGGTCACCCAAGGGCTTCTCTCCCACAAGCTCCCACTTGCAGCGGCTCCTGCCTGCCCTCTAGAGACCTCTGTGGTTAACCCCAGTCCACCAACCTCTGCCGAGCCGCTCTGAGCCGGATGCTCAGTCCCCGGGGCCATGCTCCCTCTGTCCTCAGGGTGCCTTCCCTTTATGGCTCTAGCAGGGGCATCTGGGGGTCGAGTGCCCAGGGCACCCTGGCTGCCGCTTGCTGGCCGCTCTGCCCAGCTCTGGTTCGCCGGCTGGGACTGAAGCCTGAACCGCAGTCCTCTGGGCTCTGGCCCTGACACCCTGCCCAGGGGGCTGGGCCACTCGGTCCCTGCACCCCTACTGCTGGCTCGCTTGGTCTTCTGGGCAGGACGGGCTCTGTCCGAAGACCGACTTCCAGCCCTGCCAGGGCGGGGGCTACCCCACCCTCAGGATCTCGGGCCTGGATGGGCCCAAGGCAGCCACACCCTTTTGGACACTGTGGTTGGAGGCCTGGCTTCCCCCAGCCCCCTCAGGGCCAGCCCAGCAGGCTGCCAGCCCATTCCTGTCCCACTGGCCACATCAGGAGCCCCAGAGGTCCCTGGACCAGGCTGCTCAGGGTGGGTCGCTGCCTGAGGGGCCTTAGAGCCCTGGGGAGAGCCAAGCACGGCATGGCTGCCACATCTGTACATCTGTGGGCAGATGTGTGCCCGAGATGGAGGGAATGGAGGGGCTCACACCGCCCAAAGAGCCGTGGCTAAGGGTGGGCACGGGGCTCCGGGGACCTCAGTGCTTGATAAGGACGTCTGCCAGGCTGATCCCCAGCCCCCCTCTTCACTCCGGGCCAGGCTACAAGGCACTCTCAGCCGGCCTGGTGCCCTCTCACAAAGCCAGGACCCCACAGGTGGCAGGACCAGGCTGGTGGCTGAGTCTGGGTGACGTCTGGAGTTGAGTGGGCTGAGGTCCTCTTGAGGTCCCCTGACCATCCCTAACACTGGCCTTGCCCGAGCTGGCCCTGGGAGAGCCCCGAGTTGCCCAGGGGCAGGCAGGAGGCACAGGGCAGACTCCCAGGTGCCTGGAAGGGCAGACTTGGCAGGGAGGAGTTGGGGGGAGGTCAGCCCAGGGCCCAACCCTGCCAGCCAGAAGCCGCATTCTGGCAGGGTCTGGGAACAGCAGACCTGGAGAAAATGGTGTTATGGGGCTATATGCAGAGCCCCTGGGCTCACACCGGATGTAGACAAGGAGAATCGCTAGGGCAGGGGTGGGGGACGATGGGGCAGGGGGGACACGTTTTCCCACTGGCCCAGGGCACCGTTTTTGATGAATGTAAACTGCATTGAATTTACTCCCTGGCAGCTGCTGGCACCTAGCATGTCCCTTCAGGGCTCATCACTGAGGACACAGCACCCTGCCTGCAGTGCCTCTCCCAGCCCTGCACCTGACATGGCAGGACACCCAGGGGGTCCCCGGGAAAGGGGTGTGGTGATGCAGGTGGAGGAGGGACCAGGGGACCCGGGCTCATCATGCCCTGCTGAGTGGCCTTGAAGTCTCTTCACCCACAGCTTCTCTGAGCCTGGCTCACTCCTTTATCCAACAGGGAGTGGGTAGGGGGCGGCCTGCCTGACCTGGAGGGCTGGGACTGGGGAAGTCTGAGCTGTAGGAGGCTGCAGAGAAGTGATTATGGCAGTGGTGGTGAGCACAGCACTGTCCCAGGTGGTAGTGTGCTTGTGCGTGTGTGTGCATGTGCATGTGTGTGCACGTGTGTGTGCATGTGTGTGCATGTACATGTGTGTATGCATGTGTGTGCGTGCGGTGTGTGTGCATGTGAGTGTGTGCATGTGTGCGTGCATGTGCGTGTGTGTGCATGTGTGTACACGTGCATGCATGTGCATGTGTGTGTGTATGTGTGTGTGCACATGTGCGTGTGTGGGTGTGGTGGGTGCAGTGCAGCGGCCTCTGGGTCTGTGTCCTGGAGGGGGTGTGTGTTAATGCACACACATGAGCCTTGCTTCATGTAGCTCACCCTGGTTGCTCCCCTTAGCTGGACAAGGGACTCTTGCTGCCCTCTGCCCGGCCCCCATCAGGGCAAGTTCCGAGGGAGTTCAAAGGGACAGGTCCTTATGCCACCAACCCACTGGCTGACCACCTCAAGTGAGGTCCCCTCCCCGCTGTCTCCTCTCCAGGTCCACAGGGACTGGCCCCGAGCCTGGGCCTACGCGGCTCCAGTGCCTCCTGAGTGCTGCTTGCTCACGTGGGGCTGCAGTTGGTGCTGGGCCCGCTGGACGGATGCTCACGGCCAAGTCCCTGGTCACAAGGGGGTGATCCCCCACACAGCCAGACAGGGGCTCTGCCCCTCCTCCTGGGGCTGCACTTCCTTCTCTTGGGCCCATTTGTTAAGTAGCACTGGTGAGCCTGGGGGATTGACCCCAGGTACTCCTCAAATCCCAGGCCACAGAGCTCCTGGGGAACAGCAGCGTCCCCTGGGGAAACACGTTCCCGTTGGGCAGGGAGGGAGGTCTGACCAACAGAGCCTGGAAGCCCAGGAGGAGGAGGCTTATGGGGGGCCAGGGGTAGGGGGAGGCTGGGATGTGGTGTGCCCAGCTAGGGGCCCACTGCAGATCCTGGTGCTGGTCCTGAACTCGGGTGGCAGCCGGAGACCCTGCCAGGTGGGGACCAGATCAGAGCCATCTCTGCATCTGCACGGACCCAACAAGTGGGAGCTGGGGAGGAGGGGTGAGCCAGGCTGCCCTCAACTCCTCAGACCCCGCTTAGCTCACCCCCGTGGGCATCCCTGGCTCTCTGCCCTCTCAGAATCTCAGAACTGAGTGCCTGGACTGGGTGGGCAATGGCAAGCTGACCGATGCCAGCCCTGCCTCCCAGGAGCTCCAGGTCCGGCCAGCATGCTCCATACCATCAAAGGGAGTCAGAGCAGGACAGCCCTCCAGGTTAGGAAGAAGCAAGGCAGCCTTCGATGAGGAGGTGGTGTTTCAACTTGGCTTAAAAGCCTGGAAGGGTTGAGGAGGAGGAAGGGCACTACAGGCGGCTCAGAGTGGCTGATGGTGCAGAGGGATATCTGTGAGACTGCCCAGGCTGGATCCTGAGGAGCCTTGGGCCCTCCAAACTCTGCTCTCCCACCTGACTCCATGAAGGGCCACACCACTACTTTATAGAGGAGGAAACAGGCTGGAGAGGGCACCACACTGGCCCAAAGCCTGCAGGTGGACAAGGTGCGGATACCCTCCCTGGCCCTGAGGAGCCTCGCACTCAGGGTTGGTGGCTGTGGCCAGGGAGGGTAAGCTCAGCCCAAAGTTCAGTTTCATGATCTGTGAAGCGAGGGTGATGGGAGGGTGCCCAGGGTCCGAAGGACCCCACGGGAGGCCCCAGAAGCAACGCGGAGGATGGGCCCTTCATCCTGGGGGCTCAGAGTTGAACAGAACTCCCGGGGCTCGGGGAGAGGTGTGAGCAGGCAACAGTGCAGCCAGTGGTGCAGGTGGGACGCTGTGAGTGGGCGACAGTGCAGCCGGCGGCGGTGCAGGTGGGACGCTGTGAGCGGGCGATAGTACAGCCGACGGTGCAGGTGGGAAGGTGTGAGCGGGCGACAGTGCAGCCAGCGGTGCAGGTGGGATGGGGGAGGAGGATGCATAGGCAGCTGCCAGGAGCCGGGAGGAAGACAGGCCTCAAGCAGCCTCCGCACTCACACATGTACACGCGGCCAGCCTGGCACCCTCTCCCTGCCCACGCTTGAGGCAGCGGAGCCCACCAAAGCTGGGGGGAGGCCCAGTGGCCCCGTGCCCGGGAGCCTGGCCCGGTGCATGTGGCAGCCCAGCACGGGCACCCTGCCCTGCCCTCCATGCCCAGCCGGGGCAGGAGGGACCTACCTCAAGAGGGTATCCAGGCCCTGTCTGCTAGAGTTCCTCCTCAGAAGCTCGGGACTGCCCAGGCTGCAGCCTCTGCTCAGGCAGTGACCTGGCCTGACCCCAGCCCCGGGGATACAGCAGCATTGTCAAAGGCTCCTGTCCTGTTGGCCCTCCTCTCTGCTGCCCTCCTCCCATACCCCTGCCCCCTTATGCCCGGCTCTCTTTGGCTTTCCTGCCTCTCCCGGCCCCTCACTCCTGTACTTCCTTGGCGCTCTGCCCTGGCCCTCGGTCTCTCACTGGCTGTCACCCCTCCCCTGTCCCTTCTCTCTGGTGTTCTTGTCCCTGTGACCCTCTGCCTGTCTGTCTTGGCCCCTCTGGCCCCTGGCACGGGAGTGTGTGGGCCGGCTCCCTTGGGCAGCCTGGTCCCTCCCTCTGGCACCTGGCACAGGGGTCTGTGGGCAGCCTGGTCCCTCCCTTCAGCTCCTAGCACTAGGGTCTGGAGGCCGGCTCCCTGCGGGCAGCCTGGTCCCTGTGTCCCCATCCCTGCGGGTCTCCCTGACTGTGGGTCTCCCTTTCCCGTCTCCTACTTCAGGACTCTCAGCAGCTGCTTCTCTTTTGTTTCCCCCAGCCCCCTTCTCCTCCCGCCTCCATCTCTTCCACCTCCACCTCCTCCTCCTTCCGAGAAGAGTAAAAATGTCAGAGCGAAAACTCTCCCAGCCCAGCAGCGTGGGGCTCAGCCAGACCTCTGTGGCCCGCTGATGGGCAGCGTGGTTGCCTCCTTCCCTCCCTCCCTCCCTTCTTCTTTCTCTTCCTCCCTCCGCCTCTGCCCTCAGGCCACCTTGGCAGCCGCTGCCCACCTCTTGGTCTCCCCTAGCCCTCTGTGGTGCCCCTGCCCCAGGCACAGGGGCCTATTCTGCCCATCGCCGCCTCCCACCTCAGAGTGCCTCATGCCCTCTGCCAGGCCCTGCCCGGGCCCTCCTCTGTTCTCCTTCGTCGGCCGTTCTTGTCCAGCCCCCCCATCAACCTGCCACCTCCCTCACCATCACCGCAGGCCTGGACCCTTCGCTGGTTCCTCTTTGTCCTGTCCCCTCCTTCCCCGTCTCGCACTCAGCCCCTCTCTCCTCTCTCCTTTCCCTCTGGTGTCTCTGTCCCTATCTCTGTCTCCCTCCCTCCTTCCCTCCTCCCTCCCTTCCCCTCCCCTCCCTTCCTCTCCCCTCCTCCCCTCTCCCCCGCTCCTGGTTCTCCACTTTCCCTTTGTTCATTCCTGGCCTCTGCTCTTGTTGTCACCTCCAGAGAAGGCTTGGCACCCCTAGAACCCTCTCTGTTCCCCAAATGGGGAGGCTGCTGCCTTTCCTGGTGGCCCCAACACCCCAACCAGACTGCAGAGATGACCCAAGAGGCAGAGACACCACCAACGCAGCATCTTCGGTTTGGTATTGGCACAACATGGTCCCAAGAGGTGGCCAGTGGGCACAAAGTCGGCCTGATGCCCTCGCCAGCCAGGCCCCCCTTGCCCCCGTCCTCTGGCCCTGGCCCAGGGAGGAGCAGCCCAGCCCTCTGTTCCTCTGGTTGGGCTTGGCTGCTGTGACTCACTGGAGAACACTTGGGGCTAGTGGCCTGACGGACGAGGGGTGGGATGGGACACATGTTCAGGGCTCACCAAGGGTCAGCTCCGCGACGGCAGTCTCACATCTGGCGGCTTGCCCAGCTTGCTGGCACTCAGAACCACCACAGTACCCATGTCCCGGATGGAGAAACCAAGGTCCAGCCAGCAGCACTGGCATCCAAGGTCACAGAGCGAGGGCCTGGCACAGCCAGAACCAGAGCCGGGTCTGCCAGCCGCTGGCCACCGAATTAGTCCCGGGCCACCATCTGTGCATGGGCACTCATCTGCCTATGCCACCCTCTGTCCCCATATCCATGGAGAACAGCCACCTCTTGCCTCCCCAGCTATCATGACCCTGGCCAGGCCAGGGAGTTGGGGTTGCGCAGCACCTAGGGAGCACTGACAGAAGCAAGGGTGAGGCTGTGAGCAGACAGGCGAGCGGGTAAATCACCGAGGAGGGCAGCGTGCCGAGGGTGGTGGCGACAGTCGGAAAATTCCACATGGGACCATAGCCCGGGCTGTGGTGACTCAGGTGGTGGGCTACCCCATGGAGACTGCGGGGGTCAGGAAGTCCGTCCCCATTCCCTAGGCACACACCAGGCTGGGTCCCAGGGCCAGTCCTGGACAGAGGAGCCCACAGCATCTCCCCTCCCCCCGCACAACCCAGGAGGAGCAGGGAATGTACACTAGAGACCATGGTGTTGGCCCCACATCCCCAGCATCCGCAGAGCTGCAGAGACCACAGGATTCTGGAGTAAGCAGGAGGGATGGTAGCCAGGGCTGGACCTCAGGTTGGACAAACGTTTAGTGAGATCACCCAGGGGAGGGGAGGTCACCCAGAGGAGGCAAGATTACCTGGGGGGGAGGTGAGATCACCCAGGGGAGGTGAGATCACCCAGGGGAGGCCAGATTACCTAGGGGAGGTGAGGTCACCCAGGAGAGGTGAGGTCACCCAGGGGAGGTGAGATCACCCAGGGAAAACTAAATCACTCATGGGAGGTGAGATTACCAGGGGTAGGTGAGATCACACAGAGAAACTGAGATCACTCAGGGAGGCCAGATCACCCAGGTGAGGTGAGATTACGGGGGGCAGTGAGCTTGTGCTTCATTTGCACCTTAACCTGCTTATTTCCTCCTTGCCTCCTGTTTTGACTTCTGGAGGGAGTCCAGCCACAGACAGCCAGGAATGAAATGTGGCCAAGGCATATTTTAGTTCAAAAGAAGGAAGAATATTCCCACAGGGAAAAGAGCTACTTTGGAATGGCAAGACTTCCCTGTCACTAGAGAATGATCATCTGTCAGAAATGCTGATGGATGGGAAGTGACAAGAACAGATATTTACATGCAGTGGCCAAGATTCATGGTTTTACAACTAGGGCATGTCCTGTGAGGGACAATATGGGAGAGTATTTGATGTCAACTCCACTGTTATGTGTGCGCTCATCCATTCACCCACTCATCCATCCATCTACTCATCTATCCATCTCTCTGTCCATCTCTCCATTCATCCATCAGTTCATCCATCCATTTTACCCATTCACCCACCGATCTATTCATCCATCCATTTATCCACTCATCCATCCATCCATCCATCCATCCATCCATCCACTCATCCACCCATCTATCCATCCATCCATCCATCTATCTGTTCACTTATCCGTCTATTCACCTATCCATCCATCCATTTACCCATCCATTCATCCATCCATCCAACCATTCATCTATTTATCTATCTGTTATCCATCTATCCATCCATCTATTCATCCATCCATCTATCCATCCACCCATCCATCCATCCACTCATCCATCCATCCATCCATCCATCCATCCATCCATCCATCCATCCATCCATATGTCTATCCATCTGTCTCTCCATCCTTCCATATATTTATTCAATAAATTTGTACTGAATGCAGACACTTTGAAGGTGCTGGGGATTTAGCATTAACAAAGTCCCTGCTCTCACGATGATCATGTTTCATGTGTGGGAACAAACACATAAATAAATAAAGGTCAGATGATGGAAAATATCACAGAAAATATAAATCAGGGTAAAGGCATATGGAGTTCTGGAGGGGATTGATATTTTATGTATGATAGCCTCATGGAAATAAGTAATTCTTCCCTTGGGTTTTTATATATGAAAGCCTCATGGAAAGAAGTAATTCTTTTCTTATTTGAAAAGAGATGAGAGAAATGGGAGGAAGTGTTTCAGGAAGAGAGTGCAAAATTCCTGATTTAGTAGTGTGTACTCACACATCCGTTCTTTCTAACAGTTCACTCAGCACAGATTCAATTGTCTATTGATTCATTATCCATTTATCTTTCTACTCATCTCTTGTTATATCCACCCACATATCCATCTATTCATCTATTATCCATATCCATCCATATGTCTACCTCTCCTGACATCTTTCTATTAATCTTTCCAATCATTTATATGTCCATATGCCAGCCATCCACTCATCCACCCATACATAATTCCATCTCATGTGTCCTTCCATCAATACATTCATTCACCCATTTATACACCCATTCATCCACCATCCATTCATCCACAAATCCACTCATCTTTTGTTTTGGTACATTTGCTCATTTAGCTGTTGGGCTGATGATCAGCCAATATACACAGGTACAACACAGTTGAATATAGGAATATATATAATCAGCACCCATTCCGGTAGATTAATATTTGTACCACATGCTTTGTTAAATATTCTAAATATCACATCTGCATTTATCTATCCACCCATCCATTCGTTCTTTCATCCAAACATCCATATATACATACATATGTTCTTCTGTCCATCCATCTATTTTTTGTTCATCTGCTCATTTGTTCATCCATTCATCAATTACTAAATAATTCTTTCTATTTATACATGAGTTATACTCTATTTATACATGAGTTCATCCACCCATTCATCCATCCACCCCCATCCATCTTCCCATCCATTCATCCACCTGTCCATCTATCCATGCACCTATCCATCCACTATCCCTCCATCCATCCACCCATCCATCCATCCATCCATCCAGCCAGCCATCATTATCCATCCATCCATCCATCATTCAATTATCCATCCATCCATTTGTTCCTACTTCCTATCATTCTTCATTCATCTCTCCATTCATTCATACTGTTCTCCATAATTGATTCTTTTCTAATCTTTATTTTTCCTTTCTTATGCAGCTAAGACATGGTTCATAAGCTCATGGCCCAAGAATAAAGCAAACCACCATGGCCCAGGAGGCTGAGCACCTCTATAGAGCCTAAGCAGGGACTACAGGGGTAGGGATCTGTCTTCATATTGACACATTCTCATCATCCCTGACACATACCTGCGAATGTATGTTCACAGAGCAGCATCCCAGTGAAAGGTGCTTTGAGCACTGAGAGAGCCCATGGGGACAGGGGAGGTCAGGGTGGTGGCCTCAGTGGCTCCCGAGTGATCCCTGGTGGATAAATGTCTCTGATTTAAAGAGGAGGCAGCCTCCAAATGCTTGGAGCATGTATCTGTTCAGTGTGGCCCTCTGTTCAAGCAAGCGCTGCTGACAGCAGGAGAATGGGCCAGAGCCATGAGCAGGGGCCAGAATGGTGGGTCGTGGGTGCTGGGTGCTGGGGGCTGGGGGCTGGGTGGTGAATGGTGGGTGCTGGGTGGTGGTGATGAAGCTCAGATTTTGGTTGGGACTGGGTCTAGGAGAAAGGCTAAAGGATTATTTCTAGATTCATCTGGAATGAACTGGCTAGATCCTTTCATCCCAAGTCCCACTGCTTTTCTGAGGGGAGGTACCCGGGAGAGGAGGAGGAGGCAGCCTTGCCTCAGAAACCAAACTGTCAAAAGTGTAGGTTCCACCCAGGAAGGAGGAACACAGGCACTTTTGAGATGAGAGGGACGTGCTCTTCTCCGGAGCAGAAAGGAGCAGTAGGTGAGGTCCCACCTGCCAGGGATGGAGCAGGAGAGTGACCCTGCACAACCTTGGATCCTCATCTGCAGCCCATGGGTAGCTGGAGACTGGGGACTCTGGGAAGGGTACTGGGCATAGAACCCACCCCCTGCCCCAGTGGACAGGGTATCCTGGACACCTCAGCCACTCTCCCCGAGCGTGTGGTGTGTGTAGAGGCCCCTGAGTCTGCACCCCTGCTCCCAGGGAAACTGGGAACCCAGGAGGTATGCCGGAGCCCTTCATGCTGTGACCTACAAATGCCCCGCACAGAGTGGCCCTGCTCCAAGCTCTGAGGTCAGGGGCCCATCTGCCTCCCTCCTCCTGCCGGGAGATACAGGGGACTCAGAGGCCCTCCCTGCCACAAACTCCCTTCCCCGACAACCCACAAGCAGCTTGAAGGCAGTTAGCAGATGGAGTTAGGATAGGACTTGCCTGGCCCCAAGAAAGGGCCAGGGGCTTTCCTCCCTCCACCCCTGCTCAGCATCTCCCTCCTCCCTTGTCTGCCTGTGTCTGGCACTGGCGGGGCCGTGCTGGGTGGGACACAGCTAGGAGGCTTGGCTTTCTCAGTACCCTAATCTCCTATCAACCCCACCCCCATGCAGCCCCTCCAACCTCTTTCCAGGTCCCTAGATGTTGGGGAGGGGATGGGGGCTGGGCTGGCTGTAGAGAGTCTAACTCTGGGGAAGGGGCCCTGCTGGGCTGCCCCCTGGCCGAGCCTCTCCAGCCCACTCGCTTCCCTCTCTTCTAAGTATCAATACAGCTTCATCCACAGCCAGGGCCTGGTTCTGTCTGCCTCAGTGCACATGGAAAGCCCTCTCTGATTGCCCTGTGGTCCTGGGCTGCCGTCCCCCAGAAGGTCTTTAGTGGCCCCCAAAAAGATGCTGAGGGCTGGGATTTGGGCGGGGCTGGGCTGGAGGGAAGTGGAGGACCTTGCTGGTCCAGCAGTGCCCGGTCCCAGTTCTGCTTTTCGGGACGGTCCCTTTGCTGGTCCAGCAGCGCCTGGTCCCAGTTCTGTTTTTTGGGACGGTCCCTCTGGGTGCTTGCTGAGCTTGGGCCATGAGCAGTGCTCTGGCGCTCTTGGGAGCCTTTGAGTCCAGAGTGGCTGGTGTGTGGTGTGGGGTCAGAGAGCCCCCGGGAAGGGCAGCCCAGCCCAGCTCCCTGCTGGTGCCCACAGGTCTTGTGGGCCCTCAGCACGGAACCCCACAGGGGTAAGGACTCTGGCCCCTCCCCAGGCAGGGAGCAGCCCTTGGACAATGCACTTGGCCCCTGTGAGCCTGGGTTTCCATCTGTGAAAAGGGAAGCTGCAGGGACCTGCCTCACAGCTCTGGGGGATGAAACAAGAGCCTTGGTTTAAAAAGCTTGGCAAAGGTGGGGCGTGGTGGTTCATGCTTGTAATCCCAGGACTTTGGGAGGCTGGGGTGGGTGGATCACCTGAGGTCAGGAGTTCAAGACCAGCCTGGCCAACATGGTGAAACCCTCTTCTCTACTAAAAATACAAAAATTAGCCGGGGGCAGTAGCAGGTGCCTGTAATCCCAGCTAGTCGGGAGGCTGAGGTGGGAGAATCTCTTGAACCTGGGAGGCGGAGTTTCCAGTGAGCCGAGATTGTGTCACTGCCTTCCAGCCTGGGCAACAGAGCGAGACTCTGTCTCAAATAAATAAATAAATAAATAGCTTGGCAAAGACTGGCCTGGAGTGAGCGCTTGGTCTGAGTGGCTACATTCTGAGTGTGCAGACGGGGAAACTGAGGCTTCAGAGGGGTACAGCTTACTCATCCAGAAAGCAATACAAGGGCCGATAGCAGCCGATGCAAGGCCAGCCCTGGGGCCTTGCAGTTCCATCCCCCTCCCACTGCCCCAGCAGTGGGATCTCAGGGGCTGGAACTGCAAGGCAGAGCTCACATCCCCACTCCTCACCAGGCTGAGGACTCAGAGCGGGAGACCACTGGGCCCTCTCCGCTGCCAACACCCTCCTCTTCTCTAGGGCTCACCCATCCCTCTGGCACGTTCTCAGGGAACTGAGGCAGAGGCAGACTGACCTGTAGGGTAGTGGAGGGGAGGCCCACCATCCTGCCAACCCAGGGTGCCACCGGCCAGGGCCTGTCCCAGCTGGACCCCAGACCCTACTGGCACTGCCCTTGTGTGGCTCCAGGATTGTTCTAGGAGACATGAGGGAACCAGGAAGGGGGCACAAGAAGGAAGGATTCTGGCTTCCAGAATCAGCGGCGGTGGGGCCTGTGATGCTCCCATTTGTGCGACCAGCTCGGCTGGTTGTTGGCGGACAGCAGCGCCTGCCAGCCCAAGAGGAAGAAGACATCCTTCTGCTTCCCTGGGAAACTTCCAGATGCCTGAGACCCCTTACCCAGGGCAGAAGGAAGGGGACCTCCCAGGGGATCTCGGGTCCAGACATCAGGTCTTGACCACAGGAAGGTGTAGGGAGGGAGCCCCAGGGCTTAGCCCTCAATCCTAACCTCCCTCAGCAGCCCCTGTGGGGCCAGGGCTGGGGCTGAGGTGGCTTCCCCAACTGTCCCCAGCGCTGCCCTCTTTCCTGAGCAGCCGTGGGCACTGCTGGGGGCTCTCAGGGCCGTCTGCCCCAGCTTGGAGCATTGCACATCCTCCAGGTAGTGCCCAGCCCTGGCTCAGAGGGCAGGTGGGCGGGAGGGCTGCCCACAGGCCTGGATGCCTGGGGAGTTCCATCCCATGGGCTCCTACTGCTCAGATGAAGACTTCCAGGGGGCTGCCGGGGGCCTCCAGCCCCTTCCTTCTGCAGAATCTGGAGCTTTGAGGGTCTCCAGGGACAGATGGCCAGAAGGGGCCCTGCCAGAGCGGCCCCTCAGCTCATCCCTGCCCTTCCCAACTCAGCTCAGCACACAGAGAAGCGAGGGAGGCTCCGATGGGCCAGGCAGGGCTCCAGGACTGGCCCTGTCCATGGCAGGTGCTGCCAGAGTCCAGGGCAGCGGCCTCCCACTGTGGGCTGGGCAAGCCTTTGAAGGTCCGCAGAAGGGCAGGGTGGTTGGGTGATGCTAGGAGGGGCATGTGCCAGGGCTCTGACACCTTCCAAAACTGGGAAGAGCTGGGAAAGCCAGTGGGATGGGAAGTGAGTTCAACCAGGCCAGGTGGGCCCGGCATGGCCACCCAGGGGCATGGACTTTGCCTGTAGCTGGTGAATGGTTCTTTCCATGGGAGGCATGGCCTGGTCGCGCATGGGGACATCCTGATGGGGGCCTGGGCTACAATAGAGGCAGACTGAGAGGGCCACCAGGGTGTCTGTGGGACAGGGTGGGGGCAGGCAGACTTGCCTTCTAGGTGTGGGCATGGGGTGGGCACCCCAGGGCAGCTGGGCCAAGGACAGGCACTGCAGCCAAAAACACAGTGTGACCCCAGGGAGGGTACACCCCTGCAGAACTGGAGTCCAACATTTGGATATGTCAAACCCAAGGTCCGAGAGGGCATCCTGACCCTCCCCAGCTGTGGACTGGGACTGCCCCACCCTCATCGCCTCAAGGCCTCCAAGGCCAGATAGTTCCTCAGTGTGGGGAGAGCCTTGCTCTTGGGGGCTATAGAGGGCAGGCGTCCCCCAGCGTCACCAAGGAGTCCCCGCAGAGCCACAAGGGAGCTCTGTGAAATCCTCGTCCCTGTCCCCAAGGGACAAGGACAAGCTAGTGACTGTCAGCTGGACAGTGGGGCAAGACAGGAGTGCCCCCGAGTGGAGGAAGCAGAGCCTAGACTCCGCCTGGGGTCAGGGGACCTTCTTTGGCCTGAGGCCTGGTGGGAGAGAACAGTCCTGTCCTGGGGGCATCTGAGAGACCACATTATGGAGGGGTGGTTCTGAGGAATTTGGCCCCGTCCCAGGCAGTCTGAGGGGAGGGGCCACATCATGGGACAGTCCGAGGGGCTGGACCCACTTGTCCGGCTGGAGGAGCTTGGCCTGCCCTGGGCCTCATGTCGGGGGCATGTCCTGAGACCGTCACAGCCTGGCGTCCCTGGCGCTCTGTGAGATGCATGGGGGGCTGTCTCGCCTGCTCTGCTCCAGCCACAGCCGAGCCTGCCCAGCCTGGGCCTTCCTGGGGACTCCCGTGTGGGGGCTTCCCAGGACACACATCCCTGCCTGGGTGCAGGGGACTTCTGTCCCATCCTAGACAGGAAACTCCCCGGTTCCCTTAGTCACCTTGTGAAATGAGAAGCCTGCCGCACTGGGGCTCTCAGTTTCATTCTGAAAGGTCAGGCTTGGCTCCGCACCCCATGCAATTCGGGGGGGCAGGGGATGTCCAAGGAGGGGGTCCAGGCTTTGCAGAGCCCAGGAGAACTGCCGCTCTCCAGCTGGAGCTCCTGACAGCCCCGGCACAGGTGCAGCCCTGGCCTCCCAGGATCTGCATCAAGATGCCCCAGGATCATCTGTGCCTTGGCCATGCCCGCTCCAACCGCCCCCCCCGCCCCGGCCCCACCCCGCCCCGGGGATCCAAGGCATTTGAGACAGCTGGGAGGGGGTGGCCAAGGATGAGGCCAAGGAGGAAGGCGGGGGTGCCCCAGCCCAGAGGCTCATGTCCTGCCCTTGTATGGGCTTGAGGTGACCAGGAGCAGCACCTAGTCCAGGGCTGGGGGTGGTGCTGACAGGAGGGCCTGTTTTGGAGCCGGGATGCAGCTGTCGTGCACCCAGCAGCCTGTCTCCCTGCACATGGCCTGGGCAGGGCAACCTCCCACCTCTCCCTGGGGACAGGCACGGACATCCCGACCCAGCCCTCAGCCAGCCCCGGCCTCTGCTTAGCCTCCAGACTCATGGCACTCAGGGTCCCTTCAGCGGCCCCCGCACCTGTACCCAAGTGGGATTTGGCAGGAAGAAGTCAGAGATGCGGACCCCTCACACCACCAGGCCCACGACAATGTGACGGCCACCAAGGACACAGACACAGGACAGTGACTGCAGCCACCAACGCATCACAGGAGCTTTGCATGAAGGCCGGGAGGTGGTCCCTGCACCGCCCTGGGTCGGGTAGACAGGGACCCTCTGCCATCAGCACCAAGGCAGAGCCTGGCAGCAGCCCTGGCTGCAGTTTTGGGGTGTGTGAGCGTCACCCTAGGCCTCCTCTCAGGTCCATCCTGTGTGGCTGCGGGCATCACGCCCTTTCTGCAACCTGGGCCCCAGCGCCTTCCCTTCTGCACACCAGGCCACAGCCCCCGCTGGCCTGTTCCTAGGCCGGCCTCTATCCCCAGCACCGGATCCCCATCCCCTGACCATTAGCACGTTGCCCCTCTGCCCCTCAAAGCCCTACCTGTCCCTGCACCCCACGCCCTGAGCCCTCCCATCTCTTCTGGGACCTGCACCGGGGGCAACTCAGGTTCCCCTGGCGAGGCTCAGCTGTGATGCCTGGATGCCTGCTGGCCAGCAGCTCCCCTCTGCCAGGGAGCCCAGTTACCAGGTCCCTAGCCCTCTCCACCCACCCCAGCACAGGGCTGGATGCCCATTGGTACCACAGAGTACAGCTGCCTGCTAGGAGGCCTTTGGCAGCGGGGTTTTTCTGCCTAGCTCTGGCAGTCCCACACACAAGCTCTGCCATGCCCCCTCATGTCCCCACCCCAACCAACACACGGTGCCCAGCACCCAGCACAGGCACCTGCCAGGATCCTGGGCCTTGTCCTTTACCGCAGGTCAAGGGCAGCTTTGGGTGCCCTGCCCTGAGGCCTGCTGGGCCCCAAGCCTGGCAGCCTCCAGACCCTCAAGGCAGGATAGCCCCTCTCAGATAGTCTTGTGGGCAGGTGGCCGGGCCCGGGCCAGTTCCACCCATCCCAGAGCAGCTGCTCCCCAGCCCCCACCTCGCCTCTTCCCAAGCTAACAGGTCCCACAGTCCCCAGCTCCTCCCCAGCAGTCCAGGACACGTCTTGGGGTCTCCTTGCTTCAGGCATCCACCATGGGCTTAGGATCCCACGCGCCTCCCCCATTGAGTCCAGGGCACAGAGGCAAGCGGAAGAGACCTCCACCCTTGTTGTGAGGGGGGGGTCCCTGCAAGACTTCCTGCCACCTGTCTGTGGGTCCCCAGTTTCCCCATCGGACATCCAAGTTCTCCCATTGGGGGCCCCAGACTCCCCATCAGGCACCCCAGTTCTCCACCCTCCATGCAGCTCAAGGACTATGCACCCATGGACATGGCACAGGGCACCGGGCGTCGCTGCAGACCCTTACCCCAGCAACTCTTCCCGCTCCTCAGCGCCCAGGTCACTCGAAGCCTCCGCCATCGGCCTGTAGTCTGGGCCTCACAGGGTGCTGGCAGATCCCTGGAGCGGGTGTACGTGCTGTGGCTTTCAGTGCTTTCTGGGGCGGCCTCTGAGCCCCCACCCCCAGCCGAGTTTCACTTCCCCCTTCCGGCTGCAGGTTGAGGTTTGGAACCTATCTCGGCTTGGGTCAGGGTGTTGTTTTTTAATCTGTTGCTACAAGAGGAGAGGAAGAAAAAAAAAACCCAAACCACCCCTCAGGAAGCGTTAAGCAAGTTACAGGGGCCTGGCGTGACAGAGACGGGGTGCGAGGGCCAAGATGGCCTCAGGCAGCTCCTCATGGCCTGGGGAGGGGGGCCCACGTTGCCTCTGGTCCCCGCTAGTAGCTCTGGCCGACAGGCCCATCTGTGAGTGGCCAGTTCTCCTGCAGCGTCGGGGACAAACATGTCTGTGATCCCATAAGCACCACGTGAGCGTTTTAGCCTCTGAGTGAAATCTCCCCAGAGGCCGGCTCTCCTGCAGGTGCTCGTGGAACTTGGTGGAGCCTTTTCTCAAAGCCTGGGGTCATAGCCTTGAGCACATCAAACAGCTGTGGGTCCCAGGTGGCTTTGGGGGCTGCGCCCGGGATGCCCCTGTGTTCTACCCATCGGGTGCCTTGTTCCGTCTTGGGCTCCCTTGCTGATGCCGAGCTGTCGGGCAGCTGCCTCGTCCCCCCGCTGCCCCTTGCTCTCTGTGCTCTGGGCGCTGGAGTTGACCACCGAGGGGTTCGTGTCCCCAGGCTCTAAAGGCAGTGCCTCAGGGACCCTCCCAAGAGGCATAGGCCGGCCCGAAGTGAGGGATAGAGGCTGTTTCCAGCCCTCACTGTCCTCAGCTTCTGGGAGTGACCATGCAGTGGCTCCAGAGTCAGGAGGAGGGATGCATGACTGCAGGAGCCAGACCCCAAAAGCTGAGGCAGGGGAGGACTTAAGCTGGGCCAGAGTAGGGCAGCCACAGAGGTGTCGAAGGCTTCCCTGCTGGAAACCTCAGCACAGGAGAAGGGGAGAAGGGAGCCCTGGCCAGCGGCTTGGCCTAAGAAATCCAACCAGCAAGGACTTGCAGGGGCTCCCACGGCAAAGAGGGGCTGGAGAGAGGCCAGGGGTTGGGAGGGCCCTGGGCCTAGAGTGTTGACCCATCAGGGTGGGGCTGAACCGGAGGCCGCCTTCTTGGGAAGCAGCGAGCCCCCCACCCACCAAGCACACCACAAAGACCTGCAGAGGCCTTCAGAGCCCCACGAGTGGAGGCACCAGAGGGATCCGTGGCCCAGATGATGGGCAGGGCTAGAACCAGATCAGGCCCAGCGCCATGGAGATGAACAGCCCATGCTTGTGTCTTCCCCACGCCTCCTCCCTGGGGGTCCCTAAGGACCCCCAAGTCTCCCTTGCAGAGAGGCCCATGGCAGAGCCCTGCGGTTCTCACCATGTGGCCTCCATCCTGAGGCCATCCTGAAACAGCTCCCCTCGGGGTGGTAGGGTCTCCCTTCCAGGTTGCGGCCATTCCGCTTACCCACTCGTCCAGGCACCGCGTCGGCAGGTGCAATGCCTGTGTCCTCCTGCCCTTGAGGTCCTTCCCCTGGCCTGCAGAAGGGCAGCCCCAACGTCGTGGCTGGGAGCTTCAGGAACCTTGCCAGGAAAAGGACAGGCAGGTGGAGGCTGGGGTCCACCCCCTCCCGCCCTCTACTGCCCGAAGGCTGGACCGGCTGCCTCACTTTTGGAGCTAGAGCGAAATGAGAATGCAGAACCCTGTGGTTCAAAAACTAAGAATTTTGGCCGGGTGCAGTGGCTCACGCCTGTAATCCCAGCACTTTGGGAGCCCAAGGCAGGTGGATCGCTTGAGGTCAGGTGTTTGACACCAGCCTGGCCAACATGGTGAAACCCCGTCTCTACTAACAATACAAAAATTAGCCAGGCATGGTGGCAGGCGGCTGTAAGCCTAGCTACTCGGGAAGCTGAGGTAAGAGAATCGCTTGAACTTGGGAGGCGGAGTTTGCAGTGAGCCAAGATCGTGCCACTGCACTTTAGCCTGGGCGACACAGCAAGACTCCATCTCAAACAAAACAAAACAAAAACAAAAAAACCATAAGAATTTCAAGAGGGAGACACAGAGCACAAAACCACACTCAGCCCCAGGTCCTCGAAGCCGCTCGGCCAGAGGGGGAGGCCCACAGGCCCTGGAACTGAAGGCTGGGGTGACGATCGGCCTGCCCCAGGGGCTTGGAGAGTGTGCCCTCCTCCCCTCTGCCTACCCAACCCTGTTGGGGCTGAATCATGCCCCCACCCCCACATTCATATGGTGAAGTTAAAACCCTACCCCTAGGCCAACCCCTCAGAGCGTGACCGTGTTTGGAAGCGGAGTTGCTGCAGGTGTCATTAGCTGGATGAGGTCATGGTGGAGGAGGGTGACCGCTCATCCAGTGTGACTGGTTTCCTTACAAAAAGAGGAAATGTGGACCAGGCATGGTGGCTCACGCCTGCAATCCCAGCATTTTGGGAGGCTGAGGCTGGCAGATCACAAGCTCAGGAGATCAAGACCATCCTGGCTAACACAGTGAAACCCCATCTCTACTAAAAATACAAAAAAAAAAAATTAGCCGGGCGTGGTGGCATGTGCCTATAGTCTCAGCTACTCAGGAGGCTGAGGAAGGAGAATGGCATGAACCAGGGAGGCGGAGGTTGCAGTGAGCTGAGATTGTGCCACTGCACTCCAGCCTGGGCGGCAGAGCAAGACTCTGTCTCAAAAAAAAAAAAAAAAAAAAGAGGAAATGTGGACACGGGACACGGACACCCATGGTGGGGAGCTCCCCATGAGAAGACAGTGGAGATGAGGGTAAGGCATCCACAAGACAGTTGCACCAAGGGGCACTGGGACCCCCAGCAGTGGGAGAGGCCTCAGGAGAACCAGCCCTGCCCACCCCAGGGTCTTGGACTTCCAGAATATGGGAGCTCAACGTCACGGCAGCCGCAGGGCAGCAGGACAGTCCCTCCAGCGACATGGCCCACAAGCAGGCCACAGAGTGGGGGAGCCCTGCCCTGTTCTCGAGGAACCCAGGCCAAGGAATAGGCACACTCCAGGATGCTCACGGGGCTCTGGGAGGCCTTCTCAGCAGATGTGCGCCCTCACCTCCCGAATCGCAGAGGAAAGGGAAGCCAGGGTGCGGGGTGTCCTTCTGTGGCCGGCCAGCCCTCTCTCTTGCCCACATCACCATCGTGGAGAAGGCTGACTCTTGCTCTCTCACTCAGCTCCTCCTCCGCAGACACTGGGGCCATCTTGAGGCCCATCCATCTTGCTCCCCATCCCCCCAGCCTCTCCTCCCTACACCCTCCACGTTGATGTGCAAATCACTCAACCTTTTAACAAAAAAACAAAAGCAAAGAGCATCCCGGAGGCGGCCCAGCCCATGTGGCCTGCCGGTTTCTCACTCCTTCCCTCCCTGGCCAAGCCCCTGCCTCCAGCCCTTCTCTCCACTCAGCCTGGACTAGCAGGCATGGGCAAGGGAGGAGGTGTCCACAGCAGGGGCCCAGCCACCCCTCAGGCAGTCAGGGCATTTCTGTGTGTGTGTGTGTGTGTGTGTGTGTGTGTGTGTGTGTGTGTGTGTGTGTGTGTGACAGGGTCTTGCTCTGTTGCCCAGACTGAAGTGCAGTGGTGCAGCCAGGGCTCACTGCAGCCTCCACCTCCTTGGCTCAAGTGATCTTCCCACCTCAGCCTCCCAAGTAACTGGGATCACAGGTACATACCACCACGTCCAACATGGGCCCCCCTCCCCAAGCCATGAGGAGCTGCCTGAGGCCATCTTGGCCCTCGCACCCCGTCTCTGTCACGCCAGGCCCCTGTAACTTGCTTAACGCTTCCTGAGGGGTGGTTTGGGTTTTTTTTTTCTTCCTCTCCTCTTGTAGCAACAGATTAAAAAACAATTAAAAATTTTTTTGTGTGTACAGCCCCTCATTTGTGTACAGATGGGGTCTTGCCATGTTTCCCAGGCTGGTCTTGCGCTCCTGGGCTCAAACCATCCTCCTGTCTCAGCCTCCCTCAGTGCTAGGAGTACAAGCATGAACCACTGCACCCGGGCAGTGCATGCAAGTTTGAGAACCGTGTGGGCCCTGCTGGGTGGGAGGTTAAACAGGAACAGAGCCTTCCTCTGAAAAGGTAAGAGTCTACCCAAGAATCAGATGCAGAATCATTTCTTCCCTTGGTGCCGCTCACTCCTGAAACTCTAAGGGAGGTGTGTGGAGGGCAGACCCTGGCCCCTCCGTTGTCCTGTCTCCAAATCTGGTGCAGGATCCAGCGAGCAGCACGGGGACCAGCAAGCGGCTGCGTCAGGTGATGAGTTAGTTTGGATTCTGGGATGGAGCGAGCTGAGGGCATCAGACTCCAGGGGATGGAGCCAAGCAGAGAAGCCCTGAGGGGTCAGCCAGGATGAGGTCTGTCCCAGGTGGGCAGGACACAGGGACACTCCAGGTGCAGGGGCCACAAGGCAGATGTCTGGGCAGTGCAGACCCAGATTCGAGGGGAGAAGCCGGGGGTTGGGACCGGTGTAGCAGGCTGGAGGTGCATGTAGAAGTCCCAGCCGAGCAGGGAGAGGCCTGGGCAGGAGATGCTGTGTGCTGGCACCATGGGCTAGAAGGGACATCCCGCAGCACCCCTCCCTGGCAAATCACTCTGTGGGCACATGCAGGTGCTGGAGGGGTTTGCTGTGGGGAGCAAAGCAGGGGGCTGTGCCCTCTCCCTGCATGCAAGCTGGGGTCACTCAGCCCCTCTCCTTCCACTGGCCGTGGCCACTGGTGAGCTGGGGAATCTGGCCCAGGAGTGAAGAGAGTGAGGAAGAGAAGCTCTCAATGGGGACAGAGACAGACAGGAAAGGGGCGGGGAAGCCTTCGAGAGGGCGGGTGGATCAGAGGGATGCCAGGAGAGGGCAGTGAGCAGACAGCTGCCCCTAGCAGAGAGGACAGGCCGGGTGGGGGGAGGCAGCACTGGGGGAGCCCAGGGTTCAGGGCCGGCTGAGGGCGGAAGAAGCTCTCCAGCAGGCGCAAAGAGACACGGGCCAGGTCGGAGAAGACGGGCGTCAGTAGGCACAAAAAGCCTTGCGTGGGAGAGCTTGGCTATTTATTTTGTTTGCTTTTAGTTTTTACTTTACTTTTTATTTTTTTTAAAAAAAATTGTAGAGATGGAGTTTTACTATGTTGCCCAGGCTGGTCCCGAACTCCTGAGCTCGAGGCCCCCCACTCAGCCTCCCAAAGTCCTGGGATTAAAGGCGTGAGCCACCACACCTGGCCTTCATTTTTTTCTCTCTCTCTCTTTTAAAATCTTTAGAGCTTGGTGTTGTCTCCACTATTTGACAGCGTCAGAGTGACCGGGGCCTTCACTCATGAGAAGCTCAACCTGCAGCGACAACAGGGCCGGCTGGGACCTACAGGCAGGGAGCTGACCCGAGTGCCGTGAAGGGCCTCGCTGTGGACACGTGCTCCGGGGGGCACGGGATGCTTCATGAGAGGGCGGTGATAATTGCTGGGTTCTGCCCCGATGGCCTCTGGTTTGAGGTGGGGGGCCCAGGTGATTTGGGGTGTGAGTGAAAGATTTTGGGGGCTTGGTGGAGGGGGCGGAGGGGCGGAGGGGAGGATCAGAAGGAGGAAGCTCGTGGAAACCGTGCCTGGCCCGATGCCGCGCTGGTTCTCAGCGGCCTGCTGAAGGGTCAGCCACAGAGACTGGAGCCTGCAAGGACCCAGGCCTTCCTGATGGCTCGAGGAGGGGACAGGGAGTCAAGAGCAGCTTGGCAAGGAGGGGGAGCAAGGGGAGATGAGAGGGGGTGGTGAGGAGGTGGGGGTGACTGGGGCCAGGGGAGGGAGAGGCCCTGGAGCCAGGCTGTGCTTGTGGAGGGGGCGGAGGTGCTTGCAGGAGGGCAAAGCAACAAGGGGATCCGGGGGTTTTCAGCGTGGTCACGGCCAGCCCCGCACAACGGGGGACACTGGCTTCCAGAGGACCCCAGTGTACGTGGCGGCCCCAGCGTCCTGTAGGGACTGTTAGACAATCCTCATGCAGACCCCTGTCCCCGTCCTGAGGTCCTGTCACAGCTGTATGCCTTGCCCCAGCAGCACTGACACAGCTGCAAATAACTCCAGGTCCCTGTCTTCATGGATTTTCCCTCTCAGAGGAAGAGACGGACAGTGAACAAATGAAAAAACAAGTCCATGGTCATTCTGGAAAATAACCAGGAGAAGTCACAGAGATGGCTGGGGGACTCACGGAGGGCTTCACAGAGGAGGTGGCCATGCTGGAACTGAAGGGTGTGAAGGAGATGGCCACAGGGAGAGTCTGGGGAGAAGCTTCCAGGCCTGGGGCAGAGGCAGGCTTGGTGGTCCTGGTGTGATATTCAGCAGCTGGGTGGTCCAGGGGGCCCAGCCAGGCCTTGCTGGGGCTGGGGGAGAGTCAGGCTGACTCTGGGGGGCACATAGAAGAGGAGCTTAGGGAGGCAGGAGGTGCCAGCCAGGTCCCTGCCTACCTGGTGGTCCAGTGAGGCAGGCGCTCTCATCTCCACGTTCATTGTACATCTGGGTAAACCGAGGCTGGGCAGCCCACTGGGCTGTAGTAGGGGGCTGAACCACAGAGGCAGCTCTAACCCTGGGCTCCAGGGCTGTCTGGGGAGAGCTGGAGCCGAAGGAGTGGGGGTGGTGAGGCCTTGGAAAGCGCCAGGCTCAGCTTTCCAAGGATGGCTGGAGCCAGGCACCGGTCTGCAAAGGTGGGTCTGGGCCCAGGCACAGCCGGTGCCAGGGGAACAAAAAGGACACAGGGCTGCACAGGTCAGGGGTGAGGTGCAGCTGGAGAGAGACGGTGAAGCCCAGCCCTGATCCTGCAGCACCTCGGTGGAGGCCCAGGGAACCCCCGAGGACCACACAGGGGGTCCAGCAGGTGGACATTCATGGGGGAACTCTGTGTCCCCCTCTGGGAACCCACTCCTGGCTTCCCCTTGATCAGGTGCGTGAGGGGGTGAAGGTCGGGGGAAGCCCCCTCTGAGTTCAGCCCTGCGGAGAGAATGGAGCCCCGTGACCTGCCTCATCCTAGCTCCACCCAGAGCCCAGCATGGCCAGGGCACCCAGGCCAACCTCCTGCTGTCCCTGAAGGGCAACTTTCCAGCCTTGGATCCCTGGCCCTAACCCTAACCCTAACCCTAACCCTAACCCTAACCGTAACCCTAACCAAGGTGTCCCCGGGGGCCTGGCACCCAGCCCCGCCCTCGGCCCTCAGCAAGGGGCACACACGCAGTCCTCAGCCTCCCCCACCACCCCGAAGTCTCCCACACCCTCTAGGACACCTTTCTGCCCACACCTGAGCCTTGTGAGGTCCTCTCTGTTAACTTGTGGTATTTTTCATGTCATCTGTTTTTTTTTTATGATGTGTTAATAATTATTATTTATTGGCTCATAATCCAGGAATCTTTTTATTTTATTTTATTTTATTATTATTATACTTTAAGTTTTAGGGTACATGTGCACCATGTGCAGGTTTGTTACATGTGTATACATGTGCCATGTTGGTGTGCTGCACCCATTAACTCGTCATTTAGCATTAGGTATGTCTCCCAATGCTTTCCCTCCCCCATCCCACCACCCCACAACAGTCCCCGGAGTGTGATGTTCCCTTTCCTGTGTCCATGAGTTCTCATTGTTCAATTCCCACCTATGAGTGAGAACATGTGGTGTTTGGTTTTTTGTCCTTGTGATAGTTTACTGAGAATGATGATTTCCAATTTCATCCATGTCCCTACAAAGGACATGAACTCATCATTTTTTATGGCTGCATAGTATTCCACGGTGTATATGTGCCACATTTTCTTAATCCAGTCTATCGTTGTTGGACATTTGGGTTAGTTCCAAGTCTTTGCTATTGTGAATAGTGCCGCAGTAAACATACGTGTGCATGTGTCTTTATAGCAGCATCATGTCATCTGTTTTTGTTGTTGCTTACAAATTGTATTGCTTTAACATTTAAAGAAAAGTTTAGCTTTGGGGGAAGTCATTTCAAACCCACAGAGAAGTTTCAAGAATAAGAATTTGACAAGGGGCCTCTGTAGGCCCCTCACCCAGGGCACACGTCCACTTTGCCATTCGACCCCTGCCTCTCCGCCTCTCAGCCTCTCTCTCTGTTTCTCTGAGCCTCTGTCTCTTTCTCTCTGCCTCTGTCCGTGTCTCTCTGCCTCTGTGTCTTTGTCTCTCTGCCTCTGTCTCTCTGCCTCTCTGCCTCTGAGTCTGTCTTTATGTCTCTTGTCTCTCTGCCTCTGTCTCTCTCTCTGCCTCTGTCTCTGTCTCTCTGTCTCTCTCCCTCTCTGCCTCTGTGTCTCTCTCTCTCTCTTGCCCTCTGTCTGCCTCTTTGTCTCTCTTTGTGTTTCTCTCTGTCTCTGTGTTTCTGTGTCTCTCCATCTCTCTGTCTCTGTGTCTCTCTGTCTCTGTCTTTATGTCTCTCTCTCTTTATCTCTGTGTCTCTGTCTCCATGTCTCTCTGTGTCTCTGTCTCTCTGTCTCTGTGTCTCTCTGTCTCTGTCTCTCTGCCTCTGTGTCTGTCTGTCTCTGTGTCTCTGTCTCTGTCTCTCTGTCTCTGTCTCTCTGCCTCTGTCTCTCTGTCTCCCTCCTTTCCTCCTAAAGACTTGAAGGTCTGTTTCCTTGGAATGCAGATGTTGTTTTGTGTAACCACAGTGTAGCTGTGAACTTGAGCACGTTTACCGCGGACACTGCTTGTTATCTTGTCTGCCAGTCTGTGTCCTGATGGCCGCTCCCATCAGTGGGGGCACAGGGCAGGCCCTCTGCGTCACTGCAGCCTCCTAGCAGAAAGGACATGTCAGGCTCTTCCTGCACGTTTCCTGCCCCGCCCTGCAGTCAACCTCTCTTCCGAGGAGCCCTGGGTCCTTCAGGGGAGGACAGTTTTAGGGAGCAGGGCCTGGGGCCGGGTATGCTCCTTGACACTGGGGTGTCTGCGTCTCAATGGCTCAGCGGCAGAGCAGGAAATGCCCACGTGAGCAGAAGCACCCACGCCTGTCCTGCACCCACGCCTGCCTCCCCTGAGGAACCCCTGCCTTCTGTCTCAAGCAGCCGCAACTTCCAGGGGTGCCCCGTGCGCTTCCTCCCACCCCTCCCTCCTTTGCCTGCTGTGCTCAGTCTTCCCCAACCCCTTCCTGGCCACAGCCCAGCACGGGTTACCTGGGACTTCAGAGGCCATGTCCTCCCCGACCTCCAGAGCCATGCACAGGGCTGCCCACATCCCCTGCCCTGGGCCTGTCCCCCTCCTCTTCCGGGACTCCCCTGGGGCTCATGGTGCCTGCCCCGGCTGCCCTGGCTGTCCCCGCCCTCCCCCTCCTCTCCTCTCGCCCTGCCCTTGGGCACCTCTGCCCATTGGCTCACCACCCAGGACACCCACATCCACATCTCCAGCCCAGCCCCTGCTCCAGCTGCCTGGGCCAGCTCTCCCCTCGGAATTTCCACAGGGCCCCCAAACCCAGCAGCCCCAAAGTGAGTGCCTCACGTCCTCCCAAAGCCACTTTCTCACGGCTCCTGCCCTGGAGAACAGTCTCTGCCCGCCGGATCCCCCAGCAGGTGCCTGCCTTCCTCATGTCCCTCAGCCAACAAGTCCTGGGGACCTGGCCCCTTCCGCGTCTCCATCCCTCACTCCCCCGACCCGGCGGTGACTTCCGCTGTGCTCCACCCTGCTGAGGTCTTTCCAGAATGCAGAGCTGGGGGACAGCCCCATGCGGCACCGGCTGCAGGCCCCACTCCAGCGGGGACACCAGAATCACCTGAGGGGAATGGAGCCGAGCTCAGAGGGGCGCCAGTTTGATATTTGCTGGTTTGCTTTCCGCAGGCCTCTCGCTATTTACTCATTCACTCATTTATTGGAAATTTAACGAACACCCGTGCATCTACTATCCAGCCCAAGAATTAAAACATTCCCCAAACCTACATCAGCGTAGGGGTCCTCTCTCCATTCTGCCCCTGCTCTACCCCCACCCCACCCACCCCAGAGGGTCACTCTGGAATTTCGTGTTTGTGTTCAACACTTCCTTGCTTTGAAATAAAAAAGGTAATTTTCCCACACAGTGTGTCTGCGCTGGCCGAGTTGAATCTTGTGGTTGGGAGCCAGGTGTGATGCTCCTGCCCTGGCTCCTCTGCCACACTCCTCTGACGCCCTGTGGGATTGGGTCCGGCCCCCTTTCCCAGTGGGCACAGGCTCGGGAAAGCTGCCATGTCCCCTGCAAGGGGTCCATGGCCAGGCCCCACCGCCGCCTGTCCCTCGCTCTGCCTGTTGCCTGCCTGTCTCTGCATGGGACGTGCTCCGGCCTGCAGCACCCTCTGCCTCCACACTTGTCCTCCCTCAGGTCTCAGCTGAGTCTTGGGCTTGTGCAGTGTCCCCCCGACAGGCCGGGTCTCGGGCCTCACTTCTGTACCCCACGGCCTCCTACACCCTGGGCCACGCCTGGTCCCATCATTCTGGCATGGGGTCCCATGCACCTCTGCCACAGCTGCACCCACCAGACAGTGCCGCCTTGGCCCCAAGCTGCCCTGCTCTGTGCCTTCCCCTACAGAAGCCTCCAGGAGAAGTCCCGGGTGGGGGGTTCGGACTGGTGTGGGGCTCCAGCTACAGAAAAGGTCAGAGCTGAGTGCCAGGGCTGGAGGGTGCCCAGGGAGCAGGGGACTGCACACAGCCGAGGCCGTCCTGGGCACCCACTGACGTCAGTCCCTCAAGGCAGCCCGAGGCGGAACTGCCGCTGCACGTCCACCTCCGGCAGATCAATCGAAGGGACCTCCTGGGGGCAAGGGCACAGCGCGGGCTGGCAGCCTCCCCAGCGCAGATCTGAGCACAGGGACCTTGGCGTGCCTGCTCTGTCAACCTTCAAAGAGCAGGGCAGATAACGTGGCCTTGCTGTCACCGGCCTTGTCAGAACCTGTCAGCTGCCTTGTCCTTGGTGGCCAGATGGGGCTGGGATCTTGGGGCTGAGTGGAAATGAGACTTGGGAGCCACACTGGGGCCAGGTCAGGGCCAGACCCAGCCCCTGCTCAATGGGCACAGGTCTTTTTGTCCCCTGGCATGGTGAGGAGTGACACAGCCTGCCTTTCAGGGTGGCAGTAAGGACCAGAGACCAGGCCGGCCAGCCCCCAGCATCATGCTGGTCCCCAGCCCGGAGACTGCCAATTTGGCCTGGTCACGGCCCACCGTGCAGGCTCGCCCCTCCACGCTCCCCGTGCCCAGCCTCAGTGCTCAGGGCAGGGGGCAGATAGGAAAAGCAGGGAGGCCCTGGGGCTGGGGGTCTGCCCCTAAAGTGATGTGGGAGGGGGATGAGCAGGAGGATCTGGGGGTGGGCACGCGTGGACAGCAGCCTGGGGTCTAATGAGCAGGGGGATCTGGGGGTGGGCACGCGTGGACAGCAGCCTGGGGTCTAATGTGGTCCTTGGCTTCCTGCCCCAGATGAGCTCCCTGAGGAGGGGCAGCTTGGGAGGCATGGGGGCTGCCCCCAGCACTGCGGGGGCCACACGTGTGTCACATGTGTGGATCTCTCTGGAGCCCCGGGAGGGCCTTTGGAAGGCTGTGCAAATGGGAGACCCGCTTATCTCAGGAACTCCCACCCAGACCTGGCTCGGCCCCGCAGCCTCCGTCCCCAGCCCTGCATGTTGGATGTGCCCAGGCCGAGCCCCAGGAACGCCTGGGGAACTCTCAGGGCCCTCACCAAACAGCCCCGTGCAGCCTGGGGTGGATTCCCCTGTAGGGGCCTTCCCAGGCTCACCTCCTTGCTGGAAGCAGCTTCCCTCCCAGCCGGAAATCCCAGGCCCCGTGTGGCCTCCTCCCAGGCTTTTCCCACTGGCCACTGAGCACACTACAGGCCACCGATCCGGGGTCCCAAAGCATGGCCCAAGAGGCTGAGGAGAGCCAGACCAGACCAGCCATGGGGATTCAAATCCTTTATTGACAGTGGAGGTGAGGCCAGCCCTCCCTGGCAGGGTCTGGGTGCATCTCCCTAGTATGTTCTCCTGGGAGCCTGGCACCGGGGCAGGCATAGGGGCAGCAAGTGGCCTAGGACTCAGACTCAAACATCTTCTTCCGGCCCTCCATGCCAGACTTCTCCTCGATGTTCTTCCTCCAGTCACCCACGTCTCGCAGGTCCCGCTCCTGTGGAGGGGAGGGCAGGAGAGAGCTCAGGCCACCCACTTATGCACACACCCTGGTCCACACCACCTTCAGCCTCAGTTTACCCTCTGCATTGGGCAGTGGAGTGTCCCCTGCATGGCACCCTGGAGGGGCAGTGGTACAGGGCCCCCCGGCAGGGCAGGTGTGGGAGGTGTTCCCCTGGCAGGGCAGGTGTGGGAGGTGCTCCCCAGGGACAGGGCAGGTGTGGGAGGTGCTCCCCTGGCAGGGCAGGTGCGGTGTGCTCCCCCCGTGGCACGCACCTTCTCTGTGTCCTCCTTCTTGACCTGCTTCAGATTGGCCCTCAGGTCCATGCACACCTTGTGCTTCGAGCCCAGCAGGGCCTTGAGCATGGCGTCAGCCGACATGCGCACCCTCCGCAGTGGGGGCCGCTTGAACTTGCCCCGCAGATCAAACAGCTTCTGGTTCATGTCCTCCAGCTGTGGGCAGGGGAGCCGGGTGGGAGCCCGAGGTCCTGGTGGTCTCGGCCTCCCCAGCACCCCCCGCCTGCCCGCCTGCCGCCCGCCCAGCCCCACTACTCACCTCCTTGCTACTCTTCTGCACCCTCACCTCCATGTCGTACTTCTCCTCTTCAGCCGCGTCAATCTTGGCGTGCAGCTGTTTGCAGAGCTCCTAGGGGTGGGTGTCGGAGTGGGTGGCCGTCCTGACACTTGGCAGCCACGGTCACCTGCCCCTGCCCTGACCACCCCGCTGGCCCTCTTGACAAGTGGGGAAACTGAGTTAGCAGGCAGGCCCGCTGCTGGGGAGGCGAGGTGGCCAGGGAGGGGCTGGTACCTGCACTTCAGACATGGAGCCCGGGATGTGCAGCGGCGGGCAGTGCTCTGCCAGGTAGTTCTGCTTCTCGGCCTCGCGGCGGCTCTCCTCCTTCTCCAGCTCCGTGGCCGCTATCTGCAGCATCACGCTCTGCGGTGGGGCAGGCGGTGAGGGGCTGCAGCCAGCTCCCCTGCAGACCCACCTGGGCCGCCCCCCCGGGAGCCCACACCTACCTTCAGGTGCTGCCTGCGGGCCGTGATGGCCCTGTTCCGCTTCTGCAGGGCAGGGGACAGGGGGTCGAGTCAGGGCCTCCAGGCCTGGAGCACCCCCACCCCCTCCCACGCTCCCTGGCGAGGTCAGGGGCTCCGGCTCAGGGACCAGCAGAGCCTGGGGGCTCCCGAGGCCATGATGCGCAGGCTGGGCCTCCCTGGCCCCAGACCTTGCTCTGGGACACGGTGCTGTGTGGTGTGTGACACTTTGCCCAGGTGGCACATGGTGCTGGGAGGCTGGAGGCTGGGGGAGAGGAGTCTGGGCCACAGGGCCAGTTGGGGGCAGGTCGGCCGGCGAGGTGGAGTGCAGGAATCAGAAAGAAGAAGTGATTCCCCTGTGACCGGGCCACAGCCACACTTCCCCTGCCCCAGAAGTCTCGGGGCAGCCACTTCCTCTCTTTCGGCAGCGTCTTGGTGGGGGGGTGGGGCACTTTTGCCAGCGGGGAGGGCCGGGCCATCTTCCCTGGGGCCTTGAGGCTGTGACCTATGACCTATCCCGAGTTGGGGGAGCCCCCTCCTCGTCATGTTTTGAGTCCCCAGCAAGTACTTACCTCCTCACTGTCCAGGGAGGGAGGACGCAGGCAGGATGGGGAGAGAAGACAGAGGTTAGGGCCATGGCTGGTGGGGTCGGAGTGTGTGATGGGGCAGACAGGGCAGGAGGCAGGCAGGGTCACTGTATGGGGGTACAGGGGTGCCACTTACTCTCCCATCCTGAGGTCCTGAGCTTGGAGCCTGTGGGGAGAGGAAGGCAGAGGTGTTGGCCAGGCCTTTGCACTGTGATGCCTGCGCCCATCAGGTGCTGAGGGGTTCAGGGCTCCCGATGACAGCCCCCTCCCGCCCACACCCTACTCTCACCTCCTCCCCCTACTCTCACCTCCTCCCTGTACTCTCACCTCCTTCAAGGACAATGTCTTGGAATTCCCTAGGGTGAGAAGTAAGAGGAGAAAGTGTTCCCAAAATGTCCCAGGCATAGCCTGAGGAGCTGCAGCTGTCCCCGAGGGAGGGTGAGATGGGCCAGCGCAGGTGGCCGCCAGAGTCACGCTGTTATTTTTAACCCTCTCTCTTTGGCTTTGGGCCTAAGTGCATGGAAGAAATCCCTCTTCAGTTTGGCCTGGGGGCTCCGGTTATGGGGTTTCTTGAGCCCTAAACTCTCCTTCCAGGGTCCCCAGAGGTGAAGCTTGGTGGTCAGGGACTGTCTAGAACCTGCCTCGCGCTACAGCTGCCTCCCCAAGCCTCTCCTTCTCACTCCCGGATCCGTGCAGGCCCCCAGAGAGGGCTGCTGGCGGCATCCCCCAGGCCCCTAGACCCCTGCCCCAGGGAGTCCTCCCTCAAACTAGCTCGAGCCACGCCCTGTCCCTCAGCCTCGGCGGGCCGGGCTGGGCCTCACCTAGAATCTGGGCAGCAGGGCTGGGAGCGAGGTCAGGCCGGCAGCGGTGAGCTGGGCTGGTGGGCCCAGGGGGAGGGGTATAAATGGCCTCCCCCAGGCTGGGCCCCTGCTCAGAAAGGGCACAGAGTCCTCCTCAGACCAATGGGGGCGCGGAGAGCCACAGAGACCTCCCCACCTGTCCGGCCGCCTGGCCTGGCTGCGTGCTGCCGCCCAGCCCGAGAAGTCTTGGTGGGGGGGGTGCCGTGGCTGGGCTGCTCTATTTAGGGCTTGGTGACGCCCTGGAGATGCCTCCGTTGTTCTTGTAAGGAGCCTGAGAACCGTGTGCCTGGCTTTGCCTGTGGCCTTGGCCGGGCACACGGCTCAGGTCAGCTGAGGGGTCACTGAGAGGATCCACACCTCGCCTCAGCCCATCTCGCCCGAGGTCAGCGTCCAGCCGACCTGGCTGCTTGCTGGTGACAGCCGCAGCCTCTCCCTGCGGGGCCAGCTTCCCCACTCAGCCCCTGCAATGGGTTTCCCACTTCAGCCCAGGCCTGACCCCCTTCTGCAAGCCTGGCTCCTGGGGTGAGGCCTGGACCTCCAGATGTGGCCTTCTGGGCCCTGCCACAGCGGCCGAGGGCTGGGGGGCTGCCGCCTCCCTGCGTGATGCTATCTTCCTGCCTGAGGAGCAGGACCAGGAGTGAGGGGCGCGCCGCACCTGCCTCTGGGCTCCTCCCAGCCTGCCCAGAACGCCCTGCTGCTGTCCCCTCGCCGGGCGACTTGGAACCCGTCCTTCAACCTAAGGAGAATGGCGCCACCTGCGTTGGGAGCCTCTCTGACCCGCGGGGGCTTGGGGCCCTCCTGGCTGCCCGGGTGGGCCTGGCATTGCCCTTTTCACCCAGGCCCGAGGCCATTGCCCCCCCAGCCCTCAGGCCCCCGCCCTGCAGAGGCCCCCTGGACCGTGACTTGGCACCCTCTCGGAGTGGGGGCTCTTGGCCCCAGCCCCGCTGGCTTCGCAGCCCCGTGGGGAGTATCAGAGAAGACAGCAGCGTGGAGGCTCCAGCCGCTAAGGCAGCCCAGATGTGTGGGGACTGGGAAGGGCATTGGGCCAGGACTGAGCCCCTAAAGGCCCCAGCGGCTTCCGAAGGCATCTGCTGCCCCCTGCTGCTCACACGGGGAAGGCCCTGCAGCGCAGGTCTCCGAGGTGTTGGGGGTCCTCCCTCCACGCTCACCAGCCCCCAAACATCATTGCTCACTGTGTCCCTACAGGGCTGGCTCTAGCCCGCCCCATCCCATGTGGTCCTGACTCTCTGGCCTCCACCTCCCCAGTCTTCCCAGGTGGCCCGGGGGCTGGAGATCTGTGCTCCTGGGGAGGTTCCCCACCCCTACCCGAGGGTCAAGCAGGGACCGGTCAGAGGCCTCAGGGCCTGGCTGAGTCTGGAGAGGAGCCCCTCCCCTGTCCCTGTCAGGGGGCCCCGGCGAGTGGACCTGGGCCCTATTTCTGCATCCCCTCCAGGCTCCAGCCGGACACACAGTGGCAGGAGAAGGCGTTTATTGCAGTGGTCCTGCAGGGCGGCCTGGGCAAGTGCCTGGGCTCAGCGGGGAGACAGAGGCACGTGGTGCATTCAGGAGTGGGGCAAGGGCAGGCGCAGGCCCAGGCGGGGCTGCAGGGCCAGCACGCGGTCCACCTCCCTGGCTGGCCGCAGGGGGTGCCACTGGGCAACGGGCCGCCGGGCGTGGGCCAGCATGTCTGCCCAGTGCTGCAGGGGCTGCCCCGAGGCCCGGGCACCCAGGTGCACCTTGCCCACGGGCTCAGCCCGGAGCGGCAGGCCGCGGTCCCAGACGGCCAGCACCAGGTCCACATTCTGTGCAGAGACAGGCCAGAGGTCGGAGTTGGGGAAGAAAGACAACAGTCATCATGGTCCAGCACTGGGTCCCGCTCTGCCCCTGCCTCCTGGTGGCCCACCTGGACCTGGCTAAAGGGCACCAGGAAGGTGAAGGCCTCGTTGAAGTAGGGGGCCGCCGTGCCCTTTTTGGTGGCTGTCTTTCTCTTCTTCCACTTCCTCTGGTTCAGCATGAGCTGGACCTTCACGTAGGGCTCTGGGAGGGCAAGGGCGCCGAAGGGGCATCCCAGGGCTCGGTGCTGAGCACAGGCCGCCCCTCTGTACACCAGCGTGGGCAGGTGTCACCCTCACCTGCCAGTCCTGGACGCAGGCCTCGAGCCTCCAGCACCACCACGGTCAGCCGGCCTGAGCTGGGCACGTACCGGAGAGAGAAGCACAGCTCCCCGACCTGCTCGGGCTGTGGGCAGCAAGAGGGGCCTCAGCCCGGGAGGGTGACTCTGGCCGAGTTGGGGTTCAGGCCCCCGCAGCTGCTGCCCATCAGGCCTCAGTCTTTCCAACGGCCCATAGGGCAGGGCCCCTGCCAGCTTTGCCTTGGGCTGTGGCCTGTGACCAGCGCCTCACCTCGGTGGCAGCCGGCAGGCCCAACGCCTCACCTCGGTGGCAGCCGGCGGGCCCAGCGGGTACCAGTGCTCCAGAACATGCCGCAGATCCACGATGCCCAGTGGCAGGTGGAGCTCACCCAGGGGCTCATGCCCTGAGAAGCGCTTGAAGTTGAAAAGCTGCACCTGCAGGGTGACCCCTGGCAGCTCCGCCTGTGGGATCTGAGGCAGCGGCGTGAGCCAGGCCCTGCTGCCCTAGCCCAGGCCCACCCAGCTGCCCAGGCCCATCCAGCTGCCCAGGCCCACCCAGCCCAGGCCCATCCAGCCGTCCAGGCCCACGCAGCCCACGCCCACCCAGCTGCCCAGGGCCACCCAGCTGCCCAGGCCCACCCAGCCCACGCCCACCCAGCCGTCCAGGCCCACGCAGCCGACCATCCCTGACTCACGTGGAAGCAGCAGGTCTCGTCAAACACGGGGCAGAGCGTGCCTCGGTGCACTTTTGTCTCATGTCTGTGTCCGGCCTGGGTGGAGACACTGACCCGGGCATAGGGGTCCACGGTGCCCCCAGGCCTCAGGTCGGCTGCCTGCCTCAGGCCCACCCTGATCTGGGAGCCAGGGGGGTGTGCTCAGCCAAGGGCCCCTGCCCTGTCAGCTCCCCACCACCCAGGGCACAGGGTCTGCCCTTCCCCCGTCACCCTTTCTGGAAACTCGCAGAACCGCTGGTCCTGCGCAGTGGGGCCCTTCACCTCCTGGCTTCCAAAGTCATACTCCAGGGAGAGCTGCAGGCGCCCCCATTGCTGAGCAGCCCCCAGGCTGGACTCCAGGCTATCCACATCAGGCTGCACCTGGAGTGAGTTGGGACAAGGGGCAGATAGGGCTGACATCATGCCCCATCAGAGCCCTGGGCTCCCGGGCAGCACTTGCATGACACGGGTCAAGACCCCCCGCCTCCAGGCCAGGTCACCCAACAGGCACAAACCGTTGGCTTTGCTCTGTGAGATCGGCCAAACCTACCCCAAATGTGGCATCTGGGGTACCCCCTGCCTTCCTCAAGAACCCACCGTTGCTCCCTCGGGCCCCTGTTGCATGGCCTCCTTCTCACCTCTGTTCACCCACTTTCCCTGCCAGGAAGGTCCTCACCGCCCCTGCCTCTGTGGGGGTTAAACCATCCCTGGGGCTGAACTCGCCTCACTGCCCTGGGCTCTGGAGCCTGGATTTCAAGCCTTCTCTGGACTGAGCGAGCAAGGAGCTGCTCCTCACCAGGTGGGTGGTGGTGGTGCCACGGGCACTGCCCAGACCCACGGCCTCCTTGTCCCTGGGCTTCTTCCTGGGGCGGCGGCAGCAGCAGCAGGCAGCACAGAGGAGGCAGGAGACGAGGAGGACGCCCGCGGCAAGGGCGCCGGCAATGAGAGCCCAGCGGGGCCCTGGGGTAGAGGCCAGGCTGAGCGCATCTATGGACAGCTGCAGCCCCCACTTGCCTGGGTTATCCCCACACCCCTCTTGGGAATCCCACAACTCACAGAGGGTCCCGGCGACGAGGTCTGGAATAAGCCCAGGTATAGCTGTGGTGCCAGCTGGGGCTGGGGCACTGGGAGAGTCTGGTGGGTGCCCCATCTTTCTACCCTGCTGGTTTGGAGGAAGTGGCCCAGGAGGCTGGGTCAGCTGAGAGGGTGGCCCCTCTGGCCCCTGCCCGCTACCCCATCTGCCTGGCAGCAGCCAGCGCTGGGTCTGCCTGGGCAAGGAGGCAGCCCGAGGTGGCCAGGGGCAAGGGTTCTGTGCATCAGGAAGCTGAAGGGAGGGAGGCTCTGGACCCTGGCCAAAGCTCCAGCTTAGCTGCCGAGGCCCAGCCTCTGGGCCACCACCCACCAGCCCCCAGCCCCAGCCAAGCAGGCAGGGCCTGGGCAGCCTAGTCCCTGCCTTCACTGGACCTCAGAGCACCCTTGCCCCCACTGTAGGATGCCTCCTCCACCAGGAAGCCCTCTCCCTCCCTGCTTCTCTCTCCTGGGCCCTGGACCCTGGGCCCTGCCTGGGGGTCCCATCTCATCCCTGGGGGTCTCATCTCTGTGGTCCCATCACTTCCTTGCCCCTACGCCAGGACCCACCACAGCTGAGGCCCACCATGGTTTGCCAGCCATACAGGTGGAGCATGTTCACTGCAGCCCCCAGGAACTTGGAAGCCCAGAGGGGTCTGCAGGGTCGTGGGGGGAGAAGCAGGGCTGGCTGTTGGCGGAGCTCACTGGGCAGGCCTGGGCTAAAGGTACATTCCTGGCAGGGGCTCAGGGCCGCAGCGCCTGGGGATGAAGGTGAGGTGGTGGCAGGTAGGGGCAGGGTGCAGCTGGGAGCGGCCAGAACATTCCTCACACACTGACTCAGCCGCTGCCTGGACTCGCCCACCTGCCTGCCTGGCCACCCTTCGGCATGTGGGTGGGAAGGAGGGTGGGGCAGGCGCAGCTGCTGGCCCCGGTACCCGCCTGCCTGGGGCCTGGGGAGGGAGCACACCTGGCTGGGCTGGCTCCTCTCACCTACAGGCAGGGGAACCAGGGTGCTACATGGGGCCTACGGTGACGCCAGGCCCAGGGTGACTCCCCAGCTCAGCTCTTCCCTGACTCCACCCACCCCAGAGAGCAACAGCCGGCCAGGAGACTCTGTTCCACCACGTCGGCACCTCCCCTGCTTTGCCCACAAGAGCCTGGGATCCCTCTTGCCATGTCCAAGTCAGCCTGGCCTTAGGGGCCCAGCCCAGGCCATCCCTTCGGGAATAAGCAGCTGTTCAGGCCAGATACCCTCACCTCTGCAGCCCCCCAGTCTGGGGCAGAGCAAGGAGACAGGCAGAAAGGGACCCTGCCATGACTCCAGACACACACACACACACGCGCACACACACACACGTGTGCACGCGCACATGCAACATCAATGCCCCACTCCCTGGCAGGCTGGGAGAGGCAGCTGCACTCCCAGAACGGACCCAAACCCACAGTGTTCAGAGGAGGGGGCTGCAGCTCAAGGAGGGGAGGAAGGGTCCAGGTTCCAGCCCCACACGCATGTTGTCCCTGTGAGGTCAGCAGGTCAAGTGTTTTTACAGGCGAATGGACCGAGGCTGGGAGCTCTAGTTTTGTGGCTCTGGAGGCCGGCATGGCCCGGGAAACCCAGCCTGTCCCCAGAGCACAGAGGCCAGCACTGTGGAGGGATTATAGGTACAAAAAGGAGATGTGGAGGTCAGGGCCAGCTTTCCAAGCTGCATCCTGTGCACAGGGCCCCATGCTCAGAGGGGTCTCTGTTTGGTTTAATGTGTGCTGGGGCCATCTTGAAATTCTTAATTTTGGAACAAGACGCTGCACATTTTCATTCTGCACTGGGCCTCACAAATTACGGAGCTTGTCCTGTTCGGGCGACCCCTTGGGTGAGTCCCCTGCAGATGGAGTGTGGGTGTGCAGCGAAGCTCACGGGCCTCGGCAGCCCCTCGGCCCCTGGGGGACACTCCCAGGTGGGTCGGGCGTCCCACACCTGGCTGGCGGGGCGCCCCTAGTGGTGGCTGATGGAATGGGCTGGGTCCGCAGGGTCCCTGGAGCAGGACTGTGCCGGCCAGATTCAAACAGGCCACTGCCTCCTCCCCACGTGGAGTTTAAAGGCAACTTCTCCTTTTGAAATGTCAGAGACTGTATACACGCTGAGATTAAAGTAGCTTCACTCGAGATTTTTATGGTTGAGATTCTGGATAAGTTGCCAATACAGAATCTCCATCTGTGAGTGCAGGCATGTGTGCGTGTGCGTGCGCCCCTCCACTGTGACCCCGCTTTGCTGGCATCTCCCCTCCTTTAGTCTAAGAACAGTCAGGGCGGGGCGGGGAGAGCACTCCTGCAGTGATTTGCTGCTGCTGGCCAGCGGCACTCCTGGGCCAGCCTGGTGACCTTGTCCCCAGAGGAGCACAGGGGCCACCCAGAAGCTGCTCCGGAGAACCCCAGGACCCTGGGGGCGCTGGCTGCTGACGCTGGGGGTCTCAAGGCCTGGGGAGGTGCGGGGTCCCTCTGGACCGCCGGGACCCCGGGGAGGTGCAGGTGCAGGGGGCGCATGGCCACCAGGTGGCGCCGTGCGCCCCTCGGGACCCGGCCTCCCTCATGGCTCCTGGGGACAGTGCCCTGGAGACCCTTGGGCGCTGGGGGCTCTCGGGTCTCCCCTCCCCGATCTGGGAATCCCCCGCCCTCCCTGCCTGAACCTCCGGGGGCTGCTCTCCCCGTTGTCTAGCTTTGGCTGTCTATCTCCTGTGGCCCTGCTGGGAAACCCTTCTCTAGGAGTTGACGCCATGTTTTCCCAGGAAAGGGAGACAGGTCCTTCCACCCTGGCTCCCCGCCTGGCCACCGCTCCAGGAGGCTCCTTAAGGCTCTGAAAGCCAGCTCCGCTCTCCCCACGAAGGCGGCTGCTCTGCTCCTGCAGCTGCCAGGCTGCTTAGAATGCCCTTCCGCATCCCCATCCTGCTCACCCTCCAAGGCTAGCGTGAGCCCACCTCTTCCAGGGAGCCCTCCCTGGTCACCCCAGGACCCCCAGACCTGTCATGACGTTTTGTGCTGAATTTCACCCCGTTGGGGCCCCCAGCCCCCACCAGGCAGAACGGGGGTGAGCCCCTCCTTTAGACCTCTTGTTAGCCCAAGGCGGGCACCGTTTCAGGCTTGCTAATGCTTCCCTCCACGGTGAGCCTACACGGAATGCTTTCTGCTTCCGTGGGAACACCTTTCCGTGGGCCCTTCCTCTGGAAAAGCAACATTTCCCCGAGTGCTGGGGCTGGCAGCCCCCCAGGTGTAAACACTCTCACCTGACGCCCACTGCTTCCTGTGGCCAGCCAGCCACCAGGCCTTCCTCTCAGACACCCAGAGGCCGGTCCAGCTCTCGGACAGCACTGCCTCTGGTGACGGGGAACTCGCTCCTGGGGGAGGAAGGGGTGCGGGGGGCAGGGCTGCGGGGGGCAGGGCTGCAGGAGCCCCACCTTGTGGCCGGAACTGCTGGCCCGTGAGAGCTGGGCAACTCCCTTCGGGAGGAAGGTCTCCCCGAGGCGCAGAGGCTGAGCATCTGGGCTCCAGCCTATTTCCAAGGGTCTCTTGGGCCTGGGGGCACCCTGAGCCCTACCCAGCTTTGCAGGAGGGGGTGATGGGCCCGTCAGGCTGGCCTTGGTGAGGGGCAGCAGGAGGTGGTCTGGCTGAACCTGGTTTGAGCAGGTTCTGCACAGCGGGGAGGGGGTCCTGAGGTGCAGAGCCACCTGGCTTGGAAGAGGGCATCCTCAGGTGCTGTGGGCCGGGGAACCAAGTGTGAGGAGGGTAAGGGCCAGGCGGGGCTGCCCTGGGCAGTGTGGGGCAGGGGCTCACAGAGAGCCAGGTGGGCCTCTGCTTCCAGCCCCAGGCACCCTCACGCCATTCCCCTCTGTGCCTTTGTCTCCTGCTGGGCTGACCCAATCCCTTGAGTTCTTGGTTTCCTAATGAGTGATCCCCTTATCAGCTGGCCCCTGGGCGAGTGACTGGAAGTCCTCACTCTGGTCTAACCTCAGTGCCTCTTGCTTCAGTTGGACCCCCAAGCAGGGCCTATAGCCTAAGCTCCCCTCCCTCTGCTCTGGCCAGTTAGTCTGGTCTGGTCACTCTAGTCAAATCCATGACTTGGGCCTACCGTGGAGCAGCCATCCCAGGCCAGGGCGTTCCCTCAGAGCCCTTATCTGCTGGTGGTTAATGCTTAACGGGAAAACCTGTCCCAGCAGGGCCGGCCCCTCGAGGCTGGTCAGGCAGCAAGTACAGAGGACATAGCCCAGGCTCCGAGGATGCTTTCGGGCCACAGCAGGGGACGTGTGGGCACGCATGTGCACGTCTGGGCCCCTCCGGTCACACGCGGCCCTGAGCGTGTGGGGACGTGTACGTCCTTCTGGTGTTTGCACAGGGCATGGGTCTGTCTCCTAGTCTGACCCAGTCTGGGATGAGTAGGGCTGGAGGCTGCCCTAGTGGAGCTTTTAGGCAAGCAAGAGGACACATGCAGGGGGTGGCTCGACGCCGACCCCAGGGTACGGCTGAGCTACGTGCCCCGCGCGTGGTTCTCTGCAGCCGGCTGTGTAGGGGCTTTGTACCTTCCCCAGTATATGGGCGCCTTCACGGCCAGACGGGCGTCTGAGGTTCCAGGGCAGGAAGGAGAAAACCAAACAGAGCTGGAGCCTGAGGCCAGCCTGAGGCCCCGAGACGGTGGCTTGGCAGCCAGCAGCCTCATGGAGACCCTGGTGGGGCTCCTGGATGGGGACGCTTCCTCTGAGGTCGCCTGGGGAATGCTTGAGGTTGGAATGCAAGGCAAACGCTGGCTCTGGGGAGCCAGGAGTCACTGGCACACAAACAGAAGTGTGCTGGGTGAGCGCGTGTTTGCCCCACCCACTCTGACCCCAGCTGCTGAGCCCCGCAGGGCTGGGGCACCCTCATCAGCTGGGGCCCAGGATGGCCGGGGATGGGGGAGCTCAGCTTGCCACAGTTCTCTGTGATTTGGGATGCCCTGTGCCCATTCTCTGTGTCTTAGCTTGTGTGTGCCACACTCACTTTTCATGCATACTGTCTGTGCCTCTTCATCCCGGGAGGCTGTACTCCATCAACCAGGCATCTGGGGAGGCTGCACCCCATGACCTGAGCCTCCAGGAGGCTGCACCCCATGACCCGAGCCTCCGGGAGGCTGCACCCCATCACTGAGCCTCCCGGGAGGCTCTGCTCCATCTTGGGCATGGGGGCCTGCACCCTCTGAACATGGCTAGTGCTGATTCCATGGGCTCAGTTCCTATCCTCTGAGAATCTGCATCTGGATTTTGGTGATGAAAACCCCACGTCTTGAAGTGTCTGGGTGACCACCCCCGTCACCTGGAAGTCTGGGGGCATGTAACCCACTCCTCAAATGGCTGGTACTGCAGCCGCCATGTCAGAGGACGGGGGTTCTTCATGTCCTCCCCGCATTGACCTCATCTCCCAAGGGCCTTGGGGACCTCATGGCTGGGGCCTGATCCCCCACAGCTTTTGTGTGGACCCCATTTACCTTGTCTGGGGGGTCTGTGTTCATGGGGAACCCTGGCATCAGCATCTCTACACCCCACGCCTGAGAGTGCCTGGGGGACACAGCTTGGGGGCCTGAGTGCCTGTGCAGCCCCCTCCCTCATGCCCAGGGCCAGGTGACCTGCCCCTCCTTGGTCTCCTGTTGTCACCAGGGTGCCAGGACAGCACGCCCCCCACCTGTTGAGCCCTCTGAATCCCCCATGACACATGGTACTTAAGCCTGGGTGCCAGCCCAGGGCCAGGAGCCTGGTGCCTCATTCCTGTGGTTTTGGACGACCTGTGCTGCATGCATCTCACTGCTGGGTGCATGTCCTCTGCCCTCGTGTCTGCCCTGTCTGAGAGCTGCTCATTCCCATGGCTCTGTAATGTGCCTCTGAGGAGCTGAGTCTCCACCTCAATCATCTGACATCTAGACATGTGTACCCCATTATTCTAAATACCTAGAGCCCTGTACTCCATTGGTGTCAGTGTGTGGGTTCCTGTCCCCATCAGCCTGAGCGTCTGGGTCTCTGGACCCCATTACTGTCAGTGTGAGGGTTCCTGCACCCATCAGCCTGAGCGTCTGGGTCTCTGGACCCCATTGCTTGGAGGCTTGGGCAAGTTTCTGTCCATCCGCCCTCTTGACAGTTCTGGAGCCAGAACGCTAATCACTCGAATACCTGGATGACGGAGAAACTGGGGCCCTGATACCCCACTTGTCTGAGTATCTGGGCAGCGTGGACCCCAAGACTCTGAATGTCATGGTGCCCTGTATGTCAGAAATGAGGTTATCTGACCCTGCGAGCCCCAGCTGTCTCCTTCCACCCGAGGGGCTGGCAGCCCATTCTGCAGCTCTCTCAGCGCAGGTGCAGCGGGTGCTCCTCGCCCGCATTTCTGAGTGGTGTGTGTCCAGAATCCTCTGAGAGTGTGGGTGATATTGCACACATCTGCAAAGGTGCCCCCTGTCCCCTGAGGATAGGGAGCGTAGCCCTTATTCACTCACGTGTCTGGACACACTCCCTCCCTCCTGGTCCCACTGCAGGGGGCCCTCTTATTGCGAAGGCTCAGGTCCTGCGGACCCGGTCGCTCAGACAGTTTGGCTCCAGTACCTCCTTATCTGAGTGTCCGGCAGCTGACTGGGTGTCCTACCCCCTCCTCTGACCGTCTGAGTCGTGAGGACTTCAACATCACCCCAATGGGCACTCTGCCCTGGGTTTTCAGGTCTCTGGACGCTCCACCCCAACCCTCTGTGCAACAGCTTACCTCGCCCCCTGCAGCGTTGGGAGCTGTGCATCCACATTCGGAGCCCTCAAGTCCCCCTCTTCTCTAGCTGCCTGAGGGCTTTGATGCCTTGTACCCTGTCTGTCAGGGTCTTTGGCAGCCTAGCCCCCACTGCCTACCTCGAACGCAGACACACATCCCGGGTCGAGGCCCCCAGTGCCAGTTCCAAGTTCCCCTGTGTCTTTGGACGCCCGCTGCCCTTTCATCAGCAACTGTCTCTGCCGTGGGAGCTACATTCATCCCTGTCCAGACACCTCTGTGCCCTATTCACGAATTCTCAGCTTTATCACCTAAGCCTCCAGGGGTTTGTGCCCCTTCATCAGAGGCCTAAAGCCCTCACAATCCCAGAAGCATCTGAGAGACATGAGCCCCACTGACCCGAAAATTGGGGTGCCTTGTCCCACCACGACCCTGCACAGCTGGCGACATGCCCTTTGCCTGTGACCGTAGGTGCCCATCTGGAATCAGAGTGCCATCGCTCGTACACCCCTCTTGAGCACCTGGACCATGTGTCCCCGTGAGTCTGAGTATTGGGGTGCTCTGCTCCCCATTCATCAGGGGTTCTTAGCAGTGTGTGCCGTCAGCCACCTGTGCCCCGCACCTCACACAGGCCAAGTCCCAGGTCGAGGGCCCCCAGTGCCAGTTCCAGGTTCTGCTGCATCTTTGGACACCATTCACCGGTGTCTCGGCCTGTGTGAGCCCATTCACCCTTGTCTCGGGGCCTGGGTTCACGCGCAGCTCCGGGCAGTCTGCACCCCATCCGCCCACGTCTCAGAGACAGTCTGTGCATTGTTGCCCGGTTCCAAGAACAGCTGCCTTGCAGCCAGCAGGCACATTCCAGGGTTTGGCCAAAAGCCAACGCAAACCCTCATACTGCTGGCACTAGCAGCAACGAGTGGGGGCAGACGCAGGGACTGACCGAGGTAGGGCACGAGGGGAGAATAGGGATCCACAGTTTGGAGCCGTGTGCTCAAAGCCTTCCCTGTACACACCGGGGCCTGGAGACCAGGGGGTGTCAGGGTGTGGGAGCCCAGTCCCTGACGGAGGCATGTCCTGGACCGGCTGCCAGAGGGACCAGCGAGTGCGTAGGCTGGAGGAATGTTCCAGGGCCCTCCACTGAGTTGCCATTTCCTGCCCAGGCTGCCTTGGCCACCCACCCACTGGCTGCCCGGGCTGGGACACATGGCAGCCTGGCTGTCAGATGTGTCAGCATTGCCTCGGGACAGGGTCCCAGGCCAGAGAAGTGGGGGACAGAGGCAGGCAGTAGGGGTGTGACACCTCTGGGGGCTGCAGACCCCCGCCCCCTGCTCCAAACCTGGCTGGGATGCTGGGTGCTGTGAGGCTGTGGCCCAGGGAGACAGCCCATTGGAGCCCACGCCCCTGCCCACTCTGGCTCCCTTGCAGGAAGGCCCTTCGCTCAGCCTCCCAAGTTTCCTGACTGTGCGCTCCCTGGAGGTCAGAGAATGACGTGGTGTGCATGCAACGTCTCCTGTCCTGGGGATTCCTGGGGTCAACCTGGAGCTACCCCAGCTTTCCAAACCCTGTGTGAGTGAGAACCGGGTCCTATCCACCAGGGCCCCCGTGGGAGAGATGAGCGGGCAGGCTATGGGATATGCAGGGGCCGGCCGGGCTCTCTGGGGGGTGGATAGGGGGCCGTCCAGGTTTTCTGGTGAAGAAGAGGAGGCCCGATTTAGGCTCTGTGGTGGGCAGGCTGGTTTGTGTCCCTGGATAGAAGGAGGGCACTGGGTCCCACCCTGTGGGGTCCCCACACTTAGGACCTGGAAGTCCCAGTTGATCCCCCGGTTGGAGAGCCCAGGGGTCCCCCCATCCTGGTGCTGTGTCCCCCCTGCCCTGCCCCGTGCCACTTGCTCAGGACTCCAGCCTCGTTCCCACAGCTGCTGGCCCCACACTCTCCAGGCACCCCCAGCTCAGGGGCAGACCAGAGGTTTGGCTTTCGGACCCCCCCAGGGTTCCTGGCAGGATGAGCCAGGAGCTCCTTCAAGCAGGTGGGGTACTTGCAGGTGCGACGGGGGCTTTCCCACACCTTGACCAGCCTGAACCAAAGCCCTGTGGCACTGCCTCCACCATGCACGGACCTGCTGTGAGCAAACGTCCTGCCTGCAGGCCCCACTGTGTGCAGACGTCACTGTGTGCAGGCGTTACTGCGTGCAGGCGTCACTGCGTGCGGGCCCCACTGTGTGCAGGCATCACTGCGTGCAGGCCCCACTGCGTGCAGGCCCCACTACGTGCAGGCATCACTGTGTGCAGGCGTCACGGTGTGCAGGCCCCACTGTGTGCAGGCGTCACTGTGTGCAGGTGTCACTGTGTGCAGGCCCCACTGTGTGCAGGCCCTACTATGTGCAGGCCCCACTGTGTGCAGGTGTCACTGTGTGCAGGCCCCACTGTGTGCAGGCATCACTGTGTGCAGGCGTCACTGTGTGCAGGCCCCACTGTGTGCAGGCCCCACTATGTGCAGGCCCCACTGCGTACAGGCCTCACTGTGTGCAGGCCCCACTGTGTGCAGGTGTCACTGCGTGCAGACCTGGGGCAAGGGTTGTGTGACACAGCAGTCCAAGTAAGTGGCTGCTGGGCTCAGAGAATAAGGAAGGAGCCAGGGTCACCCACGGCCCCCAGCCCCACCCTGGCCACAGAGTCCTCCCTACAGTTCCAGAGGGCCCCTCCAGCCGGAGGGTTTCAGGCCTGGAGCACCTGGCATCCGACGGCTGCACTTCTCCCGCTGCCCTCGAGCAGGCTTGGCGCATCTGTGATGTGGGTCGGGGCTCCTCATTGCCCAAGCCCAGACTGGGGCCCCCCACCTGTCTGGCCGGTGGGCTAGGGGTTGAGTCCCAGCTCCCCTGAGTTGGGTCCAGGGTGGCTCAGGATCCAACCGCAAGGTGCCCTCAGGGCCTTTCTCAGCCTCCTCCGTGGGCATCCCCAAAGGCGGCTGCTGGCCAGGGAGGACTGACTGGCCCCACAGGGTACCTCTGCCAGGGGGGTCCCAGCAGGAAGGCCTGGGCTGCACGGGGCAGAGGTTGCTGGCAGAGCCAGATCATTTGGGCTCCAAGCTCCCCCTGCTGTCTGCTGGCCGCTCCTGGAGGTGGCCTGACCTCCGGCTCCCGCCCGACCCCTGCTCCCTCCCTGCCCTACAGGCCAGACTCCGCCTGCTGCCTCCCAGCCCAGCCTGCCGGCCTGGCAGGCGTGCGGGCGCCCCCTTCCGTACACAGGCCTCTCGCAGGCCTCTCCAGTGCAGGCCTGGACCCTCCTCCTCCCAGGGGGGCCGTCCTGGGATCCCTGACTGTTCAGATCCTTCCTCCTGGGGTCCCTCTCCACAGGGGTCCTTTTTCTAGATAAAAGTCTCTGTCCTGGGAGCCTGGTCTGCGCAGAAGCCTGTGAACTGGGGTCTCTTCTGAACAGCTCTCTGCCCTGGGACCCTCCTCCGCCCCCAAATGAGCTCTGAGCAGGGCAGGTCGCGACCCCAGGAGATCCAGATCATCCTGGAAGGAGCTTTAGCTTCCTGATCTCAGATATTCCCCTCGCCCCCAACCCAGAGGGTCACCTTAAGTCCTTGACATTGAGGCATCAGAAGCCACCGCTGAAGTCATCCAAGTGGCTGGGAGAGAAGGAGAAAAAGACCCAGTGAAGCACAAAGGCCACCCAGCACATCGGGGTCTGTGGAAGCTGGCAACCCCGCAGGACTCATCTTCCCTGGGATGGCACGGGAATACCAGGTCTAGGCCCACGCTGCGGGGAACACGGGTCGGGAACGCCAGGCCTAGGCCCACGCTGCGGGGAACACGGGTGCACAGACTGCCCATTTGGAGGTCCGGAGAGGCCTGCCCAGCACTAGGCAAGATCGGGGAACAAGGGTGCACAGACTGCCCATGTCGGGGTCCAGAGGGGCCTGCCTAGCACTAGGCATAAGCTTGCAGACAGAGGAGGACAAGAGACCCTTTCTGGCAGTGTCAGCCCCAGCCCTCACCTGTGAGTGGGCGCGTGACCCACACAGCCTCAAACACACACACACACACACGCACACGCCAGTCACGGGCATACTGCTACGCACCTGTGCACACAATGCGTGTGCACACTCACCCACTCGCACACATACTCGCTCTCTCCACGTCAGCCCCCCAGGTGACTCTGGGATCTCCACTGTCGCCCTGATTCTTGCAGCCACCTTCTTGGTTGAAACATTCTGCAGCTCGTCTAGACTCGGCACAAACCTTCTTTGGAATGGCTGAGTCTTAGTTCCCCGGCAGCCACTGGCTCCCTGCACCCTGCACTGCCCTCCTGGCCAAGGCGCACACAGAGGGACGTCAGGTGCCACCCAGCTTTGTGAGCAGATGCTGACAGGCAAGGGCATGGGCGGGTGCCAGGGCTGCCCAGGGCCTGCAGGTCTCACCGCCTCCACCTCTGCTCCTCACCACTGGCCACTTCCTTTGGCTCCCAGTGGGGCACATGGGGTCCACCAGTGGCCGGCACAGTGGCCAGCCAACCAAATCTGGCCTCATCCAGCAGGATGGAGAGGAGGCTGGGCTCACCCTCCTCTGCGCACCCTCCACCCAGCCCCAGCCAGCCAACGGGCACAGCTGTCCTGCCTTTCCCGCCTCTGACAGCCACATCATGTTCCAGCCACGTTGGATCACGGGGGGTTCCTGTTCACCTCCATTAAGTCTGGGGTGGCTCTCAGCCTCCAGCTTCTGCCACCTTTTTAGGGCCAGATTCTGAACAGAGGTGAAGACAGGCAAGAGCCTGGTGCTGGGCCAGGGAATGTGGGGGCCTCCAGAGGCCTGTAGCCCACCTGCCCCCTGGGTATGCTGCCCCTCACTCCAGCCTGCCCTCCCAGGCCTGGCCACCAGCAGCCCCCTGGGCCTCCGTGTCCACGCTCACCCTCTCCAGAGCTGGACATGGTCAGGGGCTGGCAGGTAAGGGACTCTGACCTTCGGGAAAGGTCCTCCCAGGGTCAGAGCAGACCCACCCACAGGGTGGCTCATCTTCCCTGGGATGACACGGGAATACCAGGCCTAGGCCCACGCTTCGGGGAACAGGGGTGCACAGACTGCCCATGTGGGGGTCCGGAGGGGCCTGCCCAGCGCTAGGCAAGA
>NW_026652280.1:91858984-91887714 GCF_009828535.3 Hylobates moloch
CCTCTGACAGCCACATCATGTTCCAGCCACGTTGGATCACGGGGGGTTCCTGTTCACCTCCATTAAGTCTGGGGTGGCTCTCAGCCTCCAGCTTCTGCCACCTTTTTAGGGCCAGATTCTGAACAGAGGTGAAGACAGGCAAGAGCCTGGTGCTGGGCCAGGGAATGTGGGGGCCTCCAGAGGCCTGTAGCCCACCTGCCCCCTGGGTATGCTGCCCCTCACTCCAGCCTGCCCTCCCAGGCCTGGCCACCAGCAGCCCCCTGGGCCTCCGTGTCCACGCTCACCCTCTCCAGAGCTGGACATGGTCAGGGGCTGGCAGGTAAGGGACTCTGACCTTCGGGAAAGGTCCTCCCAGGGTCAGAGCAGACCCACCCACAGGGTGGCTCATCTTCCCTGGGATGACACGGGAATACCAGGCCTAGGCCCACGCTTCGGGGAACAGGGGTGCACAGACTGCCCATGTGGGGGTCCGGAGGGGCCTGCCCAGCGCTAGGCAAGAGCCTAGGCCCACAGTGTTTCCCAGGGGAAAAGAGCCCAGCGGGTCTTCAGTGATCTGGGGGTTGTCCTAGGACCGGAGATCAGAGGGCCAGTGTTCTTGGCAGAAGCAATGCAGGCACACAGCAGGGGCGCAGGACCAGCTCGCCAGAATCCAGCCGGGCTATATTGGCCTAGAAGCTGCCCTGCGGTGACCAGGGGACCTGGAACTTCCCAAGCTCCTCTCCCTCCTTGCCTGGAGACCCTGACTGGCTCCCAGCTGCACTTCCGGCCCACTTGGCTGCTTGTTTGCCCAGTGCCCACAGGGCAGGGCTGGGGGATTAGCTCAAAGTAGGCCAGCAAAGGGCTGGTTCCTGCTGTGGCTGAGGCCGGTGCTAGGGTAGAGAGGAGGGTTGGCCTGGGGCTGGTGGCAGTGGAACCTCTCTACTGCTGGCCTCAATGACTTATTCAGGCCCCAGAGTCACCTCATGGTGACAGCTGCTGCTGGCTGGGTTGGCTGATTGTTGGTGGCCCAAAACCAGCCCTCCCCTGGTTACTCTCAGCCACCCCTCCCTGACCTAATTGTGGGCTGATCTGGATGGCATGAGGTATAGGGTGTGGGGCTGAGGAAAGTTCCTTTAACCCATCCAGTCACTGCCCAGGCAGGCATCCTGGTCAAAGAGCCATCTGGGTTTGTATGTCTGCCTGTGTGTGTTCCCTTCTGTGGTTCCAAGAATCTTCCTTGGCTCTTGAGTTTCTGTGGGCCCCTGGTGTATTTCTGGTACTTGTGGGTGTGTCTGAGCTTCTGGGTCATCCACGGGCCCCACCTTCTGTCCTCTCTGTGGGCCCATCTGATCTCCAGGGGCCTGGGTAACCCTGCATTTCTGTGGGTCCTAGCATGGCACCCAGAGACGCCTGGTGTGGGTCCCTCTGCCTGCTAGCTGCAGGATGCTGAGCAAGAAGGAGGGCCCTCCTGCACCTCACATGCCCCCTCTGCAGTACCCATGTCCAAGGGCTGCCATAAGTTACCACGTAGGAAGCGCGGAGAGCTGTAAGGTGGCTGGGATGTCAGAGGCTATTCCTGCTAGTGTGTGTTCACCTGCGTGTCCATGGGGCTCTGTGTTTGCAGGTATGTTCATATCTTTCATTTCCTTCATCCTCTGTGTGCCCCTATCTATCCTCTCTGCATCTATCTATCTAGCTACATGGATAGCCAGATGGATAGGTAGATAGATTGGTAGCTAGCTAGCTAGCCGCTCACTCATCTACCTGCTAATCCACCCACCTATCTACACAACCATCTATCCATTCACACAACCATTCATCCATCCATCCATTCACTCAACCATTCATCCATCCATCCATTCATCCATCTATCCACTCAACCATCCATCCATTCATCTATCCACTCATCCACCCACTCATCCATCCATCCAACCATCTATCCATACATCTATCCACCCAACCATCCATCCATCCATCTCTATGCATCCATCCATCCATCCATCCAGGCATCCATCCATCCATCCATCAGTCCGTCCGTCCGTCCATCCATCCATCCATCTATCCACCTACTCCATTTTGCCTTCTCTCTCTCCTTCTTCTCCTCCCTCCCTCCCATGTATGACTTTATGCAGTCATGGAGGTGGTGCTGGACACTCAAGCCCCAAGATTCTCATGGTAATGGTCAGTGGCTGTCATCCTGGTTTGCTGGGTCTGGCGCTCTTTGTAAGCTGCCCCATTGTAGGCATGGCCCCGTTGTTCTCAAGTTCCTATGTCCCCAGTGTCTGTTGCAGCTTGTAGCTGTGCTGAGTGAGTTGGATGGTGCAGGAGCAAAGTTTTAAGACCCACTGGGTGGTCCCCGGGTGAGTTTAGGCTGCTCAGGAATTAGGTGTTCGGCTGCCAAGGCCGAGGTGGAGGGAAGCTAGGTTGTCCCTTGGGAACTTGAACAGTGGCCCCCAGGGCCATATGGAGGGAAGGAGCCCTAAAAGCTGCTGCTGGCCACAGTCTGGCACACAGCAGCCCTGACTCACAAATGCCCAGGGGCAATTTCTCCATAACGAGTCACAACCCATGTTTACCTGGAGTGCTTGGTGGAGAGAAAGCCAGGTACCCACAGCTCTGAGGGGCTCCCCTGGCCCCCGGGCCTTTCCATTTGAAGCTTGCCTTGTAGTCTGAAGGCAGATTATTCCCAAACCCTCTATTGGGAGAATTTTACACACACACAGAAACATTCCAAGGCTTCCTTAGATTCCATGAGTACCGCCAAACAGCCAGCCAGTGCCTCCCACCCTGCAACTCCCTCTCTAGATTCCTTTTATTATAGCAAGTCCTAGTGGGCCTCTGTCTCTCTTCTCATGTTCCCAAAAGATAAGAATGCTTTTTCAAAAATCCATTTTCACAGCTAAACAAATACCAGTAATTCTTTAATATGATCAAACATGGACAGGGCTCAAATTTCCCCCATTGTCTCATAAATGGATCTTACGGATGGTGTCTTCAAGTCACCCCACATGGAACTCATGTGCCACCTTGTTCCTGTGCCTCTGGAGCCCCCTTTGATCAATCAGTGCCTCTGTCTTTTCATTCTTGCCACTTATTTGTTGAAGAAGCAAGGGCGCTCATCCGAAGGAGTTCCCAACATTCTGGATTTCACAAGTCACACCACACAGCGTTTCAGGTGTCTTTCCTTACTCTGTAGTGCTGAGGCCTGATCAGTGTGAGGTCAAGCCTTTTGGCGAGGCTGCTTCATGGAGGGAGATGGCACTTCCTTTGTGCATGGCCGGAGGCACTGGATGTCCTAGAATTTCCTCGTGGGATATGAGGCTGATCAGTGAGTGGGTTTGGATGTAGCCAGCTACAGCCATAAGCCACCAAGTGCCCAGTGGCTTTTCTTTTCATGGTTTTAGCAGCTGCTGGTGACATTTCCTAGACCAGGGGTCAGCAAACTACGGTCACCTCTGGCCAAATCTTATTCCCCATCTGTTTTTGTAAATAAAGTTTTATTGGAACATGGCCCCCACTCATTCACTTATGTACCATCTGTGACTGCTTTCATGGTACCACGGCTGTGGTGATTCCAAGAAGGTCCCCCCAGATTTTGTGCCGTGATTCCCAGAATTGTGAATAATTCTCACCCTTGTGAGTGTGTTATGTTGCCTGGCAAAAGGCATTTTGTGGATAAAGTTTAGGCTACTAATGGGTTGACTTTAAAATAGAGAGAGGATCAGGGTGGGCCTGGTTGAATCCCATTAGCCCTGTAAAAGCAGAGTTTGGGTTGTTTTTTTTACCCCCCAGCTGGTGGCAGGAGAGAAATTGAGAGGGATTCACAGTGAGGGGGGATTCTCCCCAAGGTAGGCTCTCCATGAGCCAGGGGAAATGACTGAGCACAACCTCCTGCAGAGAGTCACCCTGCCTACAGCCAGCAGGAAGATGGGGACTGTGGCCCTACAAACACAAGAACAGAATTCTGTCCACACCGTGAATGCCCCAAAAGTGGAGTCTTCCCCAGCACCTCCAGAGAGGAGACCAGCCTGGATGGCATCTGCTCTCAGCCAGTGAGGCCCTAAGGAAAAAGCCCTACAGGAATGCCCAGAGCTCTGTTCCACAGAACTGTGAGCCAACCATGCACAGGATTTGTTTCACAGCTGGGTTTGTGGTGATTTATTACACAGTGATAAAAAAACAGACACAATGACAGAGAGCAAATGGCCTGCAAAGACAGATGTGTTTGCAACCCAGCCCTTGCAGAAAACAACCACAACAACAAGCCCTAAGTTAGAGGTTTCTCAGTCTTGGCATTGTGGGCATTTGGGGCCAGGCTGTTAGTTTTCTATGGTGTGGAACAAATTATCACAAACTTAGTGGCTTAGAACAACACACGTTTCTTATCTCACAGTTTTTGTGGGTAGAAGCCTGGGGCACAACTTAGCTGAGTTCTCTGCTTCAGGATCCCATGGTGTCAGCTGGGGCTGCATTCTCATCTGAAGGTCCAACTGGGACAGGGCCTGCTTTGCATTCACTTCGCTTGTTGGTAGAATTCAGTTCCTTGTGGTTGTAGCACTGAGGTCCTCATTTCCTGCAGGCCACCCACAGTTCTCAGTCTTGTGGGCCCCTCAGAGGCAGTTCACACATGGCTTTTGCTTCTTCAAGGCCAGCAGGAGACAGAGAGAGTGACTCCAGAATATTATATACTATAATGTAATCCCAGGTGTGACATCTATCACCTTTGCCATATTCTGTTGGTTAATGCTTTCAAGGAGAGGGGACAACACAGAAGCACAGCCAACAGGAAGCAGAAATCACTGTGGTTCACCTTAGGGTCTTTCCAACCCAGCCAGATAATGTTTGCTGTGGGGCTGTCTTGTGCACTTTAGGATATTTGTCAGCATCCCTGATCCCTACAGCAACTCTCAGTTACAACAATCGAAAATACCTGTAGATATTGCCAGAGGGGCAAAATTGCCCCCAGTTGAGGACCACTGCCCTAGATCCATCATTTCATTAGGGGTTGCAAAATTGCAATTTTCTAAACCTGGTATTTCTTCAGCATTTATTTGCAAGAGTTCTTCTAAAGATACACTTTCCCACATCAAATATTTGGTACAGGGAAGGCAGAGAAAAATATTGATTATTTTAAATATATGTTATTGTGAAATCATAAATTGAAGTATATTACTTAAATGTACTGTATTGAATGTGTGCAGTAATTCTCAATGGCTGCGGAACAAATTGCCACAAACATAAGCTTTAAACAACTCAATGCACTTCTGTATGCCAGATGTCCTGGTATAGCTTAGCCAGATTCCTCACTCAGGGTCTCACTAGCTTGAGATCAAGCTGTCAGCCAGGCTGTGTTCTGGAGACCCAACTGGGGAGGGAGCAGCTTCCAAGCTCATTTAGGTTTTGGCAGAACTTATTTCCGTGAAGTTGAAGAATTCATGGCAGCTTCCTCCTTCAAAGCCAGCAACAGACGGAGAGGGTCTCTGCCCTTCGAGTCTCTAACTTCAGAGAAGCCCTAGACTCTCTTACAAAGAGCTTGCCTGTTAAGTCAGGACCACCGAGAAAAATCTCCTTTTGATTAACTCAAAGTCAACTGGTTAGGGACTTAATTACATCTGCAAAGTCTCTTCACTTTTGCTTTAATCTCTCAGTCAAAGAAAAATCACAGGTTCTGCCCTGCCTCAGGGCAGGGGATTAAATAAGGCCATTACTCACTGGAGGCCACATCAGGGTGTGCCTGACACAATGCCCTTCCATTCATTGAACTTATTATCTTTACTGGTGACCACGTTGTCCCACATTTGGTCAATGGGGATACATTTAAGCTGACTGGTATGTCATTTTGAAATGACCCCAGTAGTCTTTGATCGTTTCTTAGCTTTCCGATGAGAAGTTCTAGGTTTATCTCGCCTATGTCATGGCTCAGCCCGGAGCCAGTCATTTCTCCAAGGGTTCACAGTTCTTTTGGAAGGGACTTTGGTGGGTAGAGGTCCCACTTTGGGTGCCAGGGTGCTCATTGCTACTAGTTTATTTTCATTGTTTCTAAGCTTTTACTGTGGACAGAATTAGGCAAAACTTATTTTTCCAGTTTTTGTATGCTGGTAAAATATGTGTAACAAAATTTACCATCTTTTAAGTGCACAGTTCAGTGGCATTCAGTACATTCGCACTGCTGTCATCCCACCATCCAGCTCCAGAATGCCTTTTGTCTTGAAAAGCAGAAGCTCTGCTCCCATTAAATCCAACTCCCCCTCCGCCTTCTCCAGCCCCTGGCACTCGCCATCCTACTTTCTGTCGCTATAAATTTGACTACTCTAGGGACCTCATACAAGTAGAATCATACAGTATTTGTCTTTTCTTTTTTCTTTTTTTGACTGGCTTAGGAAATAACTTTTTCTTTTTCTTTTTTTTTTTTTTAGACAAAGTCTTGCTCTGTTGCCCAGGCTGGAGTGCAGTGGCGTGATCCTGGCTCACTACAACCTCCACCTCCTGGGTTCAAGCAATTCTCCTGCCTCCGCCTCCCGAGTAGCTGGGATTACAGGCGTGCACCACCATGCCCAGCTAATGTTTGTATTTTTAGTAGACACAGAGTTTCACCATGTTGGCCAGGCTAGTCTTGAACCCCTGACCTCAAGTGATCCACCCGCCTGGGCATCTCAAAGTGCTGGGATTACAGGAGTGAGCCACTGTGGCCCAGCTGGAAATATATATTTTTAAAGTTAAATACATCATGGAATCATACTGATATTTCTAATTTACCTACAGGATTTTAAGTTTCTTTCTTGACTTATTGGAGTGCATACGTTTATGAGAATGCTACCCTGATAGCATTTAACACAATTATGCACAGACACACATCCATGTGCAAACACACACAACACATATCAACACAGTCACATAATCCACCACATTTGACAGAAGTTCTCATATTACTGTGTTTTAAAGTTTCCTGAAATAAATTTTCTCTGGGTGGTTAAGCTGCCAGCTCTATACGAAATGAGCTGCACTGATTTCATTTCTCTCTCACATGCTGGCTTGCTGGCTTCATTTTGATTTCACTGTGTTCCACACCTTATGTGAACCGTTTTATGACTGAAAAAACTACAGGGCACAGGCAGGTTGCTCAGCATCCTGGTTGCTGTCTCTTTCAGGTGCCCCTTGCCCGTTTTTGCAAGCTTTATTTTTATTTTTTTGAGACAGAGTCTCACTGTATTGCCCAGGCTGGAATGCAGTGGTGCGATCTCAGCTCACTGCAACCTCCGCCTCCCAGGTTCAAGTCATTCTCCTGCCTCAGCCTCCTGAGTAGGTGGGACTGCAGGCACCCACCACCTCACCTGGCTAATTTTTGTATTTTTAGTAGAGACGGGGTTTCGCCATGTTGCCCAGGCTGGTCTCAAACTCCTAGCCTCATGTGATCTGCCCGCCTCATCCTCCCGAAGTGCTGGGATTACAGGCATGAGCCATGGTGCCTGGTCTTTTTTTGCAAGCTTTGATTGACAGTCCCATCTTTTAAAAGATATTTATTCACACCCCAAAACCTTTCTTAGTAAATGATAGTGTGTTAATCCCCATCTGGTCTGCCCCATGTTGAGTGCCCCAGACACGGGTCTGGGAGACCAGCCACAGCTTTGCCCAGATCCTCTCACCCACTGTCAGCCACAAAGGCTCCCCAGCATGGACTCCCCTTGGTTTGTCCAACCAGACCCACTCCAACAGGTGGGTCACCTGCGCCATTTGCTCTTACATGGGGTGCCCCATGCACGGCCAACGCAGCCGCTATTTGTAGGTTTTGAGGCAGCTTGGGTGGCCCCAGCTGCCGTCAAGTGGTCCTGGATGACATGACACTTGTGTCCTCAGCCAGCCCGGAGGTCCTGCCTCAGCCGTCTTCATCCTGGGAATGCGTGGCAAGGCGGCTCTGTGGGCTGCTGTCTTCTGGTGCATTTTCCCTGAGTTTATCCAGAAGTTAGTCCCATTCCTGGGCCCACTACAATGGGGGTTAACCCTCGTGACTCTGAGGTGGCCTCATTCCCGAGGAACGTGCTAGCACTTCTGGCAGCTCCACATCTCCCCACCTTGTCGTCCTGGTGTATTCTTGGAAAGGCCAGAAGTTATCACCCCTTCTAGGGGACTCACACATGAGCCCAGCCCCTGCCCCTTTATGGAAGGAGACACCCCTGCTCCCATGGGGCCCTTCTCCTGGGGAAGGGAGGGAAAGAGCCTGGTGTTTGGGCCTGTATTTGGCCTTTCTCCCGGGAAGGCCCTGGACATGATGCCCAGAGCGCCCGGCCACCCAGCAGGCTCCTGGCCGCCCATGCCCCAGGCCCAGCCTCCTAGGGCCATAGCCTCCCCAAGGCCTCAGTGCCCCACCACCATCGGGAAATTCCAGTGTAATTATCACAGAGCCCTGGGGATGGTTAAGGCTCTCTGGTTGCAATAACACAAACTGAAGCTGGCCAACTTAAGCCAGGAAGAAAAGAGGGCATTTATTGGAAGGAGGGGCGGCTGTCAGAACAGAAGAAAGAACCAAAGAGCCCATTCAGGCTTCCTGGTCTGGGACCCCATGAGCAGTCCCTGGGACGACACGGTCTTCTTTCTCGGGAAGCATGGCCACGGCCACTGGTTGATGGACAGGCCCACAAAGCTGACCCTCCATGGAGGAAGGGTGGTTCCTTGCAGGGGAGGGGACACAGGCCAGGCCCAGGCCCAGACCTTCTGCAAGGGGAGGATTTCTTGTTTGTCCTAACACAGTGCCACTCACGCTCGCCGTGCACCATGACCTGGCCCCATTCAACATCAGCATCTCTTCCCTGCAGGCTCCTTTTCGGGATGCACTGGCGCTGCCATCGGGGACCGGGTGCTGCCCAAGGGCCTGAGTTCCTGTTCCATTCCTGACTGCCCTGGAGCTTGTAGCCTCCAGGAGATGGGTCTGATCTCCCTTTCAAATCAGTCTTTCCGCATGAGGCCTGGTCATAGAGGAGGCGGCCCCTGTGGGCCCCCGGTTTGGGGACACAGAAATCCTTTCACTTCTGCAACCTCCCAAATGTGCTTTGAGCAGTTGTGTTATGGGCTAAATTGTGTTCTCTCAAAATTCATGTGTTGCAATTCTAGTTCTCGGTGCCTAACAATGTGACTGTTGCTCGAGATAGGATCTTCTTTTAGTTTTTTTTTTTTTTTGAGACAGAGTCTTGCTCTGTCACCCAGGCTGGAGTGCAGTGGCACAATCTCGGCTCACTGCAACCTCTGCCTCCCAGGTGGGTTCAAGTGATTCTCCTGCCTCAGCCTCCCAAAGTAGCTGAGATTACAGGCGCGCGCCACCTCGCCCGGCTAAATTTTTTGTATTTTTAATAGAGATGGGGTTTCACCATGTTGGTCAGGCTGTTTGAGATGGAATCTTTAAAGCGGCAATTAAGTTAAAATGAGGTCTCCAGGAAGAGCCCTAATTCAGTGTGGCTGTGTCCCTACAAGAAGGACAAACACACACCGAGAGACAGCTCCCCAGTAGCTGGTATTACAGGTGTGCACCATCAGGCCCAGCTAATTTTTGCATTTTTAGTAGAGACAGGGTCTCACCATGTTGGCCAGGCTGGTCTCGAACTCCTAGCCTCAAATGATCTGCCTACCTCAGCCTTCCAAAGTGCTGGGATTACAGGCATGAGGAACTGCGCCCGGCCTCTTTATGTATTTTTGATACAAATCCATTGTTGGACATCAGATTTGCACATATTTTCTCCAAGCTCATAGCTTATCTTTTCCTTTTCTTAACAGTGCCATTTGAAGACTGAAAGTTTTGTTTTGATGAAGTCCAACTCATCAATCCTTTCATTGACAAATCCTGTCTAAGAACTCTGCCTGACTCAGGTTCATGCAGATTTTTCTCCTATGCTTCTTCTTTTTAAGTTTTCTGGTGCTACATTTTACAATTAGGTCTATGATCTACTTTGAATTCATTTTTGTGTTAAGTGTGAGGTATAGCTCGAGGTTTTTCATTTGTTTTGTTTGCAGTTAATGTCTAATTTTTCCAGCATCATTTAGTGAAAAGACAATCCTCTCTCAATTGATTTACTTTGTATCTTTGTCAAAAATTAAGCTCCTGTGTTTGTGTGGGTGTCTCTCTGGACTTTCTGTTCTGTCCCATTTACCTCTGAGTCTCTCCTTCCACCGACTGCACATGGTCTTGGTTACTGGAGCTTTACGGTAAATAATTTTTTTTTTTTGAGACAGAGTCTCTCTCTGTCGCCCAGGCTGGAGTGCAGTGGCGTGATCTGGGCTCACTGCAAGCTCCGCCTCCCGGTTTCACGCCATTCTCCTGCTTCAGCCTCCTGAGTAGCTGGGACTACAGGCACACGCCACCACGCCCGGCTAATTTTTTGTATTTTCAGTAGAGATGGGGTTTCACCGTGTTAGCCAGGATGGTCTTGATCTCCTGACCTCATGATCCTCCCGCCTTGGCCTCCCAAAGTGCTGGGATTACAGTCGTGAGCCACCGCAGCTGGCCGATAAATTTTATCTGGAAATGGAGTAGTATGACTCTCCCAACTTTGTAAACATTAATTTGGCTCTTCTGGTTCCTTTGCCTTCCACATATGTTTTGGAATCCCGATGGTATTTGATTTGGATTGTGTGAAATCTGTAGAGAAAGCTGAAGATAGCTGCCACCTTAACACCCTCGAGGCTTCCGATTACTGGACGTGATGGTCTGTCTCTCCATTTGTGCAGGCTTCCTATTTCCTCCCTCCATGTGCCCTCCCGCCCAGCTAACATATATCCTGCTCAGGTGCCCAGGTGCAGGCAGAGACTCCCGGAGAGCAAGCACTCGATTCCTCAAGCTCGTCAGGCAGCAGGAGCTTCGTGCTGGTCCCCAAGTCCCACGGGGGATGAGGAACAGCTCAGACAGGTGCTTTGGATGTGGTAGTTTTGAGTCCCAGACGAGGAACTCCAAGTTTAGGAAGCCCCAATATTTCATAAGGACCTGCTATCAAACCTGCCCAGAGGGAGACATTATCTTTTTTTTAGACAGAGTCTCACTCTGGAGGGAGACATTATCTTTATTTGGCCCACAAGGGGACCCCATCTTTATTATCCAGGACAATCTGCCCTCCATCCCGCAGGGAGACACTGCCTCTGCTAAGGTTCTGCAAACATCCCTGGAAAGATAGTGGAAGGTGGCAGAACTCCACCTCCATCCTCTTGGGGTCCTGGCATGGCCCGAGAATTAAATTGACGTGAAACAGATTGACAGGAGAAAGGCACACACATTTATTCAAAAGAAGTTCTGTGGGGCTCAGGAGGCTTCCTAAGGAAATGAAGAAACAGAAACTGTGAAGAAGCAAGTGAGTTAGGCAGGGAAGCTTAAGAGATAAGAGCTAGTCTAACAAAGCCTGTTCAGAATATTCCCTTAGATTTCTTGTTCTTAAAGATAAGGGTGTTGTTGTAGCTTTCACGTGGGAATTTCAGCTCCTGCTTTTAAGAAATGGCACAAAGGTCAGAGTGATCTTGATCTTTCTGTACCTGCTGTTTTCCAAGTGCTTTTAACTCATAGTTAATACGCCAGCCAGTGCAGCACTCAGTCCCTCCTGAGTGGCGCTGAAGGCTGATAGGATCTGGGGGACAGTGTCCCTCCTGAGTGGCGCTGAAGGCTGATAGGATCTGGGGGACACTGTCCCTCCTGAGTGGCTCTGAAGGCTGATAGGATCTGGGGGACAGTGTCCCTCCTGAGTGGCGCTGAAGGCTGATAGGATCTGGGTGACACGTGTTAGATTTGCTTACATCTTCCAGTGCTGCTGAGTTAGGCTCAGATTCTCAAGTCCAGTCAAGTCACTGCCAGGAACAGAGCCCTTGAACTCTTGCTCTGGTTCTAAGGATTTCAAATTGATTCATATCTACCGCCCAAGGGCAGGGATGTAACTTCCTTGTGCTCAAACTCATCTTTTGTTAAGCTCGACAGTGTCCTAGATTATATGTTGGAGGATGATCTATGCAGGATACGTCAGGAGGTGAATTTAGGGCCTCAGCAGGCAACATGTTAGCCTGGAGCCGGTCGCTGGCAGATTAAAATCCTCCCTGAACACCAAGGGAAGGGATAGATTAATCTCTCTCCTGCTTCTCAGAAACATGTCAGCCAGGTGCAGTGGCTCACGCCTGTAATATCAGCACTTTGGGAGGCTGAGGTGGGTGGATCACAAGGTCAGGAGTTCGAGACCAGTCTGGACAATATGGTGAAACCCCATCTCTACCAAAAAAATACAAAAAAGAAAATTAGCCAGGTGTAGTGGTGCATGCCTGTAATCCCAGCTACTTGGGAGGCTGAGGCAGGAGAATCGCTTGAACCCGGGAGGCAGAGGTTGCAGTGAGCTGAGATCGTACCATTGTACTGCAGCCTAGGTGACAGAACGAGACTCTATCTCAAAAAAAAAGAAACACAGAGAGAAAAAAGACTAAAAGAAAAACCCCATCAAATACAAATGAACAGAGCATCAGTGAGCCGTGGGACTACTCCAAGCAGGCTAACATTCATGTAATAGAAAGTCCCCAAAGGAGGAGTGCAGAAATTATTTGAAGAAATGCTAGCTAAAATGTTTTCAAACCTCATAAAATTTAGAAACTCACAGATTCAAAAATTCCAATGAACCCCAAGCACAATAAACATGAATAAACGACAGGCGGGCACATCATGATTAAATTTCTTCAACCCAGCAATCAGTGCCAAAGGAAATATTTTGAAAGAAGCATCCATAGAAAAAGGATACATCACATGCAGAGAAACCAAATGAGAATGACGGCAGGCATCTCACCAGAAACAACACAATTTAGAATACAGTAAAGCAACAGCTCTAAAGTTCTGGAAGAAAATAAAAAAGCTGTCAACTTGAATTTTTATATCTAGAAAAAATTTCTTCAAAAATGAAGGTAAAATAAACATCTTTTCTTTTTCAGCTAAAAGGTTTCATAACCAGCAGACACACACAAAAACATTCTTAAAGGACATCCTTCAAGCAGAAGGAAAATTATACTAGATGAAGTTGATCTATACAAAGCAAAGACAAATACCAGAAATGGTAGATTTTTCTCTTTTTTTTTTGAAGTGAACATAAACTCAATATTTTGTTGTCTTCATAATAAAAGATGGCACTTAGAACTGGATCACTTGGCCCTTTCTCTTCCTATCTCCTCCCAGTTCAAAATGCTTGCACCTTTTAATAGCCAGCATTCTCTTAGATCTGCAGTTGGGCTCAACACACTCAAGCCCTAGCACAATCTTCTTTGTAGTTTTAGCCTTTTTCCGGAAAATCGGCTTAGTCTGCCCACCATAGCCACTCTGCTTCCTGTCATAGCACCGCTTTCCCTGGGCGTACAGAGAATCCTTGCCTTTCTTGTACTGTGTCATTTTGTGAGGTTGGTGCTTGTCACACTTCTTACAGAACATCCGGCGGGTTTTAGGGCCTTTCAACATGTTTGCGTGAGCGCTATCGGCACAGAAAAGAGATTTTTCAAATCTTTTTAAAAGATAACTGACTGTTTAAAACAAAATAATAAGAATGTAACTTGAAGCTTTTTTTTTTTTTTTTTTTTTTTGAGTCAGAGTCTCACTCTGTTGCCCAAGCTGGAGTGCAGTGGCACGATCTCCACTCACTGCAACCTCCACCTCCCAGGTTCAGGTGGTTCTCCTGCCTCAGCCTCCCGAGTAGCTGGGATTACAGGCAGGGGCCCCACGGCCAGCTAATTTTTGTATTTTTAGTAGAGACGAGGTTTCACCATGTTGACCAGGCTGGTCTTGAACTCCTGGCCTCAAGTAATCCACCCGCCTTGGCCTTCCAAAGTGCTGGTATTACAGATGTGAGCCACTGCACCTGGTCATAATTTGAAGCTTATAATATGAAGTAAGTAAAATGTATGGCAACAAGAACACAGAGTCTGAGGAGGGGCAGGTAGAAGTACACGGTTGTAAAGGTCTTATGCAATACATAAAGTCAAATACTATTACTTGAAGTGGAGAGTGATAAGGTAAATACACATATATACTATAAGCCCTGAGTCAGCTAGTAAAATAACAAAACACAGAGGTGTGGCTAAGAAGCCATCAAAGAAAATAAAATGGAATCATAAAATATACTGAATATCTTTAAAAGGCAGAAGAGAAAAAAGAAAAAAGAACAGATGGGGCAAATGGAAAACCAAAACCAAGATGGTATATTTCAATTCAACCATATCAATAATGGTTTCATGGTCTAAAAACCCTGATTAAAAGAAAGAAATAGTCAAATTAGATTTTAAATAAGAAAAGTATGACCTAACTACATGCTGCTTATAAGAAACTTGCTTAAAACATAAAGACACAAATAGATTAAAAGTAAATGAAACAGACCGGGCATGGTGGCTCACGCCTATCATCCCAGCAATTTGGGAGAATGAGACAGGTGGATCACCTGAGGTCAGGAGTTTGAGACCAGCCTGACCAACATGGTGAAACCCTGTCTCCACTAAAAATACAAAAATTAGCCAGGCGTGGTGGCACACACTTGTAATTCCAGCTACTTGGGAGGCTGAGACAGGAGAATCGCTTGAACCTGGGAGGCAGAGGTTGCAATGAGCCAAGATCACGACACTGCACTCCAGCCTGGGTGACAGAGCAAGACTCCACCTCCAAAAAAAAAAAAAAAAAGTAAATTAAACAGCAATAAGCAATTGGAATTTAAAATTAAAGATACATTACCACCTTCAGTAGCACCTCAAGATGAAATACTTGAGCATACATCTAACAAAAAATGTACAAGATCCATATGAGGAAAACTGCAAAACTCTGAGGAAATAAATCAAAGGAGATCTAAATAAATACAGAGAGAGTTAGGAATAGGAAGCCTAATATCATCAATACATCAGTTCTTCCCAACTTCGTCTGTAGATTTGATGCAATCCCAATAAAAATCCCAGCAAGTTATTTTGTGATTAAAAACACAGATTCTGTTTTTTTCTTTTCCTTTTTTTTAAATTCAATTTTTGTAGAGATAGGGTCTTACTATGTTGCTCAGCTGGTCTCAAACTCCTGGCCTCAAGCAATTCTCCCACCGCAGCCTCCGAAAGTGCTGAGGTTACAGGGATGAGATACCGTGCCCAGCCAGATCCTGAAGTTTACACAAAAAGGCAAAAGATCTAGAATATCCAATACAATATTGAAGAAGAAGAACAAAGTTGGAGGACTGAGCCTACACCTCAAGATGTACTACAAAGCTACAGTAACAAAGACAGTGTGTTATTGGCAAAAGAATAGACAGATAGACCAATGGGCAGAATAGAAAGCACAGAGATAATAGGCTCATAGAAATAAATAATCAACTGATCTTTGACACAGAAGTAAAGGCAATTCAATGGAGAAAAGAAAGGCAATTCAACAAATGGTGCTGGAACACCTGCACATATGGGGTGAAAAAAAGAATCTAGGTATAGACCTTCCTCCCTTCACAAAAATTAACTCAAAATGGATCATGGACCTAAAAGCAAAGCAAAACTATAAAGCTCCTAGAAGATAACATAGGATGAAGTTTGGTTGACTCTGGGTTTGGTGTTGACTTTTTTGTTTCGTTTCGTTTGAAGATCCAGTCTCGCCCTGTTGCCCAGGCAGGAATGCAGCGGTGTGATGGTAGTTCACTACAGCCTCAACCTCCTGAGCCTAAGTGATCCTCCCACCTCAGTCTCCTGAGCAGCTAGGACCCCAGGTGTGCACCACCATGCCAAGCTGATGAAGAACTTTTTAGATACAGCACCAAAAATATGGCCCATGAAAAAAAAAGTGATAAGTTGGACTTATTAAAATTATAAACTTCTGCTGTGTAAAAGACACTGCTAAGAGAATGGAGTCACAAGGCACAGACTGGGAGAACATTTTGGTCAAACACACGTCTGATAACGACCTTGAATCCAAAATACACGAAGAACTCTTAAAATTCAATAACTTAAAAAAATCCGTTTAAGATGGTGCAAAAGGTATGAGCAGATGTCCTCCACCCCCAGAGAGGATCGACAGATGGGAAATAGGCATATGTTTAGCAAATCAAACCCCAAAATCTATAAAAAGGATAATACTCATGACCAAGTGAGATTTATCCTGGGAATGCCAGGTTATTTTATGATGTTTTAAAACTCAATGAGGGCCGGGCGCGGTGGCTCACACCTGTAATCCCAGCACTTTGGGAGGCTGATGTGGGCAGATCACGAGGTCAGGAGATCGAGACCATCCTGGCTAACACGGTGAAACCCTGTCTCTACTAAAAAAAAAAAAAATACAAAAAATTAGCCGGGCGTGGTGGCGGGTGCCTGTAGTCCCAGCTACTTAGGAGGCTGAGGCAGGAGAATAGCATGAACCCGGGAGGTGGAGCTTGCAGTGAGCCAAGATTGCACCACTGCACTCTAGCCTGGGCAACAGAGCAAGAATCCGCCTCAAAAAATAAATAAATAAAAATAAAATAAATTAAAAACCTCAATGAATTTAATTCACCATATTAACAGACTGAAAAAGAAAATGCCTGAGAACATCTCCATAGCTTCAGAAAAAGCTTTTCACAAAATCCAGTATCCATTCCTGATCAAAACTCCCAGCAAACAGAGAAGAAAAGGAAATTTCCTCAACCTGATTTTAAAAAATAAAACTAGAAAAACCGACAGTGAGCATCATCCTGAATGATGAAAACGGAATGTTTTTCTCCTACGATCAGGAACAAGACAAGAATGTCTGTTCTCACAGCTTCCATTCAACATTCACTGGGGTTTAGCCAGTGCAAAGAAAAAAAAATCCAGATTGAAAAGGAAGCACAAACGTCTTTATTTTCCAAAGACATGATCATTGTTGAAGAAAAATCTACAAAATCTATGAGAAAGTTACTAAAACTGATAAATTAGTTTAGCAGGGTTGTAGGATAGGTCAATGGACACATATCAATTGTATTTCTATATAACAGCAATGAACATTCAAAGTTGATTTTTTATTTTTTATTTTTTTTTAGAAGGAGTCTTGCCATGTCACCCAAGCTGCAGTGCAGTGGTACAATCTCAGCTCACTGCAACCTCCACCACCCTGGCTCCAGCAATTCTCCTGCCTCAGCCTCCTTAGTAGCTGGGATTACAGGTGTGCACTACCACGCCCAGCTAATATTTGTATTTTTAGTAGGGAGAGGTTTCACCACATTGGCCAGGCTGGTCTTGAACTCTTGACCTCAGGTGCTCTGGCCGCCTTGGCCTCCCAAAGTGCTGGGATTACAGACATGAGCCACTGTGCCCAGCCCAAAATTGATGTTTAAAATGGCAATTTAGAAGAAAATTGAAAATAGATATTTCAGGATAAATTTAACAAACATGTCCAAGACTTGTACTCTGACACTCTAAATACACTAAGCAAAAGTAAAATACTAAGCAAGTGGAGAGAGATATACAGTGTTCATGGATAGAATCAATATTTTCAACATGTCAGTTGTTCCCAAATTGATCTGTAGAATCAACTCAATCCACATCAAAATCTCAAGACAGTTTTTTTTTTTTTTTTTTTTTAGAAATGGACAAGCTGATTTTTTTTTTTTTTTTTTTTTTTGAGATAGAGTCTCTCTCTGTCACCCAGGGTGGAGTGCAGTGGCGCGATCTCAGCTCACTGCAAGCTCCGCCTCCCGGGTTCACGCCATTCTCCTGCCTCAGCGTCCCAAGTAGCTGGGACTACAGGTGCCTGCCACCACACCCAGCTAATTTTTTGTATTTTTAGTAGAGACAGGGTTTCACCATGTTAGCCAAGATGGTCTTGATCTCCTGACCTCGTGATCTGCCCACCTCGGCCTCCCAAAGTGCTGGGATTACAGGTGTGAGCCACCGCGCCAGGGATGGACAAACTGATTTTAAAATGTGTATCACAATACAAAGCATCTAAAATAACTAAAATCAGGCCGGGCATGGTGGCTCACACCTGTAATCCCAGCACTTTGGGAGGCCGAGGCAGGTGGATTACCTGAGGTCAGGAGATCGAGATCATCCTGGCCAACATAGTGAAACCCTGTCTCTACTGAAAATACGAAAATTAGCTGGGTGTGGTGGCATGCACCTGTAATCCCAGCAACTCAGGAGGCTGAGGCAGGAGAATCACTTGAAACTGGGAGGCAGAGGTTGCAGTGAGCCAAGATGGGGCCACTGCACTCCAGCCTGGGTGACAGAACCAGACTATGTCTCAAAATAATAATAATAACAATAATAATAGTTAAGGCTGTACAGTGCTGGTATAAAGACACACAAATAGATAAACGGGTCAGAATAGAGTGCCCAGAAATAGATCCACATGAATATGGACAACTGAATTCAACCAAATTGCCAAGGCAATTAAATGAAGAAAAGGCTTTTCAACAAATGATGTTGGAACAACTGGATAGCCATAACAAAGAACTCCAACCCTTACCCCACATGATACACAAGAACTAACTCAAAATGGATGACAGGCCTTATTGGAAGAGACAAAGCTATAACCCTTCTAACAGAAAACATAGGTGAAAATCTTACTGATCTTGAGTGTAGCAAAGATTTATTAAACACATCATAAAAAACACTATTAAAGGAAAAAAAAAGGAAAGGCTGGGTGTGGTTGCTCATGCCTGCAATCCCAGCACTTTGGGAGGCCAAGGCAGGCAGATCACCTGAGGTCAAGAGTTCGAGACTAGCCTGGCGAACATGGTGAAACCCTATCTCTACTAAAAATACAAAATTAGCACTGGGCGCGGTGGCTCTCACCTGTAATCCCAGCACTTTGGGAGGCCAAGGCAGGCAGATCATGTGAGGTCAGGAGTTCAAGACCAGCCTGGCCAAGATGGTGAAACCCCATCTCTACTAAAATACAAAAATTAGCCGGGCATGATGGTGGGTACCTGTAATCCCAGCTACTTGGGAGGCTGAGGCAGGAGAATCACTTGAACCCAGGAGGCGTAGGTTGCAGTGAGCCGAGATCGTGCCATTGCACTCTAGCCTGGGTGACAGAATGAGACTCCATTTCAAAAAAAAAAAAAAAAAATTGCCCACATATCTTCCATGCAACCCAGCAATCCCACTCCTAGATATTTACACAAGAGAAGCAAAAGCAGGTGTCAACACAGACTTGTATGTTAATGTTCCTAGCAGCTTCACTTGTAATCGCCAAAAACTGGAATCTTCCCAAAATGCCATGAACAGTTAGATGAAGAAACAGATTGTGCCCATGGTGGAAAACTATTCTGCGATAATAATGAAGGAGGTATTGATTGCAACAGGCAGAACAATGGTCCCCCAAAAGATATTCATGCCGTAATCCCTGGAAGCGGGGAATATGTTAGGTTTATGCTGAAGGGGAATTAAGATTGCAGATGGAATTAAGGTTGCTAAGCAGCTGACCTTAAATAGGGAGATTATCCTGGATGATCTGAATAAGCAATGTGATCACAAGGTGCTTACCAATGGAAGGAGGAGGCAAAAGAGGAGGTCAGAGTGCCGGGATGTGGGAAGGACTGGCCCGGCCAATGCTGGCTTTGAAGATGGAGGTGGGCCGCCAGCCAAGGAACGCAGGCAGCCTTGGGAGCTGGAGGGTCAGGGACATGGATTTTCCATTTGAACCTCCAGAGAAAGCACAGTCATTCCTGTTGACACCTTGATTTTGGCCTAGGGAGACCCACTTCAGAATTCCGGCCTCCAGAATTGTAAGGTTAATAGATTTGTGTTGTTTTAAGCCACTCAGTGTGTGGCAATTTGTGACAGCAGCCAGGGGAAAGTGAACACATGGACACATGCATGATACGAATACATCTCAAAATAATTATGCTGAACACATTGATATATGCAGTGACACAGTTACATCTCAAAATAATTACGCCGAGTGAAACAAACCAGAAAAAAATAAGCACGCGCCGTCTGACTTCATCTATATAATATTCTAGAAATGGAAACTCATCTACAAAAAGCAGAACACTAGCTGTCTAGGAACCGACAGGGATGGGGGTGGGGAGGAGGGGAGAAACAGGGAGGGATGGTCAACTTGTCACAGCGGAGGCTGTGGAGGGGAGTTCATGATCTCGACCACGGAGATGCACTCATCAGTGTGCAGAGGTCTCAAAACCGGTCAAGTCGCACGCTTTAGGCGCATGCAGTTGATTGTCCATCCATTATCCAGTCATTTGCCAGGTAACCACATGGAAACGTGTCCTAAGGCAATTTCATGGTTGTGTGAACATTGCAGAGTGCACTTACACAAACCCAGATGGTGTGGCCTGCCACACACCCAGGATGAGCGGTAGAGCCTACTGCTCCTGGGCGGCAGGCCTGGAGGGCTGCGCACTGTGCTGAATACTGCAGGCAACACAATGGTAAGCATTTGCGTATCTAAACACAGAGAAGGCAGCTCACTGTGCTACGGCCTTAGGAGGCCTATGACGTCAGTAGGCGATAGAAACTTTTCAACCCCGTTATAGTCAGATGGAACCACCAGGGTCTAAGTGGTCCATTATACTTCAAATAAAATGATAAAAAGGCTGAGTGCTGTGGTTTACACCTATAATCTCAGCACTCTGGGAGTCTGAGGAAGGAGGATTCCTCGAGATCAGGAGTTTGAGACCAGCATGGACAACAGAGTGAGACCCCATCTGTGCAAAAAGTTAAATTAAAAAATTAGCCGAGCGTGGTGGTTCATGTCTGTGATCCCAGCTACTCAGGAGGCTGAGATGGGAGGATCACACTCCAGCCTGGGCGACAGGGTGAGACTCTGTCTCAAAAAAAAAAAAAAAAAAGGTTAAAAAAAAGTTTTAACCACTTGAATGTTCATAAGCTGGCAACAGTAAAAATGGGATCAGGTGGTTCAAAAGAAGTGTGCCAGATGTTGATTTGGGCTACGGGGAGACCCAGCCTCCTCGAGGGGCTGGGGAGGCTCCTCTGGGAGCAGCATCTGGGGCTGGATCTGTGGGACTGTAGCAGTCAGTGCACTGGGAGGAGGCGTCTGCAGACAGTGAGCTGGGCAGAGGCCACATGGGGAAGAGTTCCTGGGGTGAGCGGGCGCCACCAAGCTCAGCAGGGGACCAAGACCACAAGGGACCTTGGGCCCCAAGAACTCTGTTCCTGTAGCCAAGTGTGCTGGAAATCACAGAGAGTCCTGGGGTAGAGGAATGGGATCAGACAAGCCTTTAAACAGGTACCTCTGCCGACCGCACCATGATGAGCAAACTGTAAGGGCCCCAGCACTGAGAAGAGAGAGGATGGGTGGGCCCAGGTGGGTACCTGCCAGGAGAAGGGGTCTGGGAGAAGAGAGGTTGGGAAGGTGCGGTGTTTGGGGTGAGAAGGGAGTTGAATCACTGTCTGAGACTGAAACAACACAGAGGGGATGCCAGTCCGCCTGCCAGGGTGCCAGTGAGTGCAGGGAGAATCTGCTGCAAGGCCTCAAGGCCTGGGCACCTCGGGATGTGGGCATGAAATCTGGGCAGAGGGTACTGGAGCCCTGTTAGGGGTTCAGTCGTGTCCCCCAAAATTCATGTGTTGAAGCCCTGATCCCTAGGACCTCAGAATGCTGCTGTATTTGGAGACGAGTCTTTACAGAGGTGAATAAGTTAAAATGAGGTCTTCAGGGTGGGCCTGGGGTCCTTGTAAAAAGTGGAAATTAGGACACAGACACACACAGAGGGGTGGCCCTGTGGGGACACAGGGAGCAGGAGACCCCAGGAGGAGCCAGCCCTGCCCACACCTTGATCTCAGACTCCAGCCTCCAGCATGTGAAAAAAAATCGATGTCTGTTGTTTAACCTGTGCAGTCTGTGGTCTCTGTTGCGGCAGCTCTAAGCAAATTCACCCGCTGCTTTTCTGAACGAACCTCCGAGAGCTAGCTGAGTCCATCACTAAGTCCATGTATAACTCTGCGGTGATGCGGTGAAGGTGGCAGGAACGGATGTGGGTGGGGAGGACGGACAGCGTTCAAGGGGACAGGTCCTGAGCAGGGCAGAGAGCCAGGGTCAGCTGGGAGAATTGGGGTTCATTTGGGGTGAAGCGTGGGTGGGGCCAGCAAGAGCCTGCAGCACAGGACGCAAGGCCACCCTCAGGCCCTTGTGGATGCTGCTTGTGTCTCTGGGCCCAGGGATGAGGCCGCTGAGGCTGCCTCTGGCTGTGCTGCCCACCTCAGAGCGGGATGTGCCAGGCAGCCTGAGTGTGGGGTGCTGTGGGGGAGCCACCAGAGACACCAGCCCCAGCTCTGCTCTCACCAGCGGCTGGAAAGGGAGAGATGGCCACTCTCATCTCCTCCCCAGACAGCGGGGGAGGTGGTGGAACCTCTGTGGAGATGCCTGCTGGGCATCTTGGTTCCCTCCTCCGCCATGGAGGGCAGGTGCGGCTGGGCCCTGGGCCAAGGACTCCTGCATCTTGACCTGGGGGCTCTGCTTAGTGACCAAGCTAAGGAGGATAAAAACAGGAGCCGGAGCGGCCTGGGAGAGCTGAGGAAGAGTCACAACCAGGGCCCAGCCAGGGATGGGGGTTGTGGGGGCCGAGGGCCAGAGCAGGCTGGGGGCTCTGGGCTGGGAGGGGAGATGCCTGCCCACCATGTCACTTGGGGTGGGTGGGAGCTCCGGCTTGGGTGCCAGGCTCCAGGGTGAAAATCCTGACTCCGTGACTTCATGGCTGCTGGACCTGCCCTGCCTGCATCTTCTTGCTGTGAAATGGGATCAAGTTTCTGTCTCTGTCAAAGGTGGAGCGGATGCCCCATCCTCAGCACTCTCCGCTCGACATTCTGCCAGGCGATAGGGTGGATACTCGGGGAGGTCCGTGAGTTGGGGCTTAAGGCAGGAGAGGAACAAAGAGTGGAATACGTGGAGTGACTGCAGTCCCTGCGGTTGAGAGGTGCCCAGACAGCAGGATTCTCGGTTTTACAAAGGTTGGCTGGTCACCTGGCACAAGGTCTGTATTAGTCTCTGACTAATTAACTACTGTGGCAGATTACACAAACACAGTGGCTTAAAGCAATGCCAATCTATCGTCTTGCAGTTTGGGAGGTCGCAAGTCCCACGTGGTTTTCACGGAGCTAATATCAAGATGCCTACAGGGCGGTTCCCTTCTGGAGCCCCTAAGAGCAAATCCATCTCTCCCATTCCCGGAAGCCGCCAGCATTCCCGGGTTCTCCCATTCCCGGAAGCCGCCAGCATTCCCGGGTCTCCCATTCCCGGAAGCCGCCAGCATTCCCAGGTTCACGGTCCCCTCCTCCGACTTCAAGTCCAGCAGTGGCATCTTCTGGTCTCCTGTGGCTCTGACCCTCCCCAGCTCCTATCCTGATGCTTGTGATTGCCCTGAGCCTGTCTGGATATTCCAGAACAATCTCCCATCCCATGTGCCTCAACTTAACCACATCTGGAGGCCCCTTTGTCATGTAGGTCCGGGTGATTAGAATGTAAACATCTTCAGGGACCCTTTTCAGCCCAGCAAAAGAACAAAGGATTGGGTAGCAGGAAGGGGCAGGGAAAGACATGGAGGGGCCGTGGGCAGAGGCTGGGTACTATTGAGGGGTCCAGAGACAGAAGGATGGGGTGAGGGGGGACTCCTGCCCTGCTCCCTGGTGAGGGGAGGGCCTGGCTCCACTCGCCGCAGGCTGGACCCACAGAGGTCAGGAGATAATCCTGCTTTGCCGGGCGTTGCGGCAAGCGCCCTCTATTTCAGGGCAGGCAGTGGTGTGTGTCTGGCACCCCTGGGGCATTGGGGTTTCCCCAGATTAGGACACAGAAGCTCAGGAGGGGCATCCCTGGCCCATGTGTGAGCCACTGTAGGGAGGGGGCTGCTAGCTAGAAGGGCATTCTGCCCATGGGGGAGTGTGGGGCGGGGACCAGAGCCCTCTGTCCACTGGGGCTCTGTCCGGGGCACAGGGGAGGAGGACCCACAATGACTGTGGGGGGAGAGCAGGGACACTGCCCGTCACCCCAACAGGAATGTGACTTTTGCAAAACTGCACAGGCAGCAAAAAAGCAAGATCAGGAGGTGTTGCACTGTCCTTTTGCAACTTCCTGTGTGAGCATCAGGATTTTCTCATCTGGGGCAAGGGATCAAGGCCCTGCCTGCCCCCTGGGGCCTGGGGGGATGAGATGAGGCAGCGAGTAAGAAAGGGCTGGGGGCATGAAGCTGACTGCACCGGTGAGGGGCTGGTGGCCACCATCTGCAGGTGACCCTTAGGGGCCACCGCCTTCCCAGCATCTTCTCCCTCCTTGCTGCTAGGACCGCACTGGAACCTCGCCTTGGTCTCCACATGGACCCTCTGGGCTCTGTAATGTCACCCTCCCAGCTCCTATGCCCTGGCCTCCTGAGTCCCCAGCCATAGTCTCACACCCTCGGGACCTGGGCAGCTCAGAGCCCCCTGGGAGGTAACAGCTCCCAGTAGTGAAACAGCTGTGACGTGGCTCCCATATGTTGTCTGTACCCTGGGATGGAGGTCCATCCTGGCTGAGGGTGGAAGCCCCTTGTCGTGGTCTCAGCAGTGGAAGGACGGGCTCAGCCAGGCCCAAGAGGCAGGAGGGCACTGCCTGTGAGGGCAGAACCTGCAACAGAGGCCAGGCAGCTGCACAGATGGGTGAAGCCTCTGCCAAAGGGCATGGAAGAGCCGCTGTTCAGCTGAGAGGCGCAGGCTCTGTGTGCAGGCTGCACAGCTGAGGCTGACAAGAGGGGCTGCCTGGACCAGGGTGAGAGGCCACAGAGCTGGGGATGTGGCATGGTGCTGTGGCCTCAGGGCCTGGAAGCCAAGGCCAGCCTCACATGACAACCCTAGCACATGGCCGCTGGAGCCACCTCCAGAAGGGGAAGGAAGTCACTGGTTGGCCTGCAGACCACAGGAAGGGCCCCTCACATCATATGCTCAGAGGTCACCTGGACTTGGGCTTCAGCGGTCACTGGTGCACGACACTCAGGGAGGGAGGGAACTTTCCACTGCCCAAGGGTTTCTCTTGCAGGCCAGGGGCCTGGGGTCAGGGCCCAAGGATGCTGCAGATACCCTCAGTGGTCTCCACGGCCTCGCCTCTGCCTCCCGGTACTGACTCTGCCGCACCCCACTGGATTAGGGAACATCTTTCCCAGCATCATAGCTGCCACCCTCTCACCTGCAGGGATTACTCCTCCCGCTGCCAGATCCTTCCAGCAGCTTTAAGCGCATCCTAGTGCATCCTGGCCACCACGTCGCTCCCCTGCCCTTTCCCAGCCACACTCCCTGAGAGAGGCAGCCTCAGACACCAGCTCCCGGCACCTTCTCTCCACCTCCTTCAAACCCGAGCCTCTAGGAGCTGCCCCAGCAAGGTCCTGAGAGCTGCATGTGGCCGTGTCTGGGGCGTCGGAGTGTGGACGAGTCCCCCGGTCGCTTCTGGGAGCGCTTCCCGTGCTTGCCTCCAGGACTCCACACACATCCTCCTTTCCCCGCTGGCTGCTGTGTCTCCAGCTTTGTCCCCTCCCCAGCTTTTCCTTGCTGCCACTGTGTCCACTCTGACCACTTGCGATTTCCTGCTGACCCTGGAAATCCTCCAGGCTGGAAATCCTCTTGGGCTAAGGGGTTCCACACGCATCTCGGCCAGGACACTCCTTCCACCCTCAGACCTGCGTCCAGCTGCCCGTTGGCCACGCACTGGGGGCCTAGCAACAAGTCACCCCCGGCAGTTCTGACCGCCCCCTTCAGACAGGCTCTTCCTCAGCCTCCCCTTCTAGGAGGCCTCCCCCTATCACCACCACCTCCACGCATCCAGCCCACCAGCAAAATCTGCCACCTCACCCTGCCTTGTCAGCCACCACACCCCACCCAGCCACCCTATATTCCTCCCCTGTGTCTCCCACGCCCCATCACACTCCCCCCTCAACGAGCGCCAGTGGCCCCGAGAGCCTGCTGAGGTGGTCCTCACCCTCCTGTTCTCAGCCCTGCAGACTCCCCATGGGACACTCAAGGCACAGCCTGCAGGGTCCAGCTCCCTCCTCTGTGCGCTCTGGCACCTGCCTGCCTGCACCCCTGGCCTGGGGCATTTGTGCCCGCTGGGCAGAAGGCTGGCTTCCTCCCTGCCTCGGCATCCTTACCCGGACCCCAGGCATCCCCAGAAGTGGTCCCGCCCTTCCTCTTTACTGCTCTTTCAGTCACCACCCCTGTGTTTGTTACCATGGCCCCCATGTCTCCCATCCCCTACTATTCGCTCCTGGAGGGCAGGGATTTCTGTCTATTCTGTTCATCACAGCATCCACATCACGTCCGGCCACAGAACGTGTGGCACAAACCCTTGGCAAACAGAGCAGCGAATGGACCAAGGAAGAGGGAGCCTCATCTCCCTGCTGCGGCAGCTTCGTCCCCGGGGCAGGTGAGGGCCTGCACTCTGCAGACAGGACCCTGCTGCGTGCTCTCCATGGAGACTTTGGGAGCACGGCACAGAGCCACGAGCAGGGCTGCCTCCTGCCTGGCACTGGTCCTCCCAAGAGGACCCAGCCTATGCGCACAAGGATCAGGGGGAGCCACAGACCCCGAGAACCCCCTTTCCCTCTGCCCAGCTTGCACTCTCCTGTGTTAGGTGTCCCCCAGAGAGGGGCACAGTCCCTGCAAACTCAGTGGGGTGAGCAAGTGAGGGGCTATAGCGTGTCCCACGTGGGACCCAGAGAGAGGAGTCTGCTTGCCAACACTCCTAGCAGCACCCACCTGATGGCTCATGAACAAACTCAGAAGCCCTCACCATGGCATTCAAGGCTCTTCCAGCCTCCCTCGACCTTCCTGTCCAGCCTCCAGGGCCGCAGCTCACCTCCACCTGTGCACCCTCGGTCTGGCCAAGCCAGTAGGATGGCGTGCTGGCCTCCCTGCCCCTACTTGTGTTGGGGGCCCCTGCCTGGGCACCCTTCCCCTGGGGCCCTGCCTCCCCCAGTAGGCTCCCCACCCTCTGGCTGGCCTCCTCTTGGAAGTCATCTTCCCTGCCTTGCATGAGCCCCCTAGCCTGGTTGCCAGGCTTCTCCCATGACCTGTGTGTCCTCCATGGCCCAAGGGGCAAAGAGTCCTGGGCTTCCTTGTGTGGCTGCCAAGCGATCCAGAGCCAACAGAGAGGGGCAGGTTACATGGGGAACACCTGCCACCGTGCTCCCACCCTGCCTATGAGGACGGACGTCACCATCCCATTTTACAGATTGGAGACTAAGGGATGAAGAGGGGATGGAGAGGGGGATGGAGAGGGGCAGGTAACATGGGGAACACCTGCCACCATGCTCCCACCCTGCCCATGAGGATGGACACTACCATCCCATTTTACAGACTGGAGACTAAGGCTCAGACAGGGGAGTAACACACATGAAGCCACACACCTGGGGTCCTCTGTCACAGAGCCGTGCTTCCTGCTACCATCATGCAGGGAGGTGTGCGGTATAATGCCGGGTAACTCGAGGGACGAGGGCTCTGCATCCGCAGCACCCACTATGAGGCCTGGGGTCCCTCCAGGTCTGGAAGCGGAGGCCTCAGCATCTGCCTTTGGGCAGGGCCCTGCCCCCAGCTCAGCACCCCGATGCAGGCTGGAAGAATCAGGGCATTTTTCACACGACAGAGGGGCCACCTGTCCCCACCCACCACTCCCTGCCCTTATGAGTCACTGCTCCAAAGAGAGGGGGTGTCACAGCCCCAGACCCGTTTGTCCAGCTGCCTGGGAGGGGTAGGGTACCACAGAGGAGCCGGCATCCCGAGAAAGGGCGAGTGTTGACCGCCACCACCGTCCCACCCTGGGGAACCGGCCTTTTGGCTGTGGGTGGGAGGTAGGCGAGGGCTGCAGGAGGGTGATAAGGACTTTTCCTCGAGTGGGACCAGATCAGCCCACAGCAGAACAGGTTCTCCCAGGAGAGAAGGGAGAGCACATGCCCAGGCTCCATGGAGTTCCAGCTCTCCCCTCCCTTCGCACTCCCACAATGAGGTCACGACGGGGTCAGTGTGGCCCTACCCTGCTGGCTGCACCAAGACGTGGGGCAGGGATGTGGTGGCCCTTCCCGCTCCCTGTGGCTCTGCTGCAAGGACTTCTTGGGGTGGATTGAGGAGGCTTGGAGGCCAGATGGCCTGGGCCCCTTCTGGGTGGGGAAGTCAGGGCCCCTTTAGAATGGCTGGCCCAGTGTGAGGCTAGAGAGTAGTCACTGGCCATGTCTGGGGGTGGAGGTGAGTGCAGATGTTTGGACAGTGCCCGAGGCCCCTGGGGCCAGGGGAGGGCCCCTTGCTCCAACACCCTCCAGCTACTGAGGCACAAGTCATGCCTCTGTTCTGTGGTACATTCAGATGTCCCAAGAGCCCCTAGGGGAAAGCCACAGGCATTGCCCAACTCTTCCTGACACTCACAAGCCCAACACCAGAAACAAGCATCTCAGGCCAACCCAGCCTGTCTGAACTGGGGCAGAACCATCAACCACCAGGACCGCCCTAGCTAAACCAAGCAGCCCATCCCACCCAACCCAACACCAGAGGCCTCATCCCCCGCCACATCACCCTGATGGCTCCATCCCACCAACTCAGCCCCGATGATCCAATCCCACCCAGCTCAGTTCCCAATGGTCCCATCTCACCCAACTCAGCCCCAATGGCCCCATCCCACCAGCTCAGATCCCATGATCCAATGCCACCCAGCTCAGCCCTCAATGACCCCATCCCACCAGCTCAGCCCCTGATGGCCCCATCCCACCAACTCAGCCCCCTGTGGTCCCATCCTACCTAACTCAGCCCCTGATGGCCCCATCCCACCAGCTCAGCCTCCCGTGGTCCCATCCCACCAGCTCAGCCTCCCATGG
>NW_026652280.1:91888183-91959158 GCF_009828535.3 Hylobates moloch
GCTGCCTGGCTTTCAAACCCCTGTAGGGCAGGACCCTCCCCTTGGGGATGCCTTCCCTGAGCCCATCTATACTGGTCGAGGCCCTCCAAAGAAACAGAACCAGTGGGGTGCAACAGGTATATATGTGGAGAGAGAGGGATTTCTTGTTTAAAGTTGGCCTGTGTAATTATGGAGGCAGCAAGTCTGAAACCTCAGGGAAGGCTGGAGACCCAGGGAAGAGTCGATGCCGCAGTGTGAGTCTCAAGTCTGTCACTGGCAGAATTCCGTCCTCCTCAGGGATCTCAGTCTTTTTTCTCTTAAGGCCTTCAGCTGATTGGCTGAGGCCCACCATACCCTGGCACATCATTGGCTCTACTCAAAGTCTACAGATTTAAATGGGAATGGGAATCATCTCTGAAAAACACCTTCACAGAAACATCTAGACTGGTGTTTGCAAATATCTGGATACTGTGGCCCAGCCAAGTTGACACAGAAAATTTCACCACAGGAATTTGCATGGGTAGTCCATGTACATTCGCATCCCTTCCTGGGTGCCAGGCTTGTCTCCCCAGTTAGCCAGGGCAGGGAAGCTCCCTTCCTGGGCCTCCCTGCAGCCTGGCTGAGCCACACCTGCGCCAGATGCATCCCCTGGCTGGTGGGCCCCCATCACCCCTTTGACCTCACCTCATCACATCCTTTCCCACCTTCCTAGCCGTGGGGGCCTCTCGGTCCCTCCAGCTCATTCCATTCTCAGGCTGGCTCCTGTCCATCATTGAGGAAGGCCTTCGGTCATCGCTGTAGACATCCCAACCTCCTCACTGTCTCTGAGGCAGCCCGGCCCCAACTGTCCCCCTCAGAACACACCACAGTCTGGAACTACATCTCTTATTGGTTGAGCACTTGCTTTGGCTCCTATTTGCCCCATGAAGGCAGGTCTGCATCTGTCTTGTTTGCCCCCAGTGTGCAGCAGCCGCCGGCATCCCAGAGGTGCAGTGGATTTTGTTAAAATATGAAGGAAGAGTCCCCAACCAAGCTTGGGGGACAGTGAGCCACGTATTCAGTTATTCCAGGTGCGGAGCCCAGTGGGCTCTGTGGCCGCCTGCCATGGCGTGCCCATACCTGTGGGCTCCTGGGGTGTTCTGAGGCCTTCATGTGCCTGCCAGGCCCTCCCAGGGCAGCCATGATGGAGGAAGGCCATGGCTCAGGGCTCAATCCTTGGAGCTGAAGCCCCTAATCCAGAGGGTTTGTGGGTCACTGGGACCCTGGTCTCCTTTTCATCAATGCCCTGAGACTGCAGCCCTCAGAGACTGCTGAACCCTAAAGCTTTGGGGTTTTTTCCTATTACACATTTGTGATCCTGGAAGTTCAGGTGCCCGAACAGTGTATATGCAGAGGGTAGGGAGCAGGAGGTTAGCTTAAAATGTCATCCAGTTCACCCCCTACTGATGACTGGCATCTGACTCTCCTCCACAGCACCCAGGCCTGTCCAGCCCCGGGGGATGCCCAGAAACGCACACCCTGGCAGCCAGTGCAGAACTGGGCCCCACAGTAAGCTCAGGACTCGGGGGTGCTCATTCCTGGAGCCAGGTAGAGGCTGAGGCTCCTGGAAGAGGACACAGCAGAGGCCTCCAGCGACTGTGAGTCCTGCATGCCACTCCTCCTCCTTGTGCAGAGAGTCAGACTGAAGGTCAGGGGCAGCAGCCAGGGTGGATGAGCTGGATGACCCCATCCTGTGATCAGGGTGGAGGACTGGGGGGATCCTAAAGGCACAGTGCACCTTCAGCCAAGCTGGGTCCCTTCCCAGCAGGACACCCAGAGATGCCATGTCCTGGACCTGGAGGGAATCCAGACAGCTGTGCCTGGGCACCCCCTCCCCCTCCCCTACCTGTGCCCAGCACCCCTTCCCCTCCCCCACCTGTGCCTGGGCAACCCCTCCCCCTGCCCTAACTGTGCCAGCCATTCACAGCCCCCACCTTTCCCCCCACCAGCCCCAGTCCTGTCCAAAGTCAGCCGACAAAAAGCTAATTCCCTCCCTGGCCTCCTCAACTGCTCTTGCAGAACTAAAGCTGCCTGTGGCTGGAGCCCCAGGGTGCCACAGCCCGCTTTCTCTTGAGGGTCATGGTGGCCCCAGCTCTGAGAGTGCAGTGACTCAGCCCTAAGAGGAGGGAGGGGCAGGACTGGAGCAGGGGTGACTCAGCATCTCAGCTGCTCCCCCTCCTACCTCCTGGGGTTGGCGGGGGACTTGGGGAAGAAACCACTTCCCTGCTGCACACCCAGAGCCTGACCCCATCCAGGGAGTCTGACCTTCAGGCCGTCCCTTAAGCCGTAGGGCTGCAGAAGGACCCCTTGCCCCCTTCCTTCCCCCGCCAAGGAACAGAGGTTATACACATACACACGTGCGCGCGCACACACACACACACACACACACTGCCACCATGAGCAACATCTTGCATTTGCGCAGCACATTTGTTATAAGTGGTGATCACTGATGCAAGGATGCATTACTGTTAACTAACATTCATAGTTTACAGCAGGGTTCGCTCTTTGAGTTGTACATCCTATGGGTTTTAACAAATGCATAATGTCCTGTTCTACCATTACAGTATCATACATAGCAGTTTTGCTGCCCTAAAAATGTTCTGTGCTTCACCTATTCATCTGTCCTCCCCAACCCCTGGCAACCACTGATCCTTTCACTGTCTCCGTAGTTTTTCCTTTTCTGGAATGTCATAGAGATGGAATCAGGCAGTGTGTGGCCTTTACCGACTGGCTTCTTTCACTTAGGTTCCTCTATGGATTTTCATGGCTTGTAGCTTTTTTTTTTTTTTCTTTTTAACACTGGGTGTCTCTCTGTTGCCCAGGCTGCAGCGCAATGGTGCAATCTCAACTCATTGCAACTTCCATCTCCCAGGATGAAGCAATCCTCCCACCTCAGCCTCTCCAGTAGCTGAGACTTCAAGCTCCCTCCACCAGCCGGGCTGGTTTTTGTATTTTTTATAGAGATGGGGTTTCACCATGTTGCCCAGGCTGGTGTCAAATCCCTGGGCTCAAGCGATCTGCCCACCTCGACCTCCCAAAGTGCCGGGATTGCCTGCGTGAGCCCCATCCCCGGCCTGCTCATTTCCTTCTAGTGCTGAATAATATTCCGATGTCTGGATAGATCAGAGTTTGTCTGTCCACTCACCTCTAGAAGGACATCTTGGTTGCTTCCAGTTTTTAGTGACTTTGAATAAAACTGCTGTAAACATTCCTGTGCAGGTATTGGTGTGAACATAAGTTTTCAACTCATTTAGGTAAATATCGAGGCAGACAGTTGCTGGATGGTATGGTGAAAGTACATTAAGCCTTGTAACAAACTGCCAAACTGTCTCCCAAAGTGGCTGCACCATTTTGCATTTCCCCCAGCAATGCATGAGACTTCCTGTTGCTACACATCCACCCCAGCATTTGGCGTTGTCAGTGTTTTGGATTTTGGCCATTCTTATAGGTATGTGGTGGTGTCTCACTGTTGTTTTAACCTGCAATTCCCTAATGACGTATGATGTTGAGCATCTTTTCTTGTGCTTATTTGCCAGCTGCATTTTTTCTTTGGTGAGGCATCTGAGCAGAGATTTGCTCACTTTTTAAATTGGGTTATTTTCTTTTGTTAAGCTTTGAGAGTTCTTTGCCTATTTTGGATACAAGTCCTTTATCAAATATGTGTTTTGCAAATCTTTTCTCCCAGTGTGTGGCTTTTCTTTCCATTCTCTTTGGAGTTTTTCTGTGTGTGTTCTATTTAAATGATAAACGTTTGCTGATTCCAAGATCATGAAGATGGCCCTCTTTGCCTTTTTCTTCCCTAAAGGATTTACCATTTACATCACATACCTAACTGATCTAAAATTGAATGTTGTGTATGGTGTGAGGGAGGGATTGAGACCCTTCCATTCCATTGCCTGAAAAGATCAGCCTTTCCTCCACTGCATTGCCATGTCACCTTGACACTGTATACCTGAGACTCTTCCTTCCTGTCCACCCATCTATCTTTGTGTCAATATCATACTGTCTTGATGATTGAATATGATAGTCATTCTCTCTTAAACTTCACCACCACCACATCACTAAAACAGGTCTTGTCAAGGTCAAATTGTAAAATGTCGTGGTGAATGCTCATCTTCCACAAGCCCATCAGCAGAGCCACTTAACACAGCAGCCACTCCCTCCTTGAACCACTTTCTTCAGCCGGCTCTACGGGCCCCACCCTCTTGGCCTCTCCTGTCTCCAGATAGTTCCTCATCTCCTTTGCTGGTGCCTGCTCAATCCTCTAACGTCTTCTTCTTCTTCCTTTTTTTTTTTTTTTTCCTGAGATGGAGTCTTGCTCTGTTGCCCAGTGTGCAGTGGCACAATCTCAACTCACTGCAACCTCCATCTCCCAGGCTCAAGCAATTCCCCTGCCTCAGCATCCTGAGTAGGTGGGATTACAGGCATCTGCCACCACACCCAGCTAATTTTTGTATTTTTAGTAGAGACTGGGTTTCACCATGTTGGCCAGGCTGGGCATGAACTCCTGACCTCAAGTGATCTGCCCGCCTTGGCCTCCAAAAGTGCTGGGATTACAGGCATGAGCCACCACACCCAGCCTCAATCCTCCAACCTCTTAAAGTTGGGAGACCCCTGGGCTCAGTCCCTAGACCTCTTCTATTCTCTAGCTACACTCAGCCTGGTGCCATCCAATCTTACCATCACAACACATGGCGCTGATGACTATCTCATGTCTGTCTCAGCCCCGACCTCTCCCTGGACTCACAACTCAGATTACTGATGCCACGCAGCAGAATCATCTGGTTGCCCCACATGCTTTGTCTCAACCTGAAGCATCCAAAACTGAGCTCCTGGCCTTCCTCCCCAAGACTCTTACTCCTGCATCTGTTCCCATCTCAGCCAATAAAAGACCATCCTTCTAGGGTTTTGGGTAGGCCGTGGAATGTCAGTATTGGCCCCTCCATCACACACCATTGGTACAATCTGTAACCGCCCAAGGGGTTCACCTTGCCTGCTGCCCGGACAGAGACCATTCATCAAGACAGGGGAATTGCAACAGAGTAATTCACGCAGAGCCAGCTGTGCAGGAGACCGGAGTTTTATTATTACTCAAATTAGTCTCCCCAAGCATTCATGGAGCAGAGTTGTTGTTGTTTTTATTTATTTATTTATTTTTATTTTATTTTTTTTAATTATACTTTAAGTTTTAGGGTACATGTGCACAACGTGCAGGTTTGTTACATATGTTACATATGTATACATGTGCCATGTTGGTGTGCTGTGGAGCAGAGTTTTTAAGGACAACTTGGCGGTACGGGGAAGCCAGTGAGGCAGGAATGCTGATTGGTCAGGGATGAAATCACAGAGGGTAGAAGCTGTCTTCTTGTGGTGAGTCAGTTCCTGGGTGGGGGCCACAAGATCAGATGAGCCAGTTTATTGATCTGGGTGTTGCCAGCTGATCCATCAAGTGCAAGGTCTGCAAAATATCTTGAGCACTGACCTTAGGAGCAGTTGAGAGAGGGTCAGAATCTTGTAGCCTCCAGCTGCATGACTCCTAAACCATAATTTCTAATCGTTTGGTTAATGTTAGTCCTAAAAGGCCATCTAGTCCCCAGGCAAGAAGGAGATCTGCTTTGGGAAAGGGCTGTTAACATCTTTGTTAAACTATAAACTAAATTCCTCTCAAAGACAGTTCAGCCTACATCCAGGAATGAACAAGGATGGCTTGAGATTAGGAGCAAGATGGAGATGATTAAGTTAGAGCTCTTCCGCTATCTCAGCCATAATTTTGCAAAGGTGGTTTCGAATAACCCACCTGGAAATTCTCTGGCCCTACCTCAAAAGTGCATCCAGAGTCTCAGCCCTTCTCACTGCTCTCTCTGACCTCAGACTGCTTCCTCTCCTCCCCACCTCCAGGCCGGCTCCCTTTGCCTCATGGCCTCTGCTCTCCTGCTCTCGTGTCAGCGGCTCCTGATCAGGCCTTTGGTTTATCACCTCCTTCAAGTCTGATTAGAGGGCCTGGCAGGGTGGCTCATGCCTGTAATCCTAACACTTTGGGAGGCCAAGGTGGGCAGATCACCTGAGGTCAGGAGTTCAAGATCAGCCTGGCCAACAGGGCAAAACCCCATCTCTACTAAAAATACAAAAATTAGCCGGGCGTGGTGGTGGGAGCCTGTAATCCCAGCTACTCTGCATGCTGAGGCTGGAAAATCGATTGAACCTGGGAGGCGGAGGTTGCAGTGAGTGGAGATCACGCCACTGCACTCCAGCCTGGGCAAAGAATGAAATTTCATCTCAAAAAAAAAAGGTCTGATTAGAAGAGGCTTGTCTTCCCACAGGGCCCTCCCCTGCCCCTCCCCATGCCCTGCAGCAGCCTCCTCTTTGGTACGTCCCACTCCCCAAGCCCTGCGTGGGCAACCCCCCAGCTTCATTTTAATCTCTGCCCCTCCACACACCTCCCCACCTCCACCCCAGTCTATATATGAATGGCACGGGATGGGAATTTCTCTATTATTTTCTCGATTTCCTAGAGCAGCGCCTGCTCGTGGTAGGTGCCCGACACTCACATGTTGAGTGAATGAGCAGATGCTCAGGGCCCCCGAGGGACTGACCCATCCAGGCAGACCCTTCCCAGTTTGGGACTCAGCACTCCCCGTGGAGAGGCAGGGTTGGGCTGACAGCCTCCAGCCCTTGCTTGCCCCTGTTAGGTGTCAGCACACAGCGGGCACCCAGCAGGTCCGACTCCCTTCTCTGCCCCTTTCCTCTCAGGCACTTTGCCATCCTCTGATTCCATGACTCTCCAAACAGCTAGGAGGGAGCCGGAGAAGCCACGACCCCCGCCTGTGGCTGGCTTTCCAGAGAGAAGCTTGGGGCCCCTCCGTGGTGGGAAGCTCAATGGGCTGGGATGGCAGAGGCCGAGATGGAGCCTGGGCCTGGCCCCCACCTCCTGCCTCTTCTCTCCGGGTGGGCCAAGCACCCCACAGATGGAGCCCATGTCCCTGCACGCGGTCAGCGCAAGGGTGTGAAAGGTGAAAAAGGGCCCTGTTCCCTGCACTCTGCCAGAGGCGGGGCCTGGACACGCTCAGGCGCCCACTGGCCCAGGAGCCCTGAAGGCAGCCCTGTTGGGAAGAGGGTCTCCTGAATCGGCCTGGCAGGTGCAGGAGTCTGGGGAATCTGAGCCAGACGAGGAGGCCAGGGGTCGCTTCTGCACCCTCAGCTCCTAGCAGGGGCAGGCAAGGGCTCCAGAGACCATTAGCCCAACCTCGACTCTCCAGGGACAGAGGTGAGGCCCAGATTGGGAGGGTCTGCCCAGGTGAGCCAGAGGCAAGGGGATTAGAAGCCACTCCCTTGACCTTCACCCAATATACCTGCAGGGTCCCATCCTGCCTGGTGGGTCAGTCCCTCAGGGACCCTGAACACCCAGGCATTCATCCCACACATAATTACTGGGAACCTCCCACGCACCGGGCTCTGCTCCAGGAGCTGGGAAGCCAAGGGGCCCAGGCAGAATGCCCCCTCTGTAATAAACCGACTAACAGATGGTCTCTGCGGTGGGGTGAGGCCTCTTCACCTTTGGGGCCCCGAGACGGTCCTTGCTCAACAGTGCGCCATTGTTGAGCCATCCCCAGGGGATGGTCCAAGGCTCTTAGCCTGGCTAGCACCGGCCCACACACCCCACGGCTGGCCGCCATGTTGTGCCTCTGGCCCCACTGGCCATCCGCACTGCCCACTGGCTTGCAGCCTCGCCAGCTCACCGGGGCCTCTGGGCGGAGCGTTAGCCACACTCTGTGGGCATGCGTCCTCACAGGTGCGCATCTCAGTATCCTGGACACCAAATGCTTCATCCACCACTGGGCCTGGGGACTGAGCAGGGTGGCTCAGGGGACACTAGCTGGGACCATCTTTCACCCCTTGCTGGAGTCCAGTCCCCCTGGGGTCGGCTGACATCTCCAAGATCCCAGCCCACTGGAAAGCACGTGATAACCCCAGGTGCCAGGTCCAGGCTGGCCGTGGATCCCCAGCAGCTGGGTGGATTCTGAGGGCAAGGTGTGGACCCCCAGCAGCTGGGCGGATTCTGAGGGCAAGGTGTGGACCCCCAGCAGCTGGGTGGATTCTGAGGACAAGGGTGTCTGTCTGCTCAGGCTTCTGTGTTCAGGCTTAGAATCCCCTCAGATGAAGGGTTCTAAATGGGCGGGAAGGTGGGGCTGAGGAGGCAGCCACTCATTTGTGGCCATCAGGCAGACCAGCTTGGGGGAGGTTCCACAAGGGCCAAGGTCCTGATATATTTGGTTACAGAAAAGGTGGGAATTCCAATCCCGCCAGCCGAGAACCACAGAACCCCACTGCCTCTGTAAAGCGGGGTGAGGCCCGTCTATCTCGCAGGGAGCTGGGAGGAGAAAATGCACCCTGGGTGAGAGCCTGGGGAAGCATCCTTCATTTGGGTCCAGGCTCAGATGCCACCTTCTTGGAGGGGCCTTCCTGTGGAGGTCGCTGTTTAGCACATCCCCTGGCTCCATGTCCTGTGTGACTTGGACCTGTCTTAAATGATTTGTCCCAATATCCCTTTCCTACTTAGAGCAAGCGCACCTCCCACCTGGCTGCGTGCTCCAGAGCATCTGCGGAATGACCGGGCCCTCCCCTCCAACAGGCCTAATTCAGTCCCCCATGCCACGCAGGACCAGGGCACACGAGAATGGTGAAGTCCTAGGGCAAATGTCACCATGGCCTCTGCAGGCTCAGTGTCGGCAGACCCAGTTTCTGACCTGGTTCCACTGCTCAGCTTTGAGGTCGGGGCCTCCAGGGACAGTGCCACGTTGGAGACGGGCCTCCAGGGACTGTGCCACGTTAGAGATGGGGTTCCAGGGACCGTGCCACGTTGAAGACGGGGTTCCAGGGACGGTGCCACGTTAGAGATGGGGTTCCAGGGATGGTGCCACGTTGAAGACGGGGTTCCAGGGACGGTGCCACGTTAGAGATGGGGTTCCAGGGATGGTGCCACGTTGAAGACAGGGTTCCAGGGACGGTGCCACGTTAGAGATGGGGTTCCAGGGACCGTGCCATGTTGAAGACGGGGTTCCAGGGATGGTGCCATGTTAGAGATGGGGTTCCAGGGATGGTGCCACATTGGAGATGGGCAAGTCTGGGTCAAGGGAGGAGGGCCCAGGGTGGCCAGGGCAGGGCCCAGTGAGGTGCTGCTCTGAGGAGGTGGAGAGTGGGCGCTTGGGCAGGGAACACTTGAGAGTAAGGATGAGGTCCATCTGGGTACCCTGGGTATAGGGAGTGTTGATGAAAAAAAGCCAAACACTATAAAATATTTGAAGATATTTATTCTGAGCAAATGTGAGGACTATGACCTGTGAAACCGCCTCAGCAGGTCTTGAGAATATGTGAGCAAGGTGGGTGGGTAACAGCTTGGCTTTATACTTTTTTTTTTAATTTTCAGTTTTTTTCTGTAGAGACAGGGTCTCGCCATATTGCCCAGGCTGATCTCAAGCTCTTTGGCTCAAGCAATGCTCCCACCTTGGCCTCCGAGTATGCTGGGATTATAGGCAACAGTCACTATGCCCGGCCTGGTTTTACGGATTTTACAGAGACAGATGTTACAGGCCAAAAACATAAATCAACATATGTAAGACATACATCAGTTCAGCCTAGAAACAGGGTTGGCAGGGGCAGCTTCAAGGTCACAGAGGATTCAAAGATTTCCTGATTGGCAAGTGGTTGGAAGAGTTATGTTTTGCCTAAAGAGTTGAAGTGGGATTACTCAGGCCTGTAATCCCAGCACTTTGGAAGGCTGAGGCAGGCAGATCATCTGAGGTCAGGAGTTCGAGACCAGCCTGGCCAACATGGTGAAACACCATCTCTACTAAAAATACAAAACATATATACACATATATATGTGTATATATATATGTATACATATACACATATGTATATGTATATATATGTATACATATACACATATATGTATATGTATATATATGCGTGTATATATATACCTGTGTATATATACATTATATGTGTGTGTATATATACGTGTGTGTATATATATACGTATATATATACGTGTGTATATATATACGTGTGTATATATATAGATACGTGTGTGAATATATATAGATACGTGTCTATCTATCTATCTATCATCTATCTATCTATCTATCTATCTATCTATCTATCTATCTATATATATAAGCCAGGCGTGGTAGCACGCGCCTGTAACCCCAGCTACTCAGGAGGCTGAGGCAGGAGAATTGCTTGAACTCAGGAGACAGAGCTTGCAGTGAGCCGAGATCATGCCACTGCACTCCAGCCTGGGCCACACAGCGAGATTCTGTCTCAAAAAAAAAAAAAAAAAGAGTTGACGTGAGTGGATAAAAGGTGCCCGACCTCCTAAGGGAAGGAGCTTCTCTAGAAAACGCGAATTTCGCCCCCTCAAGAGACAGCTGTGCAAGGCCATATCGAAACATGTGAAAGGAATGTATTTTAGGGTGGAATACTTTGCCTGCCTTCGGGCCTGCTGTCTGCCACGTGAGGCTGTGCCAGTGTGAGGTTGGAATTCGGGATCTGGAGACTACAGAGCCATCGGTAAGGCCTGAGTCTCTAAGCACAGCGCCCAGAGGGAGAGGGCGGAGCAGGTCCGACCCCCTTTGCGGCAGGGCCTGAGCTGGTTTTCCAGGTTTCTCTGGAAGCCCTGTAGAGGAGCGGAGGGTCCATTAGGTGGGCTGAGGACTTTGAATTTAACCTTGGTTTGCAAGAGGCTTCCAGAGAGGATGTCTGGGAGCGTCTCGGAGGGGGACGAGGGGGCGCCGGGAGGAGCAGGTGCAGGAGCCCACGGCGCAGCGCCCCGCGCAGGCCTGGACGCGGGGACGGCCGCGGCGGCCGGGACAGGGGTCACCCCGCGGGGCCCTCCAGGGTGGGCCGCCCCACGACCCCGGGCCAGGCCGAAACGGGAATCCTCCAGACCCCAGAACTTGGGCCGGGCTGGCCCCGCTGGCGCGGGAGCCAGCGCGGGCGGCGGGAGCGGTGGGCGCGGCAGGCGCACCCCCCACCCCGGGCGCTGTGCGCGTGCGCCGAGGTCGCCCCGCCCAGGCCAGGCCCCGCTCCGCCCCGCCCCGCGCACGCCGGCCGCGCCCACGTGACCGGCCCGGGTGCAAACACGCGGGTCAGCTGATCCGGCCCAACTGCGCCGTCATCCCGGCTATAAGCGCGCGGCCTCGGCGACCCTCTCCGACCCCGCCTCCGCCGCCGCCATGCAGCCCTCCAGTCTTCTGCTGCTCGCCCTCTGCCTGCTGGCTGCACCCACCGCGGCGCTCGTCAGGTGAAGCCTCAGGGGCCGGGGCTCAGGGACGGGCAGGGGTCGCGGCGCCGAGGTCCCGGGGCCTGCGGTGACTTTCGCGCTCCCCTGCGGCCCCCACGAGCCCCTTGCGCCCCCCGCGCTGGAATGCACCTGTGCCGCCCTGCGCGGCCTCCTGCACGGACCACCCGCCTACGGGGCGCCGGGCTCCGGAGGTGCAGGGGACTCGGGGCAGAGGCCCCAGATGCCTCTCCCCCATGCCACCCTGGGTTGTACCTTGAGGACTGCAGACTGACCGCAGCCTCCCTGGAGACGGGGCGGGGCGGGGGGAGGTAGTGCTCATTCGGGGCAGGTGGAATTGGGGTCTGTACTGAGCGCCCCTGTTGCTGGAGACCTAGGTGCAGGCCCCAGAGCCCCCGAGTCTGGGCGAGTCCATTTCCTTAGGGACCCCTTTACCACCTGTGAACTGGGGGCTTTAAAAGTTTGCTCCGGCAGCTGTTATCACAGGCCCTGGGCTGGGAGGCCCCTCGAGACCCTAGGAGTTCCCATGTCCCTGAGAGAGCAGGAGGCATGGGGAGTGGGCCGGCTTACCCACCCCGGGCCTGGGGCTGTGCTGCAGTAAGGCCCACACGCTCCTCAGGCCGATCCCCTGTGCCAGGTGAGGCCACTGATTGGGCCTGGATGGGATGGGGCCCGGCCATGCCTGACCAGCTGGGCAGAGGAGGGCCATGCTGCAGTCTGCTTCCTTGACCCCCTCCCCAGCCCTTGCAAGGCAGCCTGCATTCCCAGGAGGGGTATGCTGACCCATCCTATTGGGCACCTGCCCCACCCTTGCTCTGGGCCTTTGTGGGAGACCTGGGATCTGCAATGGGTCCACTGCCCTTGGGCAGGTGGGTGAGGTCAGAAGGCTGCAGCGGCTGGAGCTGGCTGGGCCAGTAGGAGCAGTGGGCTGGGTAGGACTGAGCCTCACCAAAGGCTGTGGGGAACGGCCCGGGGGCGGGTAGCCCCAATTAAAGTCGTTGTTGGGGAGTAGCCACAAGCCTGAGCCTGCCTTGACCTTGCCAGCCTATCCACAGGCCTCCCCTCTCCAAGGAGGGTGGACACAGCAGAGGGGAAAGGATGCTGGGGCTTCTTGGAGGGAAGGGTAGCTGAATCCAAGCCCTCACCTGATTCCAGCTCTTGTGCGACTGATACTATTACACCTGCTTCCTGGGTCCCTGGAGGGCGTGTCCCTCCCCCAGGACAGAACCTGGGGCTCTTCCAACCCACCAGCTCTTAGGCAATAATTTCATCTTCCCGGACCACGCCCTTGGCAAGCCAGGAAAAGCCGGCTATGACCTTGAACTCTCAAGTCCCTGGGGCAGGGGAGAGGTTTTATCTAAGTGATTAAAAGCCCAGGGGAGCTTCCTTGGAACAGGGAGTCGGTTCACACCAAGGGGAAGGCCAGTGGCCCTGGGGGAGGGGCAGGGACCCCTCTCTCTGTTACTCGCTTCCTGGGTATAGAACTCAGGACCCCTGACCTCAGTCTGGAGCTCCCTCCTGCACCCTGGCCGGCGGTGTGCTGGGTGACAGGACTCTGGAGGGGTACCCTGAGTGCAGCTGTCCGGGGAGGCAGGGCGGTGGGTGGGGGAGCACAGAAGCCTCTAAGGCCCCAGGTGCAGTCCTGGACTTTGTGGAGCCGCATGGAGTGAGGAGAGGGGCGGATGCACAGGAACGGGTGTGGGATGAGGGCACCGGGCAGCCACAGGGTCCATGTGGAGGAGGACAGGTAGTCAAGGAGGGCTTCTGGAGGTGGTGTACAGGGCCCATCTGATGGCCAGAGGAGGCCACCCAGAAGGTCAGGCAGAGCTGCCAGTGCCAGCCTGGAGGTGGGGCCATCTTCATGTAGGTGTCTGGGGGTGGAGAGCAGGTATGGGGGCTGGGTACAGTGGGCTGCCTCAGAGCACTTTGGGCAGGAGTGACAGGTACCCGCCAGCACCCTGAGCAGACATGCTGGCCACCATCCTGGAAGAGACCAGCGCAGGTGCAGAGGGAGGATGGGAGACCCTTGGGGGCTTTGGAGCCTCTAGAATGGCTGAGGAGAGGAGGGGTGGGCACACTGGCCCCCAGTTTGGGTGTGTGGGGCTGAGGTGGGTGGCGGGTGACCACTTCTTAGGACTGTGGCCTGTGCAACCTGGAGGGGGCAATGGGTTGCCATTCACTAACTTGGGGGAGCTGGGCCAGCAGTTTCCAGGTGACGGGCAGGAATTTGGTTTTGGCTGTGGCGACTCTGAGATTCCCCAGGGGCCTCCAGGTGGATGTGCAGTGTTGGCGGCCTCGGCCGGCAGGCCGGAGGGCCTCCCTGATATGCCCCGACCCCTGGTTGACAGGATCCCGCTGCACAAGTTCACGTCCATCCGCCGGACCATGTCGGAGGTGGGGGGCTCTGTGGAGGACCTGATCGCCAAAGGCCCCAGCTCGAAGTACTCCCAGGCGCTGCCGGCCGTGACCGAGGGGCCGGTCCCCGAGGTGCTGAAAAACTACATGGACGTGAGTATGGATCTCAGCCCTGCTGCAAGCGGAGCCACTGTCAGGAGAGCTCCGTGGAGTGTGGGGAACACTCCGCCTCCTGTTCTCAGCAGCGCAGTTTGAGTGGCTCACCTGGCCACGGTGGCGCCCAGGCTCAGCCACACTCCTCTCTTCCCCATCCTGGAACCTCCTGCCACTGGCCCCCGTCGTTGCAGGGTCTTGGTCCTGCTCGGGCCTGGGAGGGTGATTGGGGGTGGCCTTGGGCCTTGGTGCTAGCTCACCTGTGGGGGCGGTCCTTGGGCCTGCCTGAGTGTGGCCGGCTGCCCTGGAGCCTTTTACCGCTGTCCTGCTGGGAGGCCTATGGTGACTCGTGGCCTCCCCAGCCCCTCCCCATCTTCTTCCTCTCGCAGCAGCCCCTCCTGTGCCCACTACTCCTTCAGGGGGAAGCAGCATCCAAGGTGGAGCACTCTGGAAGCCACCTAGCAAGCTGGGGCTTGGTCAGCCTCGTCCCAGCTCTGTGGGGTCAGTTCGAGGCCAGAGCCTGCTGTCCAGCCTCGGGGCTCTGGCCCACTGTGGGGGGGGCCTTGCCCTCTGTCCTGCTTGGCCCGAGTCCTGGCTGTGACAGGAAGCCCAAGACTCACAGGCATGTGACTGGGCCAGGGGGGAACTGGGGGGAACCAGGCGCTGTGTGCCTGGTCCCAACTGGTCAGTTCCTGATCGCCCTAGTGCGTGAGCAAGCAGATGCATGCGTGCACACACATGCACATGCACACATGGAGATTTGCTGAGTCTCCCCCTGCCAGTGGTCACTTCCGTGGGGCCATGAGTCAGCAGCTGCTGCTGCTCCGTGAAGCCAGGCAGTTGGAGAAACACTGGGCTGGGCTGGTGCCAGGAATCTGGTGGCTGACGGTGGCCCAGGCTCCAATCCTGGGGGAAGCGGGCACCCAGGCGACCCCAAACTCCAGGACCCTCTTACTCTCTGCCTCCTGAGAGGCTCAGTGGGCATGGGACCCCTTGTACTTGCCTGATCCCGGAGTCAGCACCCCCACCTGCCCCTGCTATCCCTGTGTACACACAGGGAAACTGAGGCCCTGGGCCATTAAGGCAGGGTTGCTGGGCAGGCAGTGACTCTAAGGCTTACCTTCTCCCCTTGACCAGCTGAACCCCTCTAAGCCCTCTAGGCTTGGAGTTCACCCTGGAGGGCAGGGCAGGCACTGAGACACCCAGAATCAGACCCTGACATGGCCCCAACCTGGGGAGGAAGTCACTTCCTTTTTCAGGCCCTGGACCGCGGGCCACCAGGGGAGCCTTCCAGGCTGGGCTTTCCTGCACCCGGGGCTCAGGCCGAGGGCCACGTCTGTCCCCACCCTGGCTTGACCTCTGGCCTTGTTTTTTGTGGGGAAGTCCTCAGTCTCACCACGTATTAAGCAGGGGTAGGTGTCAGAACCTAGGGGTCTGGATACCCCAAGCACCTGTGGGCATTAGGACCGAGGGCTGGGGACCTGGCCCATCTTCCTTGTAGGCTGAGCAAGTGGGAGTGGGTGGCTGTTGGCAGCTGTGGGCCCCATGATGCCCCTCCCTCCAGCATGGGCCTTCAGGGCTTGGCTCTGGGGACAGCCGGGCCTTCTGAGGCCCAGTGGGGAGATGGGGCCCCCTCTCCCATCTCTGAGGGACCCTGTCCCCTGCCAGGCCCAGTACTACGGGGAGATTGGCATTGGGACGCCCCCCCAGTGCTTCACGGTCGTCTTCGACACGGGCTCCTCCAACCTGTGGGTCCCCTCCGTCCACTGCAAACTGCTGGACATCGCTTGCTGTGAGTCACACACCCCGGCCCCGTCGCCCAGGTCCTGCCCTTTGGGGATGTCGCCGCAGGGCTGACTCAGGAATCACTTGGGCAACGCACTTCTCCTGCCTCTTGGCCCCATGAGCCAGGCCAGCCCTCCACCCTGCTCCAGCCACTGGCTTTCTGGGTGAACCACCAGCTGTGGTCTTGCTCTCAGCAGCGCTGGGGCTGGGGTGGCTGCAGAGGGAGCCAGCTGTGGCTGGGAGGGAGGCCCGGGGTCACAGCCCACAGTCCTGGGGCTCTGGCATGATGGTGGGCCTCAGATCCCCTCCAAATCCCACCCTGGGGAGGCAGCTTGGGGGATGGTGTGGGCTCCATGGTAGATTGCAGGGGGATGGGAGGGCCATGGCCATGGCGTGGGCTGCGGGATGACCGGCGGGCCCCCTTGTCGCCCGGGGCAGGGATCCACCACAAGTACAACAGCGACAAGTCCAGCACCTACGTGAAGAATGGCACCTCGTTTGACATCCACTATGGCTCGGGCAGCCTCTCCGGGTACCTGAGCCAGGACACCGTGTCGGTGAGTCCCTCTGGGGCCTTTCCCAGGACTCAAGGGTGCCAGGGTGTGGGGTTCACCCACCGTGGGTGTGTGGTTGAAAGGGGGGGCTCGGTGATCCCAGCCCAACCCCAGCCCTCAGGTGGCCGGGGCAGTCAGCAGGGTGAGGAGGGGCCTGGGAATGGGCCTGGTCGTGTGCAGGCTGGAGGGACAGCCTCAAACCCAGGGGGTACAGGGGCAGGGGTCCCCGGAGTCAGGCCACAATGAGTGGGAGGGAGGACAGGGCAGATTGATTGGGCTCTTTTTGGCACATTGGGTTTGAGGTGCCAGCAGGTGTTGAGGGCTGGACCTGGGGCTGCACAGGGTCCCTGCAGCAGGCCGAGGGCCTGGGGAGGCTTGGGGTTGGGAGGATGTGCCAGGAACCTGCTGTGGGGGCTGCTGGCGGAGAGTCACCTGCAGGAGCCTGGGAGGGCGAGGGAGGGGAAGTAGCAGTGGCTGTTGGGGGCCCCGCCTGCACTCCACCATCCTCAGGGCCCTGTGCAGAGCAACTCCCTGCCCAAGGAGAGAGTGAGCTGGCCCTTGTCACCCTGCCTGGGCCTCAGTGAGTTCTCACCTCAGAGCTGTCTGCTGGGGGTGGGCCAGGCCGCAAGTGGTTCAGGAGTTATAGGACAGTGACACAGCCCCCAGCTCTGGAGCGGGCCAGGAGGGCAGCAGGGCCGCCCTGCAGGCCCAGGGACCCAGGAAGAGGCCCCTTCCTCCAGCTGGAGCTGCTCCTAACAGTCCCTGCTGGGCTGGAGTCCAGGTCTGCACACGGGGCTCCTCAGAGCCCTCCTGTCTGGGCCCTGCTCAGCCTCAACAGGAAATTGCCCCGTCTGCCCTCTTCCACCCCCTCTGCCCCGTGTCAGCCTCAAGCTGTCGTTCTGTTCCCACATCCTGCTCTGGCCGTGTTCTCTCTCTGCAGCCTCATCCAGGGCTGGGGGAGGGGACAGGCAGAGAAGGGGAAGGGGGCAGCATGGCTGTGAGTTTGGGATGGGGTCGGCAGGTTCCCCGTCTCTGGGGCTCTGGCCCAGGCTGTCTCTTGTTCCCAGCACTGAGGGCAGGAGCAGGACCTGCCTGTCATTGGTGGTGGGAACAAGAGGTCAGAGCAGGGAGAGGAGCAAGGGGTCTGCCCGTCTGTGCTCCTGCCTGGTTCCCATCTCGTTAAACCAAGCCCTGATGACTCCTATGAAGAGGGCCCCACTATACCCCGTGTCCCCATCCCCAGCAGTGTTCAGCTCAGGGTTTCCCGCCCTTTCTTCTGGGCCCTCTGGGCCCCGTCGTGTGTGAGATGGGCATCCATTGAGCTGGGTTTTGTAGCCTCATGCTCAGGGAGGGGTGTAGGGCTCAGCCTGTCTGCTGCCCACTGACCCTGCCCTGGCCTGCAGGTGCCCTGCCAGTCAGCATCGTCAGCCTCTGCCCTGGGCAGTGTCAAAGTGGAGAGGCAGGTCTTCGGGGAGGCCACCAAGCAGCCAGGCATCACCTTCATCGCAGCCAAGTTCGACGGCATCCTGGGCATGGCCTATCCCCGCATCTCCGTCAACAACGTGCTGCCGGTCTTCGACAACCTGATGCAGCAGAAGCTGGTGGACCAGAACATCTTCTCCTTCTACCTGAACAGGTGGGCGCGTGGATTCCCTCTCGCTCAGCGTTGCTGGGAGGCAGGGCGGGGCTGGACTGGGAGCCTTCTAGGCACCCGCACTCAGTGCTGCCCCCTTCCTGTTGCTGTGGCCAGAGCTCCTCACCTCTGACCTCAGGGCATCCGGGGGGGCAGGGGTTGGCCGCAGAGGAGTAAGCGGCATCACGGAGAAAGCTGTTTGGCCGGGGTCTCCCAGTGGGAGAGGCTCGGGCCAGGCTGTGGGTCCTGGGACGTTGGCAGCTGGGCCTCCCTATGAGAATGGATGCAGGTCAGGGGTCATGGCAGTTCCTCTTGGTTCAGTCGGCCCATTGGTCCCCGGACCTGGTGATGGGCACATGTGGTCCTGGTCCCAGGGTTGCTGATGGTGGAGAGGGGACGTGGTGCCCAGGGGACTGGGGATCCCCGGGGAGGTGACCTTGGGTGGGTATGGGTCCCCAGCACCACGCGGCAAGCAGCTCTGTGGGCGTCCCCAGCAGGTGCTGGCTGCCCTCGAGGAGGAACATGGGGGCCCTTCCTTCTGGGAAAAGGGTTCTCCCCCACGGCCCCCACCTGCAGCCGCTGCTCCAGCATGGGTGACTCATGGTCAGGTGACCTTGGGAAGGGGACCTCAGCCTCAGTTAGTTTCCTCTTCTCGGGCAGACCTGAGTGGAGGGTTCCACGTAAGAGGGGTGGCTGGGGGTTGGGGGCTTTTGTTTTGGGGGTAGGCAGCGTGTCAGCCAGCGGCCTCCTGCCGTGAGCTGCGCCTGGTCACTGCCCCACACTTTCCAGGGCCGACAGGGGCAGATTTACCTCACGTACGTGGCTCACTTGGCACTTGGAGTCTCTGGGCCTGACCCCTGACCTTGGGGCACTTCTGGCAGAATTCCAGCTGTAGGGCTGGCCGGGCCTCTTTGCTCTGCCCCTTGCCTGGGCAGTGAATACTCCTTAGCAACACCCAGGGCTAAGCTGCTCACTAGAGGCCAGGACACAGGTGAACTGGCTGGACCATTTCCCTGGTAGCCTTGGGGCACAGGGGAGGCAGTGAGGTGAAAAGGGGGTACCCTGAGGGCAAGAGGGCATGCAGGCATGAGTGCCCAGATCAGGGAGGGGGACACAGGCATGAATGCCCATGTGGGGGAGGGGCACACAGGTGTGAGTGTTCATGTGGGGGAGGGGGCACACAGCATGAGTGCCCATGTGGGGGATGGGTACACAGACTGAGTGCCCAGGGTGGGGGGAGGAGCACATGGTGTGAGTACCCAGGTGGGGGGAGGGGTACACCGTGTGAGTGCCCAGGTGGGGGGAGGGGTACACAGTGTGAGTGACAGGTAGGGGAGGGGCACACAGTGTGAGTGCCCAGGTGGAGGGAGGGGCACACAGTATGAGTGCCCAGGTCGGGGGAGAGGTACACAGTGTGAGTACCCAGGTGGGGGGAGGGGCACACAGTGTGAGTGACAGGTGGGGGAGGGGTACACAGTGTGAGTACCCATGTGGGGGGAGGGGCACACAGTGCCTAGGTGGGGGAGGGGTGTACAGTGTGAGTACCCAGGTGGGGGAGGGGCACACAGTGTGAATGACAGGTGGGGGAGGGGCACACGGTGAGTGCCCAGGTGGGGGGAGGGGCACACTGAGTGCCCAGGTTGGGGGGGGCACACAGTGTGAGTGCCCGGTGGGGGGAGGAGCACATAGTGTGAATACCCATGTGGGTGAGGGGCACACAGTATGAGTACCCAGGTCGGGGGAGGGATACACAGGCATGAGTGCCAGGTGGAGGGAGGGGCACACAGACTGAGTGCCCAGGTGGGGGAGGCGCACACAGTTGTGAGTGCCCAGATGTAGTCTCAAGGCAGTAGCTTGGGCAAGAAGTGAAGCCAGGCAGGAGGGAGGGTCTGAGGGCTTCTGAAAGCATGTTTGGTGAGGAGAGGAGGGATGGGAGGCGCTGATCAGGTTTCTACACTTGGGATTGCAGAGGTGTTGACAGGAGACGATGGCGGAGGAGGCTGGAGGAGGGCGGAGGCCCCGAGCGGTGCTGGGAGGACTGGGTCAGGCCTGGTGCTGCCTCGAGTGATGGGCAGCAGAATGGTGGCCAGCTTAGCTGCAGATGCCCTGGTGGGAGAGCAGAACCGCCCCAGACACGGAGAGCTTCTCTAACGGGACCAGCAGGATTTGCTGCGTTGAAAGCTTGTACTTGAGCAATGTTTAGAAACGAACCTGGGCGACATGGGCTGCAGGTCCTAGGAAGTGCAGTGCGTTCCTGCCCAGAAGCACCTTTGCTGGCCATCAGTGGTCTGAATGAGGGGGAGATGAGCGGACGTGGCTCGAGGATGCAGGTGGAGGGTATTCCCAGGAGCAGCCAGTGCAGAGGCCCTGCGGCCAGAACCAGCCATCCCAACTTCCCAGATTGTGCCATCACCTCCTCCTGGAAGCCTTCCTTGGTTTTTCTTCCAGACAGACAGACAGACAGGGTCCTCCCCACTGGGCTCCTGGTGTTCACTTCCTTGTCTGCCTCCAGCCTTGACCCTGATGTCTGGCTGAACCTTGGCTCCTGAGCAGACCAGGAGAACCTGAGGGTTGAGGAAAACCTCTTCTGGGCCAGGCTGGGCCCACGCAGAGCAGCCCCACCCCGGGAAGAAGGGAGTCCCTCCCTCCTCCTGCCTTCTGGGCCTTTCCATCCCTACAGGTTCAGAAAGGCTCCTCCTTCAGGAAGCTCTCCCTGATTGCCACATTCACCCCCTTACTCCTGACCTGGCACTCTTGTGCTTGCGGGGTGGAGTGGCAGCTGACTCCTCCCTTCCTTTTCCTCCTAGGGACCCAGATGCGCAGCCTGGGGGTGAGCTGATGCTGGGTGGCACAGACTCCAAGTATTACAAGGGTTCTCTGTCCTACCTGAATGTCACCCGCAAGGCCTACTGGCAGGTCCACCTGGACCAGTGAGTAGTGGCTGCAGTCGGCTCCCCGGGGTTCTGTGGGTGGGGGTGGCGTGTGGGGACCCTGGAGGACCGCGGTTCTGCAGGCGGGGGTTGCATGTGGGGAGTAGTGGAGCTGGGCAAGAAAGAGATGGGGTCGGACCAGTCCTCCATGCCCCTCCATGCCCCCCATCGCCTCCATCCCCTCTATCCCCTCCATCCCTCCATCCCTCCATTTCCTCCATGCCTCTGTGACTCTCCATGACCCACCATCTCTTCTGTCTGTCTATCTGTCCATCCTTCCATCCCCTCATCCCTCTGTGACTCTCCATGACCCTCCATGATCCTTCATCCCCTCCATCCCTTCCATCCCTTCCATCTCTCCATGCCCCTCCATCCCCTCCATCCCTCTATGCCCCTCCATCCCCTCCATCTATGCCCCTCCATCCCCTCCATCCCTCCATCCCCTCCATCCCTCTTTGCCCCTCCATCCCTCTATGCTCCTCCATCCCCTCCATCCCTCTCACCACCACCTGAGGGTCTCCCACCCCCTCTACCACTCTGGGTCTCCTCTCCCACCCTTCGCCCTGGAGGGCTTACAGCTCCCTGTGCATCCAGGAGCCCTGAGAGGAGGAGAATGCAGCCCAGCCAGGGGAGGGGCTCCCAGGGAGGGGCACTGGGCCCCCAGGGCACACTCCAGTCCGGGCAGGGGCCTCACGCCCTGACTCCCCGCAGAGTGGAGGTGGCCAGTGGGCTGACCCTGTGCAAGGAGGGCTGTGAGGCCATTGTGGACACAGGCACTTCCCTCATGGTGGGCCCCGTGGATGAGGTGCGCGAGCTGCAGAAGGCCATCGGGGCCGTGCCGCTGATCCAGGGCGAGGTGAGCGCCGGGGGCTGGGGCTGGGGCTGGGGCTGGCAGGGGGAGCCCCAAGGCCACCTCTACCACCCTGACACTGCTGTGACCCCTCTTAGTACATGATCCCCTGTGAGAAGGTGTCCACCCTGCCCGCGATTACACTGAAGCTGGGAGGCAAAGGCTACAAGCTGTCCCCAGAGGACTACACGCTCAAGGTGAGCAGGCAATGGGGTGCCACACGCCCCAGGTGAGCGGGCGGTGAGGGGGCGCACGCTCCAGGTGAGCGGGCAACAGGTGGGGGGGGCGGGCGGGTGGTGCCAGGCCTGGGTGCTGACCACCAGGGCCATCCCAGGTGTCGCAGGCCGGGAAGACCCTCTGCCTGAGCGGCTTCATGGGCATGGACATCCCACCACCCAGCGGGCCACTCTGGATCCTGGGTGACGTCTTCATCGGCCGCTACTACACCGTGTTTGACCGCGACAACAACAGGGTGGGCTTCGCCGAGGCTGCCCGCCTCTAGTTCCCAAGCCGTCCGTGCGCCAGTACAGAAACAGAGGAGAGTCCCGGAGTAGGAGGCCTCTGGCCCCGCGGCCCCCTCACACTGACACACACCTGCACACTCCCCGCCCACTGTCCTGGGCGCCCTGGAAGCCAGCGGCCCAAGCCCGACTTGCTGTTTTGTTCTGTGGTTTTCCCCTCCCTGGGTTCAGAAATGCTGCCTGCCTGTCCGTTTGTCCATCTGTTTGGTGGGGATAGAGCTGATCTGAAGCACAGATCTGTTTCACGCATTGGAAGACCCCGCCCAAGCTTGGCAGCTGAGCTTGTGTATCCTGGGGCTCCCTTCATCTCCAGGGAGTCCCCTCCCCAGCCCTACTAGCACCCACTGGGCTGAGCCCCTACCCCACACCAGGCCGTCCTCCCGGGCCCTCCCTTGGAAACCTGCCCTGCCTGAGGGGCCCTCTGCCCAGCTTGGGCCCAGCTGAGCTCTGCCACCCTTCCCCGTCCAGTGTCCTGGCCCATTGAGGATGAGGCCACTAGAGGCCTGAGGATGAGCTGGAAGGAGTGAGAGGGGACAAAACCCACCTTGTGGAGCCTGCAGGGTGGTCCTGGGACTGAGCCTGTCCCAGGGGCATTTATTGGCCTGGAGGTGGGGTTGGGATTGGGGGCTGGCGCCAGCCTTCCTCTGCAGCTGACCTCTGCTGTCCTCCCCTTGGGCGGCTGAGAGCCCCAGCTGACGTGGAAATACAGTTGTTGGCTCCCTCTGTGCTGGTGTGCTCTGTGCTTGCTCAGGGGTGGCTCCAACCTGGGATGGGGACGGGGGGTGGGTAGTGCGAAGCCGGCGCGGCAGCTGACTCAGGGCAGCACCGGGACAAGCATTTGGGGTGCCCTGGGCCTATGGCCCCCTGCCCTGCCCTGCCCAGCCCATGGGCTCCAGCCTGGTCGGCCAGCGGGGACCAACTTGTTCCCAGGTCTGGAGCAGTGGCTGGCAGGATGTGGCCTTGGCTGGGGCTTCAGGGTGTCTAGTGTGAGTGCCAGCCTTGAGGAGTGATTTCAGGGAGGTGGCCCAGCCGGCCACAGCACTTGAACAGGATATTTCTGCTCTCGGGGGCCATCAGAGCAGGACTACCAGTCACCCTCCTCAGCCCTCTTGTCCTGGGAAATAAATGGCCCCAGGTGGCGTAGGTGGCTGGCCTAGCTGGGCCTTCTTGCCTCCCAGGCCCTAGAAGTGGCTTTGTGTGCAGTGAGCCGAGCTGGCACCAAGCAAGCCTGCCCGGGGTCACAGTTGCCACAGTCACAGATGCCCAGGCTGATAACGCGGTTCGCTTCTTCTGCTGGGAGGGGAGGGGTTGGAAGCATGTGCCCGGATGCAGTGGTAGCAGCCCCTGGGGTTTTAATGGGTAAGTAGGAGTTTGTGGGCATGTGGTGGTGGGAGCAGAGTTCCTTTTGGGATCAGTAGCTCTGGAGTCACTTAGAGCCCCCTCGAGCCCCACCCCAACGGGTTAGAAGATGAGGCAGATGTGACACTTGCCATTATCTTGATGCCTCCGCCTGAGGGTGGTGGCTGCCTTGGCCTTCCTCCCGAGGGGCTCCAGGGCTTGCACTCCAGAGCCATGCCACAGCAGACACCTGGAGCAAGAACATTTACCCAGGGTGGCACGGAGGCTTGGAAACACATGCCTAGCATTTGGCATGCCTGAAATCTGAGCAGAGCCGGGCAGAGCTCTGCGGGGCCTGGCAGGGCTTCTGGGGAGGCAAATGTCCTGTCATCAGATGCTTTGTGCACTGAGGCCCGGGAGGGCAGAGGTGCAAGGAGGCAGCCGTGCCCTGTTGTCCCTGCCCCGTCCCACTCTGCCCGTCTCCCTCCCTCTGCAGCTTGTCAGCTCCGTCCAGCTCCCATCTTCACGGCTGCTGCCCTGGGGTTGCTCTGAGGGCTCCCTCCAGCCCGGCAGGATTCTCAGGGCCGTGGAGTCTGACCCCAGGTTCCTCCGTGGTTTTCTAGCTGGTGACTGGACCCTGAGCCTGGATTTTCCCCTGTCTAGACTGGGTTGTAACCAGAAACCCCTAGCAGAGGGGATGCTGGAGCCCAGGCCCTTGGGGAGCCCAGCACAGTCACATGAATGCTGGCTGTGCCGAGTTTGGCTGGGCCCTGGCTCTGCCCTGCGGCCCCTGGCTCCCTCTCAGTGATGTTTGCTGGCCTCAGAGGCAGCCCCAAGGTGGCCTGAGGCCGGGAGCAGGCCCTGGCTCCCCTGTCACCTACCCAGGACCCTGGGCAGGCCCTGGCCCCTCGGGCCCAGGCAACCCTCTCCTGCTATGGAGGCCTCCTCACTGCCTGAGGCCTTCAGGGCAAACTGGGGCAGCACTGGGCAGAGGCTGTGTGGCAGGTCAGGGTCTCCCAGAAGGTGGTGGCTGGCCGGGTAGGCCCAGCTCAGATGCTGGGGAGACATGGGGGCATGGCACACAGGCCACACGCAGCCTGGGATCAGGCCCCGTCTGAGGACACCGGGTCCAGTTTTCCCTGGGCCAGGCCCTTGGAAAGGAGGAGGGAGTTGGGGAGGGAGAACGGAACTCTGGTTCTCTGACAGGCCCCGTCCACCCACAGCCTGTGGGCTCCAGTGAGAGCGTGGCCAGGGTGCCCAAGGAGATGAGGAGGAGGCTCCTCATGCTTGATGACCCCTCCTGCTCATTAGGGTTTATCAACATCATTTAAGATCAGCCTTTTGCTGTGGGTTCCTGGCGTGCGGTGGATAACGCTGTGCCAGGGGCCAGCCCAGGCATGAGGGGCGGGGACTAGGCTGGAGAGGGGAGGGGCTTGCAGAGGGCTGGGCTTTTCCAGGGATCAGGGTTCAGAACACAGGTTTGGGGAGAGAAAGGGTTCAGTCAGGCACAGGCGGTTAGACAGGACCCCAAGCAGGACCAGCCTTCCAGACAGGAAAGGGTTGTGGAGACACAGGAGGCCAATTGAGAGTGGCAGAGGAGAAAGGAGTTTCATGGGAGGATGGGGCTTGGAGAGAGATGAGGGAGGGAAAACGGGGGCCGCCATGCATCCTCAGCTTCCGGGGGACTTTGGAGAGGGTCGGGGCTCAGTGGGAGCTGGAGGTTGGTGAAGAGGACCCAGCTCAGGGAACCTTCGTGGTGAATGGGGGGACTTGGAGGGAGGGAGGGAAGGCTGGAGTTTTCTCCATGGGGAAGGACTCATGGGGACTGTTACGGGGATGGAAGACCAGTTGGGGTCAAGCATACCGTGAGAGTGAGGATGTGGTGGGGTAGTGGAGGCGGCTGAGGCTGAGAGGACAGGCATCGGTTAGGAAAAATGATTCACAGGGAACAAAGTATCCTCAGGGGACCAGGCTCAGAAGGGCTAGTAGGGATCACAGAGAGGCTGTGGGCAGGTGAGTGAACCAGCCTCCAGGGAGATATGTGTCCTTAGCAGCCAGGACCTCAGCACGGGACCAGAGCTCAGAATGGGACACTTTGCCCTGCGAGCAGAGGGAGCATGCCCTGGGGTCTGTGCAGGAGAGGCCACATTCTCCCAGACTCTCGGAGTGAACTGGAGTGGGGCCCCGGCTGGGTGATGTCAGACTCCAGGAAAAGGGGCAGGAGCTCCGATGGGCAGGAGTGGGCTCAGCCAGGAAGGAACAGAGTAGGGGGTGCTGAAACTTACCAGACGGCTTGGACTTGGTGGGCTAAGGAGGGAAGGGACTGGAGGGTGGTCTTGGGGACCTTGGGGACTTGGTTAGGGACAGGATGGGGCAGAGACAGGCAGTCAGGTAGGGGGCCTGCTGGGGCTCGGGGGACTGGAGCTTCGTCAGGAGGGGACTGAGCTGCTGGAACTGAGAGTCAACAGGCCAGAAGGGCAGGACCCAGGGGCGGGGGTCCCTGGAGGCAGCAGGGCCCAGCGCTGGGGTGGAGCGCCATGGGGAGAGTGGAAAGAGGAAGAGGGTCTCTCTTGGGGAGGCAGATGGGGAGGGTTCCGGGAGCGGCCAGTCTTCCACGGGGCTGGGGGCTCCGCGAGAGGGATGGGGCCGGATGGGGCGGGGAGGAAGGCTCAGTGGGTCCGGGGAGATGGAGGTGGAGCAGGCACCCTGGTCGGAGGCTGTAGGGGTCCCACCCCTGTGGGACCTTGCAACTCCCCAGGGTCGCGGTTTCCGGCCAGGCCCGTGGCCCCCACCCTCCCAGCAGGAGGAGGCGGGAGGCGGGGATGTGGCTATGCCCGCCGCCGCCGCCGCCGCCGCCGTGAGTCAGGCTCTGGGCTGCAGCCGCGCGGCCGGTCTAGCGCTGCGGAGGGAGCGGAGGCGGCGGGGGAGGCAGCGGCGCCGCCGCCGAGCCCCGCGCGCTCCCCACACCCTCAAGGTTGGGCCGCTGGGACGCGGATCAGTGGACAGACAGCGGCCCGCGGGACGGCGGAAGGAGGCGCGCACCGAGGCTCAGGGGGTCCGGCCGCGCGCCGAGGAGTCGCTTGTAGGTGAGGAGGCGCCGTCCGGGCGGCTGCGGCAGACCCGGGTCGGGCTGGGGGCCGCAGAGCCTCGGCCGCAGACCCCCCGGCGCGCGCCGCACGGGAGCTGGGCACGCGGGGTGGCGCAGAGCGCGAGCGACTTGGTGCCTCGTTGGAGAAGTGTTCGTTTCGCAGCCTGTCATTGTGCGTCTGTGTATGGCCCGGGGGTGCGTGGCTCCGGGCAAGTGTGCGCGCTTGGGGTGCCCAGGTTGGAGGTGGGGGGCGGTGCGCACGAGTTGGAGACCCCGCACCTGTGCCGGTTTTCGGTGCTCGTGGCTGAGCCTGCGTCGCCTTGTGTGGGGAGTTGTTTACTCGTCAATGGCTCTGAGCGCGCCCGCGGGTGCGCCCGGGGTCTGGAGAGCCCGCGGTGGAGCCCGTCCGTGGCAGTGCCCGTGGCGGTATCGGGTGTCCGCGGGCGCCGTGGGCAGGTGCTTTGGCCGCTCTGCTAGCTCTGCCGGTTGGCGGCTGAGGCAGCGTCGCTGTGGGTCCGGCGACCCATGTGTGCGGGGTTGTTTGGGGTGCTGGGGCGCTCTGTGTTTTGTAACAGTGTCAGTCTCAGCGTTGGTGTGCTTCGGGGCGGGGGGTGCTGTTGTGCGTGTCAGTGGGTGAGTGTTTGTGCGCAGATGGCAAAGTGATGAAAGCCCCAGGTCCCTGCCAAGGCTGCTGCGAAGGGCTTTGGCATCGTCCGTGGCCGCCGAGGCCTGGGGCGGGTGGGGGAGGCAGGTGGCAGGCTGGCAGCTGGCGGCCCCCGCAGGGATCTCCGTCTCCACTGGGGCTGTTCTCGGGGCTGCCGGGCATGAGGGTGGGTGCTGGCCGGTGGGCCGGGCCCAGCTCGCTCTCACTTTCTCCTCTCCAGGCCCAGGGCCCCGGCCAGTGCCCAGCCCCGCTGGGAGCCCCGGCCAGCACCACGGACGGCGCCCAGGAAGCCCGAGTCCCCCTGGACGGGGCCTTCTGGATCCCGAGGCCCCCCGCAGGTTCGCCCAAGGGCTGCTTCGCTTGCGTGTCCAAGCCCCCTGCCCTGCAGGCTCCAGCGGCCCCTGCCCCTGAGCCCTCGGCCTCTCCCCCGATGGCGCCCACACTGTTCCCCATGGAGTCCAAGAGCAGCAAGACTGACAGCGTGCGGGCTGCCGGCGCGCCCCCCGCCTGCAAGCACCTAGCCGAGAAGAAGACGATGACCAACCCCACGACCGTCATCGAGGTCTACCCGGACACCACCGAGGTGAACGACTATTATCTGTGGTCCATCTTCAACTTCGTCTACCTCAACTTCTGCTGCCTGGGCTTCATCGCCTTGGCCTATTCCCTCAAAGTGAGCCCGGGCGGTGGCAGGGGACAAGGGCGGGCTGGAGAGGTGGTGCCGGCCGGACAGTCCCTGGCTGGCGGCGTTCGGCCCCTCTCCCTCTCAGGGGAGCACACGGGTAGAGCAGGTGCAGCTGAGGGGCCAAAGGATCAAAGGACAGTGAGGGGTCCTGATCGTGGGTCCCAGATAGGTCGGGGTACTGGCTAGGTCTGGGCGGGCAAGGGTCTACCCTTCCCTCTCCCTAGCCATCAGGGCCTGGCTTTCTGCTCGGCCAGCTCAGCGGAACCTGTAGGAGGGGCTGGGAGCGGGGGTTGGGGGGCGTTGCTCGGACTCAGGGGACATGAGACGTAGACCTGGGCAGCAGCCACTTCTCCGTGTACAGGGATGGGGCCAGCATGGGGCTGAAGAGGGCTTGGAATCCTACCCCTATGGAAAGGAAGAGGGGCCACCTTCTTATCCTCCTCACCCGGAGCCCAAGGGCAGGTGCTTACACAGCTCTGCCAAGCCCTGCACAGAGACCAGTCCTGGGTGGCCAGGGCAGCCCAGGGAAGAGGGGTGTAAACAGGTCCTGCACCTCCCCAGCCCCCACCCTGAGAGGGCATGACTTCCAGAATCACCTCAGTGCAGCGAGAAGAGCTGACTGGTAGCAGAGCAGGTGCTGGGCAGACATGACCCTGTCCCCCTGAGGACAAGGTGGAGCAGTAGGGACGGAGATGGTGGGAGGGAGGCTGTGATGGGCTCACAGTGAGGGGGGCAGCCCCGTATAAATGTATCTGGTGCTGGAGCCCTTCCTGGGGAAGGGAGCGTGAGAGTGAGAGCAGGCCCCAGTGCCCTCCTCCCCACCCCCACACACCGGAAGGAAGGGCTTGGCTCACGTTTAGCCCGATCATCACATTTCCCCAGCTCAGACTTGAGTGGCCAAGGCCAGATGTACTCCACCAATGCAGCTGCCCTGCCGGGTGGGGGAGAAGACAGGGGATGCAGGGAGAGAAGAGACTGGGCAGAGGCTGGCTGGGAGGAAGAACGCCTGGCCAGCTTCGCCTCTGCTCCATCCTTGAGCTCGAGCCCCACCCCGCCCGGCATCGCAACTGCGGTCAGCTTTCCCGTCCTGCTCCTGACTCATCATCATTGCCAACCCTTGTGTTGCCCACTGGCACGGGCACCTTCAACCTCGGGCCTGCGGACCCATCCCTGGGCTCTGACACAGGGGCCTGTGTGTGAGCCAGCAACGTGCCAGTGTGTGTACTCACATGTAATTGCATAAGTGGGTGTGTACTGTGAGTGTAACTGTATGTGTGCATGTGAATGCATTGTGTGCATGAGTGTGTACATATATTTTTGTGTGTGCGTGTGTGTGCATGTGTATGAGTGTGTAGGCATGAGTGTATTTGCGTGTGTGTACACGTGCATGCATATGTGTGCATGTGTATGTAATCACGTGGGTGCACATGGTGTGTGTAAATGTGTGTGCACAAGTGTGTGAGGGCGTGTGTGCATGTGTGGTGTATGTATCTGTGTGCATGTGTGTAATTGCATGTGTGTGCAGGGTGTGTAAATGTGTGTGCACAATGTGCGAGGGTATGTGCATGTGTGCTGTATGTACCTGAGTGTGTGCACGTGTGTAATCACACGTGTGTGTGCATGGCACATGTAAATGTGTGTGCACAAGTGTGTGAGGGTGTGTGTGCCTGTGTGTTGTCTGTATGTACCTGAGTGTGCACGTGTGTGTAATCACACGAGTGTGCATGGCACGTGTAAATGTGTGTGCACAAGTGTTTGAGGGTGTTTGTGCCTGTGTGCTGTCTGTATGTACCTGAGTGTGCACGTGTGTGTAATCACATGTGAGTGTGCATGGCACATGTAAATATGTGTGCTCAAGTGTGTGTGAGGGGTGTGCCTGTGTGCTGTCTATACGTACCTGAGTGTGCACGTGTGTGTAATCACACGTGTGTACATGGCACGTGTAAATGTGTGTGCACAAATGTGTGAGGATATGTGCCTGTGTGCTGTCTGTATGTACCTGAGTGTGCGTGTGTGTACTCACACGTGAGTGTGCATGGCACGTATAAATGTGTGTCCACAAGTGTGTGAGGGTGTGTGCATGTGTGCTGTATGTACCTGATGTGTGTATGTGTGTGTAATCGCACGAGTGTGCATGGCACGTGTAAATGTGTGTACACAAGTGTGAGGGTGTGTGCCTGTGTGCTGTATGTACCTGAGTGTGCATGTGTGTAATCACACGTGTGTGGTTCATGTAAATGTGTGTGCACAAGTGTGTGCATGTGTGACGTGTGTATGTACCTGAGTGTGCATGTGTGTGTAATCATATGTGAGTGTGCATGGTATGTGTAAATGTGTGTGCACAAGTGTATGAGAGCATGTGTGCATGTGTGGTGAGTATATGTTTCTGCGTGCGTGTGTGCTCACACGTGCGCACGCGCATGTGTGTAGAAGCAACAAAGGAAAGAGGCCCCTGCAATTGGGGGTCATGCCTCCGACCAGCTCCAGCTGTGGCTCCCCGGACCAATCCTGAGCAGAGAGCTCCAGTGTTGGGGGGCTGTAGCTGCAGCTGGTGGAGCTCTGCCTCCCCTCTCTCTGTGCCCTGCCAACAGCCTGCGGACATGGGTCTGGCTGCCTGGGCTCCTGTCCGGAAGCTGTCCCTCCTCCCGCTTGGCTCAGGCTGTGGCTGGCCGGCTGGCATGGGGCAGGCCCATCTGGCTCGGGTTGTAGGTAGGTCAGGGATTTCTGGATGGTGCCGGGTTTCTGGAGGGGTTGGGGGTGGTGTGAGGTTGGCCCTTCTGAGGGTCAGGGACGGCTCATTACACCTCCTCCCAGGCCTGCTCCTCCTGTGTCCTTCCTGCGGTGGGCGGGGGCAGCCAGGGCAGAGTGGCTTTGGGGCATACCTGGGAGTGGGTGCAAGGTGAGCTGTCTCCATCCTGGGCAGAAGGGAGGACGGAACTGGCTGGCTGTGGACCCTACGCCTGGGAATGCATCCATCTGGTCACCCAGCTGCAGGTCTCCTGACCTGCACCCTACACCAAGGGTACGGGGCGGACCTGGGTTCAGAAGGTCTTGGCTAAAATCCGCGCTCTTGGGACAGACAAGCCATCTTGCCTCGCTGAGCCCCTGTTCCCTCATCTGTTCACAAAACAAATAGAAACAAAACAACATTCAAGCCAGCACACGTGAGCAGGGCGGAGACCCGCATGCAGTGGTATGAACTAGACAGTGTGTCCTTGCCTGCCCCCACGTGTCCATCCACCCGTCCAGCCATCCGTCCACCCCCCACCCACATGGGCCAATTCAGCTCAACGCAGGCTGGATCTGCAGCGCAGAGATTGAAGCCTTATTTTGCACAGCCTGGTGTCCAGGGAAGGCAGAGATACAAAAAGTCAATTCTCCATTCATGCCGCCTCCACACGCTGCCTCCTGATGACCACTGGCTCCCGCGGTCAGCTGGATGATGGCCAAACGTCTCATCTCAGCATCCAAGCCGCGTTTTTAACCCTTCTGGCCTCAGCAGTTCCCCGCCCCGGTCACTCGGCAAATGTGATGTGAGCGATGTGCATGTCCTGGTTTGCAGGTGCACATCCTCAACCTGGAGAGCTTTTGTGAGATCTGGGTCTCTCTTATGCAAAGCCTACAGAGGCAGTCCTGCCCCAGCCACATCTGCTCACCCCAGCCAATCTGTGCCCAAGGCAGAGCTGGCCAACAGATGGGTCAAGACATGTTGGTCTAATGGGTGGGTGGACAGAGGACACATGATGAGATGGAAGAAGCACCACAGTGTTTCAGAAAAGGAATACTTCATTCCCAGTTTGGGGTGAGGCTGGAGGATCTCTAGGAGGAGGCAGCAATTTCACTGGGCCTTGAAGCTTGGTGAGGGGAAAGGTGTTTCAGGCGGGGAAAATGGCATAAACTAAGACACATAGGTGGGGCAGTCTAGGGGGTCGGCAAGGCCCCTGTCCTCAATGGGAAATGGAAGACTTTCCTGGAAGAGTGCCTGAGGCAGTGCGGTGAGGGGTTTGAAAACCTCATGAGGGGCTGGGCTCTCATCTGTAGGAGACGTGGAAGAGAAGGATATGATCAGTGCCATGAAATCTGCAACCAGTGTAGGGGAAGGGGACAAGACAAGCCTCGAGGCAGAAGGTTCAAGTCCCAGTGTGGTGGTCCAGGTGGGAGAGCTTGTGAGCTGGGGATGGGGATGGGAGAGGAGGAACTGGTTTTGGATGTACACACTAGCCCACTCACTCCTTTCTGAATATCAGCATCACACATTTATCTTTCCCATCCTCCCTCCGTCTATCATTCATCCATCTTCCATCCATCCATCCTCCATCCATCTGTCCATCTATCCATCCTCCATTCAGCCATCCTCCATTCAGCCATCCTCCATCTGTCCTTCATCTATCCATCCGTCCGTCCATCCATCCATCCTCCATCCATCTATCCATCTACCCTCCATCCATCTGTCTATCCATCCTCCATTCATCCACCCATCCTCCATCTGTCCATCCTCCATCCATCCATCTTCCATCTGTCCATTCTTCATCTGTTGATCCATCCATCCTCCATCTGTCCATCCATCCATATCCATCCATCCATCCATCCATCTATTCATCCTCCATCCATCTATCCATCCATCCTCCATCCATCCTCCATCCATCCATCCATCCACCCTCCATCCATCCTCCATCCATCCATCCATCCATCCACCCTCCATCCATCCATCCATGTTTCATCCATCCATCCATCTGTCCATCCATCCATCGTCCCTCTGTCCATCCTCCATCCATCTATCCATCCATCCTCCATCCATCCATCCTCCATCTGTCCATCCATCCAACCATCATCTGTCCATCCTCTCTCTGTCCATCCATCCAAACTTATATTCAATTCATCCTCCCACATTCCCTTCAACCCCTCCAAATAGCCACCCAAACTTCCATCCACCTGTGTTCACATATGATCATTCAGGCTCCCCTCCCTGCCCTGCTCTCCCATCCTGTCCCCACCAACCTTATGCATCAACCCACTAAACTATTCATCTAGTCTCACTTTCTCAGTAATTGCCCACTTTCCTTCCCAGCCCTACCTGTCAATAGACCCAAACATCCCTCCATCCTGTGACCTCATATGGCAACACATCTATTCACCCTTCAAGACATCCACCCGCCCTTCCTCCTGCTGCTCCCCTAACTGAGTCACACTCACCCATTCACTGAGTGCCTCCTTCATACTCAGCGTGCCTCAGCTCACCCCATCTGTCAGCACAATCCAGCCACTGTCACTTTCTCTATTCCCTCCCTCCTCATCCACCCTGTCTCTAACTGCTCATGCATCAATTTCTCACGTTCTTTTCCCTCTCATTTTTTTCTTTTCCTTTCTTTTGCCCCACTTTTCGGCCATGCATTCTCCCCTTCTATCCCCTTCATTCTTTCTACCATCCGCCTACCTGCTTTACCAATATAGCTAATCATTCAGCCATAAAATTTCCATTCTCTCTTTGTTTCCTCTCAGGCATGTGTCCACCCACCCCACCATTCATCTCATTGCCCATCTGGCCTTCCAGGCACAACCATCCCGCCTTTCCTTCCTTGGCTTTATTCATGTATCCTGTTCACGTGCCTCCAAGTTGAGTGGCGTGAGCCTGTCCAGCCTGCTCTAACGAATTATCATAGATTAGTTGGTTTATAAACACTGGGTATTTACTTCTCACTGTTCTGGAGGCTGGAAGTCTGAGATCAGGGTGCCAGCATGGTCAGGTTCTGATCAGGACCCTCTTCTGGGTTGCAGGCTGTCGACTTCTGTGTCCTCATTTGCCAGTAGGGCTAAGGGCCTCTCTGGGGCCCCTTTTATAAGAGTGCCAATCCCACGCATGACCTAATCCTCTCAAGAGCCCCACTTCCTACCATCACTTTAGGGGTTAGCATTTCAATACAGGAATTTGGTGGACAGAAACATTCAGACCCTAACATTGCCCTTTCATCCATTTATATGTCATCCATTCCTGTGTTTCCTCTCCCCTGTTCCTCCAGTGACCTGTTCCATCCATCTCTATAGCCAGAGCCAGTTCCTCTCTGTACCCACATCTACCCACCCCCACTCTTTTTCCTTCACACATTCACCCATCTGTCATCCACCAATATTCAGTCATAGAAGAACTGCCTGGCCACCTAGCCCTCAATTCATCATCAGAATGTCCTTCCATTTTCCTTCCTTCCTTCCTTGCTTCGATGGACTCACCCAACTCCCAGCCGTCAGCCTGTTCTCTCTCCCGCTCTCCACCTCCCTCTTCTCTACCCATCCAGCACCATCCATCACCCCTGCACCCACATGGCTGCCCCATCTTCCATGCTCCACCTCTGCTTGTGCTTTTCAGCCCATTCCGCCATCCAGCACCCTTGTGCCCCCTTTGCCTTCCCTGCTTCTTGACCCACTCTTCTCAGGCCCCTTTCCTAATTGCTTTTGACTGCCTAACCTTCTGACACTGCAGGGCTCCAGGGCTCAGCCCTCCATCCTCTCCTTCCTTCATGTTCACTCCCTTGGTGCCCCATCCAGTCCCATGGTTTTGGTATTAGGCCATTCTTGCACAGCTGTAAAGAAATACCTGAGAGAGAGTAATTTATAAGAAAAGAGGTTTAATTGGCTCATGGTTCGGTAGGCTGTACAGGCAGCATGGTGCTGGTATCTGCTTCTGGGGAAGCCTCAGGAGGCTTCCAGTCATGGTGGAGGGCAAAGTGGGAGCAGGCACCTCACATGGCAAGAGTGGGAGCAAGGGAGAGATAAGGGGGAGGCGCCTCACACTTTTAAGCAACCAGCTCTCAGGAATTCACTCACTGTGGTGAGGACAGCATCAAGCCATGAGATCTACATGCATGACCCAAACACCCCCCGCCAGGCCCTCTCCAACACTGGGGATCACGGCAACATAGATTCGGCGGGGACATGTGTTCATACTATATCAGTTTTAAATGCCATCTTTTTGCTGATGCTTCTCAAATTTATATCTCTGCCCTAGACCTCATCTTTGAACTCCAGACTCACACAAATTGCTATGCCAAGTGTCTGCTATATATCTAAAGGGCATCCCTAACTTGACATGTCAGAAATCGAACTGCTAAGCGAGTCTTCCTTTTGCAGCCTTCTACAACTCCCTGTTCAGTTGATCAAGCCCCAAAAACCTTGAGATCATGTCAAGTTCCATGCTGTTTATCACACTCTACACCTGATCCCAGCAAACACCATCAGCTCCGCCTTCCATGCATGTCCAGGAGCTGGTCAGGTCTCACTACCTTCACCACTGCTGCCCTGGTCCAAGCCACCCTCACCCTCCCCTGGACCATTCAATCCACCTCTCTCTGCCTGTTCAGCTATCTGTTCTTTATTATTTTGAGATGGAGTCTTGCTCTATTGCCCAGGCTGGAGTGCAGTGGCACAATGTTGGCTCACTGCAACCTTCACCTCCTGAGTTCAAGCGATTCTCCTGCCTCAGCCTCCCGAGTAGCTGGGATTACAGATGCACACTACCATGCCTGGCTAATTTTTGTATTTTTAGTAGAGACGGGGTTTCACCTTGTTGGTCAGGCTGATCTCGAACTCCTGACCTCATGATCTGCCTGCCTTGGCCTCCCAAAGTGCTGGGATTACAGGCGTGAGCCACCATGCCCGGCCTCCGCCATCTTCTTAGCACAATGGCCAGCACTACCTCGTTCACATATGTCATATCACATTCATCTTTCCGGCTCTAAATGACTAAAAAGCACCCACAGAGCCTGCACCGTGCTCCTGGCTGGTCTCCTTGGACCATACTTCCTCCCCTTCTCTCTCTGTGATCTGCTGCCCCTACTCTGCACCTAGTCCTCAGAAGCACTGGGCCCTGCACAGAGAGCTCTATATTCCCAGGACATGCCTCCCTGCAGATGAACACATGGCCGAGTCTGTCACGTTCTTCTGACCTTTCCTCAAATATCTCCCACCCCACAAGGTCTTCCTTGGCCACCGAGCTAGACTTGCACCTCCTACAGCACTCTCTGTTCCCCTGAGCCTCTTCAGGTTTCTTTTTAGCACATTGAGCACATTACATGTTTTACTTATTTACTGCGTTTATTTTCTGTATCTTCTCCCTACAATGTAAGCTGTGCAAGGACAGAGACTGTTTTATTCCTTGTGATATACGCAGGACCTAGAACAGCAACTACTCAGAGCAGGCACTAAGCAAATATTGATTGATGATTGATTGATTAATGAATCTGTCTACCCATCTACCATCCAGTGGTCTACACTGTATCAACAACCCTCCTTCCTTTCTATTATCCACCAGTCTTACCCATCCAAAGCACATCATAAATTCATTTATCTACCTGTTCCACCCATTCAGCATATGGATCTGTCCCAGCCATCTAGCATCCATTACTATATCCAGCCATGGACCTGCTCCAGCCATCCAGCGTGCATTCGGAAACCCATCTGTGCACCTGCCCTTCCAGTCTGGCATCCGTTCCTATATTCCTGTAACCACCTGTCCATTCATTCAAATCACGTGAAGTTCCATTCTTTATTTTTTCTTTTCCTTTTTTTTTTTTTTTTTTTTTTGACACGGAGTCTCACTCTGTAGCCCAGGCTGGAGTGCAGTGGCACAATCTCAGCTCACTGCAACCTCTGCCTTCCGAGTTCAAGCAATTCTCCTGCCTCAGCCTCCCGAGTAGCTGGGATTACAGGCGCCTGCCACTGCTAATTTTTTTTGTATTTTTAGTAGAGATGGGGTTTCACCATCTTGGCCAGGCTGGTCTTGAACTCCCGACCTCATGATCCACCGCCTCGGCCTCCCAAAGTGCTGGGATTACAGGTGTGAGCCACTGCGCCCGGACTCCATTCTTTTTATCACACTGCAAGCCTGATCCCAGCAAACACTGTCAGCTCCACCTTCAACACATGTCCAGAAGTTGGCCGGGTCTCATCACCTTCTCTGCCGCTGCCCTGGTCCAAGCCATCATGAACACGTGAACACACATTTTCGTGTATTCACCTATTTGCCTGTCTTGCCCACTGAACATGCTCTCACGTAATCCACACATCACCTCCCATCCAGCAGCCATTCACTTACCCACTTACCCAGATGCCCCACCCATGTGGCATACATTTGCATGTCCATCTGTCCACTTGGACATACATTCATATGTTCGTCTGTGCACTTATTACCCCACCCAGCATATACAGACGGTCCCCATCTTATGATGGTTTGATGTATGCTTTTTCAGCTTCACAATGGCAGGAAAGCCATAGGCACTCAGTATGCTCCTCAGCTTACCGGGCTTGTGAAAAACACATCACACGAAAATGCGTATGAAACTTTTAACTTATGACACTTTAAACTTATGATGGGTTTATTGGACTGTAGCCCCATTGTACATCAAGAAGCATTGTATTCATAAATTCAGCTATCTGCCTGTCCCACTCATCCAACGTACATTCTTATATCCATCCAGCCCTCCTCCCCACCCAGCGCAAGTTTCTACATCCATTTCTCTGTCCCATACACACAGTCTCCATCCGTATAACCCCTCAGCTCTATCCACCCACCTTCCCGATCACGGGATCACTCCCCTGCCCTCCTCTTCCCTATCTTCTTTAGCTATGGCCGCCATTTTCCATGCACCCAATACTCCTGCTGCCTCAGCCTCCTGCCCTCCACTCCATCCGCTTTTGACACCCAGTGTTTCATCCTCCCTCTGCCACGTTATTCCTCATTCCAAGTATCCAACAAAGAAATCATGACCAAAAGTTTGTTTTAGGAATTCAGAGTTGTCTTGGTATAAGAAAATCAATAAATATAATCTACCATATTAATGAATTAGAGAAGGAAACAATACATTTATCTTGTGGAAATTCTAATGCAATCATAGACCTCTAATGATAAGATGAGCATTATCCTTCCTGGTACCTTGAGGTCAAGAATGAGACTCAGCAGCTTGTCCTCATCGCTGCTGTCTGGGATCGCTCTGGAATCTTCTTTGCCTCCATGAGAGGAGCTTACTTTGGCCCAGGCACTCTGGTGGAGTTTCACATCCATCAATTCATTAAGCCTTTCCCACAACCCTGGGAGGCAGCGCTGTTGTCATCTTCATGTTACAGATGAGGAAATGAGCAGAAGAGTGAGTTGTTAGCTGGCCTAAGGCTGCACAGTCTATGACCTGCAGAATCAGGATTGAAATCCAGTCAGTGTTTCTGCATCTATGCTTTAACCTCTATGCTGTGCTGTCTAGGAATAGACTGCAAGGAGGAAATAGAACTACTAGTATTTGCTGTAGATATGATTTATTATTAAGAACATGTGGTCAATTAGTACAATATGATAGTTTAGCTGGATACAAAATCAGTTAGACATACAATTTTAAAATATACTTTTACATTATAATAAAAAGCAAAATAAATAGACTAAGACTAAGTCTAACAAAAGATGTCATAGCTCTTTCTGGAGAAAGTTGTACAACTTTATTTTAGCAAAGGCATCAAATAAGACCTCAATAAGTGGGTGACACATTCAGTCCTTATAAAGGAATACAAATTTCAATGCAGATGTAGTTTCCTCCAAAACTACTAGCATAAGAACCCGATGAGAGCATAGACTTTCTTCCTGCCTCCTTCCTTACCCTGATTCCTCAATACTTGCTTCTTCCCATCTTCAATCTCTCCATTTTGATAGCATGTTCTGTACAATTTATCTTCCAAGTCACCTACTTGCCCACTCGCCCTTGTTCCCTCCCTTCCCTTCCCTCTCCAACTTTTTTTCCAGCTCCACTCCATTGACTCCACTCCATCTATTCAACTCACTCCCCTCCATCCACTCTATCCATTCCATTCACTCCACTCCATCCATTCCATTGACTCCACTCCATCCATTCCATCCACTCCACTCCATCCACTCCATCCATTCCACTCACTCCACTCCATCCACTCCATCAATTCCATGGACTCCACTCCATCCATTCCATTCACTCCACTCCATCCAAGCCATCCTACTCCATCCATTCCACTCCATCCACTTCACTCCATCCATCCATTTCATCCACTCCACTCCATCCATTCCATCCACTCCACTCCATCCATTCCATCCATTTCACTCCATCCATTCCATCCACTCCACTCCATCCATTCCATCTGCTCCACTCCATCCATTCCATCCGCTCCACTCCATCCACTTCACTGCATTCACTCCATCACTCCACTCCACTCCATCCATTCCATTCACTCCACTCCATCCGTTCCATCCATCCACTTCACTCCATCCACTCCATCCACTTCACTGCATTCACTCCATTGATTCCATCCACTCCACTCCATCCACTCCACTCTATTTCACTCCACTGCATTCACTCCATGTACTCCATCCATCCACTCCATCCATCACTCCATCCACTCCATCCATCCACTCTACTTCACTCCATCCACTCCATCACTCCACTCCACTCCATTCATTCCATTCACTCCACTCCCTCCATTCCATCCACTCCACTCCATCCATTCCATCCACTCCACTCCATCCATTCCATCCACTCCACTCCATCCATTCCATCCACTCCACTCCATCTCCATCCGTTCCATCCATCCACTTCACTCCATCCACTCCATCCACTTCACTGCATTCACTCCATTGATTCCATCCACTCCACTCCATCCACTCCACTCTATTTCACTCCACTGCATTCACTCCATGTACTCCATCCATCCACTCCATCCATCACTCCATCCACTCCATCCATCCACTCTACATCACTCCATCCACTCCACTTCACTCCATCCACTCCATCACTCCACTCCACTCCATTCATTCCATCCACTCCACTCCCTCCATTCCATCCACTCCACTCCATCCATTCCATCCACTCCACTCCATCCATTCCATCCACTCCACTCCATCCATTCCATCCACTCCACTCCATCCATTCCATCCACTTCACTCCGTCCATTCCATCCACTTCACTCCACTCCACTCCATCCATTCCATCCACTCCACTCTATTTCACTTCACTGCATTTTGCCCCACTTCATTCCATTGCATTCCACTCCACTGAATTGCATTCTCTCTTTCCCTTCCCCACTCCCTCTATCTTCTTTTTTCTCTCCTCTCCCTTTGTTCTTTCCACTATTCTGCCTTCTCCATCCATCCACCCAGAGGCTAATCCATTTATGCTTCCATTCTTCCACTCAATTATGCACCCATCGCCCTGACCACCTATCCATCCCCTGTCTGTCCACTCTTCCGACCTGGGTCTCCTGTCCACCTGCCTAACCTGCGCACTGAGGGATCCAGGCATTAGTCAGCCCCAGTATCTACTGTCCACCTTCCTTCTTTCAGCCCAGCTCCAATCTACTAAGGCAAAGACTTTTTGCCCCTTCCTCTCTTCCTCTCTTCCCATTCTCCTTCTCTTCCTCATCCTAGAACTTGGTTTCTTCTTACAGCAAACATGCACATATTTGTGGAGGTGATAGAAGGAAAGAGTGCTGAGGAGGGGAGGGCCCTATAACTCATTCTGAATGAATGTTGCTTCTTGGAAATGAGTCCAGCTCAGTCCACTGCCTCCCCAAGGCTTCCTGAGTGCCAGCCCACTCCCTTTACCTTAATATCCCTCCCCAAAGGCCCTGGAGACTGCTGTCTCTCCTGCCAATGCACAACGCTCGTCCTCAGGGCATCCCAGTTAATTTTAAATGAGGCAGAACCAATCAAATTAGGAAACAGTTGTGTCGCCCCATCCTCCAATCATATTCTCTCTGAGGCCAACTTCTTTTATTTTAATCATTTAAAACTTGCAAAACAGAAAAAACAAAGAATTTCTTTATATCCTTCACCCAGTTGCCCCAATTTTTTAACATTTTACCATATTTGCTTTTCTCTCTCTATATAAATACATCTTACCTACTGTATAAACCAGTTGAGGGTTGAGAGGTTTCAGACATGATGCCCCCGTGCCCCTAAGTTCATCAGTGTACAGTGCCCCAGGGCAGGAACATGTTCCTATAGAACCATCGTTCATTCGTCAGCTCTCGGAAACAAGGCACTGATATTGTGCTGAGCACTGTGGCACCGGCCCTGCTGGGCTCCTGGATGCTCCGAGGCCCTACTCCCTGGCTGACTGCCCATTTCCTGTCCTCCTCCCGGCTTCAGGTGCGAGACAAGAAGCTTCTCAATGACCTGAATGGAGCCGTGGAGGATGCAAAGACGGCCCGGCTGTTCAACATCACCAGTTCTGCCCTGGCAGCCTCCTGCATCATCCTCGTCTTCATCTTCCTGCGGTACCCCCTTACCGACTACTAAGGCCCACCAGGCACGGCCGCTGGCGGAGACAAGCACTGAGACATGTTTATTCTCATGGTCCCTGAAACGCAGGATCCCATGAGGTTGCGGCAGGGCAGGGCTTCTTGTCCTGGGGCCCCCTTGAGCTGTGAACTGGGCAGCAAGGCCATCAGAAGCTGAGTACAGCAAGGGGGCAGTGAGCTTGGCCCTCAGCCCACCCCCTCCGCCTCCTGGCCTCCGCCCTTCCTGTGTCTAGGGCCTGGGGGCTTCTCCCCTTGCTGCTGCACCCTGGCTTCCAGTGTCTGTGTCCCTGCCCTCACGTGCCCCTTCCCAGGCTCCTGGGGCCCCTTGGACCTGACACCTAGCAGGAAGGGCTTATGCAAAATTGTCCCAGGATGAGAGGACTCACTCTATGCTCCCCGACCCTGCCTCCTCCATGCTGTGACCCCGCTCAGAGCCCTTGTGTCTGTGAACTTTCAATGAAATACCCAAGCAGCTCTAGCCCAGCCTTCTACTTTGTGTCCCTGGCAGGGCCTGGAGAAGTCTGGAGGCTTTGCAAGCCTCCTTCAGGAGCTGCCTGGTGGTCAGGGCCCCTGGTGCTGTGTCCCAGCAGACTGCAGGAGACTATCTGCTCCATCACAGCTGTGCCAGATGGTGAAAGGGAGGGTGGGCATTTGGTGGAGGTACCCCAAACTCGAGTCGCTTAGAGGGTCAGGCAGCCTCCTGGGGGGATGCAAGGGGGTAGGGCACAGCCTCGGCTGCCTGCATTGGCCAAATCAGAGCAAAGGAAACCACAAATTCACTCAGAAGGAAGCAGCAGGCAGAGAAGATAGACCCCTGGCTAACCCCTGTCCCTCCTGGAGGGCTCTGGTACCCAGGCAGGCCCCTTTACCTCTCTCGTGCCCATCTCCTGAGCTGTAAAATAGGAAAATGGCCTTTCACTTCTACAATCACTGTGAAAATGAACTGAAGATGCCATTCAAAGGCCGAGGCCAGCGCCCTGACGGCCCACGGCATGTGCAGTCCGCAACGTGGGAGGCAGGATGCAGGGATGGGCTCTGCCCCTTGGAACTCAGGCATAGTCATGGGGGTGCCAGTCAGCCCTGAAGACAAGTCTGATGAGGGCGTGCTAGGAAAAGCGCAGGGCGTCGGCGAGGCACACGAAGGAGGCAGGGAGGTGAAGATGGAGAAGAAGCCGAGGCAGTGGCCGTGGGTGTGGAGCCTTGCGCCGTGGGGGCCCAACTGGTCTGGGAAACCTCAGGAAATCCCACAGCACAGGTGCACAGTGGGAAGGACTCGCTATCCCGTGGGAAGGCAGGCAAACTTTCCCAGGGAAGGGGCATGGCCGTGTGCCTCATGTTTTGGGAAGCTTGTGCCCCCTGGGGTAGCGAGGCCAGCTTGGAGGGAAGCCCAGTGGACAGAGGTGGATGCAAGTGGAGGGAGCTGAGCCTGGGCTGGGGCTGGCGGCAGAGGGCTGGACAGCAGGGCACCTGTGTGGCAGCTGTGCAGGCAGTGGGGTTGACTGGTTTAGGAGGTAAGGTGGGGGAGAAGCCCGGAGGACTCCTGTCCCTTGACTTGGACAGCCCAGTGGAGAGGGCTGTGTACCAACAGCAGGAAACCAGGGAGAAGAAGATGTTGGTACTCTGAGATGCCAAGCAGAGAAGAGGAGAGCCCTCTGGGCTGGAGACGTGGGGTGCCTCGGAAGGGAGGACTTTGAGCAGCGGCAGATGGGACAGACGCAGGGGACAGGGCACAGCCGTGGCAGGAGTGCAGCGAGCAAGATTCTGCTGACAGTCCTGACCCAGAAACCTGCAGAGGAAGGGAGGGTGGCCAGTACCTGCCCATGGGCCTGGGGTGCAGCCCAAGCGGAGGTGGAGGGGGTGCTCAGGGAAGAGGGCAGGGGAGTGTGTGACCTCAAAATGGGAGGGCTTGGGGGTCAGAGTTGGGAGAGGGGACAGGGTGGGGACCATGTGGGACTCTTGAGCACCGACCCTTGACCCCAGGCAGTGGTGGGATGGGAGGGCAGGAGGCAGTGGGCTGTGAGGCTGATGCGGGGCTGCACGGAGCTGTCATTGAGCCTCTTGGAGGATGGTGGGAGAAGTGCCAGGGGCGGCTGAACGCCTTGCCGAGCCTGTGGGCAGCCTGCCTGGTTGTGGGCACTTCGGATGCTTGCACCATTAGACCCAGAGGCTTCCTGGACGAGCCTGGGCCGGAAGATGATGGCAGAGGCTGCTGGGCCTTGGAAGAGAGAGGGTCCTGGTTTCTAGTTCCTGGGGCACCTAGGGGACACCTGGGTCCTGTGCCATGAGGTCAGCTAAGGCCGACCCCAGTGTCCAGGTGTCTCCCATGTTATGCCTGGGAGGGAAGAAAGTAGAGGGGCAAATGCTTTCTTTGCCTATTTTCCTTAAACCTTTGGTGCCAGTGCTGGTGGCTGCCTGGGACAGGGGCCAGGAGGAAACACACCTGCATTAGGGAAGCCCTCAGCCAGCTTTTCCCTGGGATGTGCCTGTGCCTGGCTGGAGCTTTCTGAGTTCATGTTGGGGAAATGGAACGGTCACCTTCCAGCCAGTAAAGGCATCCCTAGCTCTTGGGATGTTTGTATCCAACTCCGGGCAATGTGGGGCTACAAAGGCCCCTGGCTTCCACACCCTGGGGACCGGGGGAGGGCTGGTGCTCCCGTGGTGGGTGTCCACGGTGAGGTCAGGCCCCCACAGCAGGTGCATTCTCACCCTCAGCAGGCAGGCAAGCAGGCATCAGCTCCGGCACTGGTCTCTGGCTTCGAAGTCTGTGTCTTTGCCTGTCTGTACTCATGCCTGACCTGCTGGCGCTCCCTGTCCACTGCACTCCTCCCGCCTCATTTTTATGTGATTTTGCACAGTGCCTGGCAAACATTTGACATTCAATAAACATTGTATGAATGAAAGAATCAATCCCCCTCTCATTCTCTCTCTGTCCTTCTCCCTGTGTGTCTCCATACATTTGTGTATCTTTTGGAAGTCAGGTGACTTTCCCTGCCCTCCCCTCTCCCCATGCTGCCCTGGTCACTGCCCTTGGGACCCCAGCCCAACAGCCCAGTTTAAAAGGATTGGGACTGGGTTCAGTGGCTCATGCTTATAATCTGAGTGCTTTGGGAGACTGAAGCAGGAGTATTGCTTGTGCCCAGGAGCTCAAGGCTGCAGTGAGCCATGATTGCACCACTCCACTCCAGCCTGGGTGACAGAGCAAGACCCTGTCTCAAATAAATAAATAAATAAATAAATAAAGGATCAAGACTGAGGGGAGTGTAAAGGCTGAGCCTCACTGTGCATCTGTGTGTGTGTGTGCGAGACTGTGTGCATATATGTTGCATGTCCGTGTGACTGTGCATGTGTGTGACAGTGTGCACACGTGTTCATGTGTGTGTGCAGTGTGTGTGCCTGTGTGCTTTTGTCTGTGTATGTGGTACATGTGTATGTGACTGTGTGCATGTATGTGTTGTGTGTGACTGCATGTGTGACTATATGCATGCATGTATTATGTGTACATGTTTGCATGTATGTGACTGTGCATGTTTGCATGTGTGTGACTTCATGTGATGAACACGCTGTGTGCATGTGTGTGACTGTGCATGTGTGTGTTGTGTGTACAAGTGTGTGCATGTGTGACTGTGTGCCTGTGTGTAAATGTGCTTTGTGTGATTGTGTGTGACTGTGCATGCATGTGTATGTGTTGTGTGTACCTGTGTATGCATGCGTGTGGATGTGTTATGTGTGCATGTTTGTGACTGTGTGCATGTGTGTGACTACGTGTGTGAGTTGTGTGTACATGTGTGTGCATGTGTGTGGCTGTGCATGTGTGTATATGTGCTGCATGTGGCTGTGTTCATGTGTGTGTGACTGTGCATGTGTGTATTGTGTATATGTGCATATGTGTGACTATGTGCACGTGTGTGTGTTGTGTGTGCATGTGTGCATGTATGTGACTGTGCATGTGTGTATTGTGTATATGTGCTGTGTGTGGCTGTGTGCATGTGTGTGTGACTGTGTGCATGTGTGTATTGTGTATGTGTGCTGTGTGTGGCTCAGTGCATGTGTAAGATGTGTGTGCATTGGGAAGGAGGTGCTATAGGGTCATCCCCCAGTCTCCTTTCCCATGACCACAGTGGACCAGAGCTCTCCAGGCTCCCCTGCCCTTGCCAAGCCACTGCCCATTCCAGCAGGTGGTGGAGCTTGATGCCGCTTCTCTAGACATTGGAAATCCGCATAACATTCTTTCCTAATTGCATGTACTCAGCTGTCCCATGGGGGCTTTAGAGACCAGGAATATATGCTCCCTGGGGTCCTCCTGCTCCCATAGCATGCAGCTGACTAGCTCAGATGGATGGGGGCACAAGGGGCCAGGGAAGTCTCTGACCCCCCCAAACCACAGGGCCCACTGAGGCAAGCTCCATCGCACTGGACCTCAGGATGAGAGGAACTGCCCTTGACAGGGACTGGGCAGAGAGGGGAACTGTTCTGAGACAGAAAAGGGACAGGAATCTCCTCCCCACCCCTATTTCACATCCACCTGCTGAGCTGGAGGCTTTGCAGGGGTGGTCAGGGGCGGCTTGCAGCCAGGACAGGAGATGTGCTCCTGGGAGTCTGGCCAGAGAAGCTATGATGGTGGAAGAGGCAGAAGTAGTCACTGGAAACAGCATCTGAAAATGGCCCACAGCTGATAAGCTCCATGAACCCACTAATTTGAGACCAGTGAAGCCCACAGGATAGAACAGTAAATCCCCGGCTGAGTACATCACAGCGAAACTGCACAGCACCAGAGACACAGAGGAAAATGCCTTCAAAGCAGCCAGAGAAAATCGATTATTTTCAAAGCAGTAACGATGACTTTAAGCCAAAAATAATGGGCTGTTCATGACCTATGGAAAAGAAAGGATTTCTTTAAACAAAAGCTTCTTAAATGTGAAATATGACGCACAGAATAGTGCCCAAAGTCAGTTAAAAGTAAATGTACAGCTTGATGAATCTTCACAAAGCAATCACCCATCAATTTAGCCATAAAATATCAAGAAAGAGCACTTTGTCCAGACCTCTGGACAGGGGGTCCTTCTGACCGCCCCTTCCTTCCCAGCTGGGACCCACCACCCTGACTGATCAACACCCAGCAATCAATTCCAAGTCCTTGTGTACATTTTTACAACCTAAGAGTGCATCCCTTAGCGCCGTCATCTGTTAAACAGGCTCCTGACTTTTGGAAATTTTTATGAATGGAACTGGGCCATGCACTCTTTTGTGCTTGGTGTTTTGCGCTGAGTCACCCCCCAGGGATTCACTGGGGTGCTTATGAATTTTCATTGCAGCCTGACATCCATTGCATCATGTACCACAGTGTACATATCCATTTTACCACCGACGCACGCTTGGGCCGTTTCCGTCTTGGCATTTAGGGGCACCACTGCTGCGAGCATCCTTTTGCGTGCTGCTTGGGGCCCCCAGAGCCCATGTCTTAGTGGTGGGATTGCCGAATTATGAGGTTTGCCGGTCCTCCACCTCAGCAGGCGACGCCCGCCCTCCAAGGTGGCTGTGCCTCCCCCAGCAGTGTGTGTTCCCACCGTTTCATCTCCTCCCCAGTGCACCTGCTGTCAGTCTTTTTTTTTTTATTTTTTTTAATTTTTGCCACTTAGGGGAACACGCGGTAGTATCTGGCAGTGGTTTTGGTTTGTGCTTCCCAGATGGGTGAGGAAGTCGAGTGTCTTTTCTGTGCACGGACTGGCCATTTGGTTTTCCTGTTTGTGAAATGACTATTTCAGTGTCTTGACCATTTCTTTCCTACTGGGCTGTCAGTTTCTCCGTGATTCTAGGGGTTCTCTCAGGACAGCGTGTCCACGTCCTCTGATGGTTCTACGCAGTGCAGATAATTTCTTCTGCTCAGAGGCTTTCCTCTTCGCTCTCCTAGTGGCATCTTTTTATAGACAGAAGTTTCCAATTTTAACATAGTCACAATTACCAACATCTTCCATTTGGTTACTGCTTTTCTCTGCAAGACACAAATAGAGTGATCACAATGAAAAACGACGCATTTGACAAATCTGAGTACAGGTTGGGCAACTTCTGGGTTGCTGGGAAGGTTCCGTTTTCTGATGCTGGTGGTGGTTGCATGACTATTTGCTTTATGAAAGTCATTAAGTTGTATATTTATGCTTGATGTAGTTTTCTGTATAATATTTATGTCTTTTATATATTGCAGTATTATGCATAAATGCCACCAATGGGAAATAACTCAAATGTCTACTGACATATTTTCATATGCATATGAAAATAAAATAAGTAACTATGCACATATTTGGGTTCAAGTAATATCTGCGAGAGAAATTATCCTTACATTTATTCATAAATAATTCCAATGCATAGAATAGAATATCTCCAGAAGAAAACTGGCTCTGGGAAGGGCAAGTGAGCAGTGGTGATTAGTAATTTTTATTGTGGACTAAGCTGCACAGAGAGGAGAATGTGGGGGCATCCCTGTGGGGAAGGCACTCGAGGAGGAGGGCAGGAGACTGGGCATGGAGAGGAGGGGCTGCAAGGAGGGGGCCAGAGCCATGCATGATGAGAAGGGCATATGCAGGGAGATGGGCAGTGGCAATGGGAGGGAGGTGGTTACACCCAGAGGGTCAGTAAAAGAAGTAAAGATATTAAAGCTAATGGAAGTCCACTTTCTCACTGTGGGCAAAGAGAGTGACAAATATTGAAAGGGATGAAACTAGAACGCAGCCTGCGGTGTTGGATTGGAGTTGGAGGAATCCATTTATTCTCCAGCTCCTTCCTCTAAGAGGCTCTGGAAGCAGCAACCCCCCAGTGGCAGACCCTGGCCCCTAAATACCACTCACCACCCACAGGACCTGGGGCTCCCTGGGGAAGCAGTTGATTCCAGGTTGAGACAGGTCAGGGACAGGATGAGCCAGGGCGAGGACATGCAGAAAACATGCAGAAGTCGCTTCCCACTGGCCACGCCATGGGACAACTTGAGCATCAAAGCCAATAATGTTAGTCAAGATTACAGTTTATTGCATAAAATAGGAACCCGAGTTTAATACACTGATGTTAATACATCAATAAACTGGTAGTTGAACAACCACAGGGATCTTTAGTTCCAAAGAGACTTCCTGAAGAGTCATCACAATCACAAAGAAACTTTATGACTTTATGCCTTCAGAGGTAAGTTTACAGGTGGGGAAGCCCAGCAGGCATCACCTTGATCAAATGATCAAAGTGAAGTCATCAACAACCAGATAAATTGAAACTGTTCACCACTTGATGGGATGCACTGAGAAGAACAAAGTCATTTCTGTGATATTTCCACTTGTTAAGGACTGAATGTTTGTGTCACCTCCACTGTGATGGTATTGATGACAGGGCCTTTGGGAGCTGATCAGGGTTAGATGAGGTACTGAGGATGGGACCTCATGATGGGGTTCGTGTCCTTATGAGAAGAGACACCAGAGGGCGTGTTCCCTCTCTCCTCCAGGCCTGTGAAGACACAGTGAGAAGGCGGCCATTTGCAGGCCAGGAAGAGAGCCCTCACTAGGACCCAAATCTGCCAGCACCTTGATCTTGGTCTTGTACTTCCAGCTTCCAGAACTGAGAAAGAATAATTTTTTTTTGTTTCAGGCACCCAGTTGTATTAGCTGTGGCAACCTGAGCTGACTAATATCCTGCCAAAAATGCACAGTCAAACACCAGACAGACCTAAACTGAGGGATCATGAGAATAGATCTGGCCTGTAATCAGAAGTGTCGAGGTCATGAATGTCAAGGAAAGATTGAGGAACCGTTCCAGACAAATGTAATTAGGCACACTCTCACTCTGTGGTTTGCCTTTTCACTCTCTTAATGTTATATTCTGATAACTAAGTTATTTTTAATTAAATTCCATTTATAATTTTTATCTTGTATGACTGATGTTTTTCATGTCCTGTTAATTTTTAATTTCTTTTTTCTTTCTTTATTTTTTTTTTAACTCACTTCAGGGTCATGAAGCTTTTCTCTTAATAGCTTTATTGTTCTGCCTTTCGGATCTAGGTCTGTGCTCCGCCTTGGATGAATTTTTGTGTATGATGTGAGGTGGGAGGTTGGGGGTGCCGAGGACACTGTAGGTCCTCCACCCAGGTCCACCACCCAGGTCCACTTGGGTGATACCACTGTTCCTCTGTGCCCCACCCCCAGCCTCAGTGTGCATCTGTCTCCAAGAGTCCACGGCTGAGACGGTACTTGGGAAGACCCTGTATCTGGACGTTATATCCCTTTCATAGCCTTTAGTCACTGCTGTTTCTGGCTGGAGTTCCAAAGCCAAGCTCCCCTGTCTGCATCAAGATAAACTTATGATCCATGATCAAGACTTGCCATTGATTAGGCAGAAGCTGGGCCTGCACAGAAACCCCCACTCTCCTGAAATCTTTCTTTCCTTCCCACATTTTCCTAGGAGCATGTCCCCAGTAAATTATAGACATGTGGATCTTCTCACTTCAGGTTCTGCTGCCAGAGAACCTGAACCAACTCAGGGCAATGTTGGTATTTTTATTCTTCCCATATAGACGTCCCAGTGCTGCCATGTCACTCATGGAGAAGACCATCTTTCCCCCACTAAGTTGCAGGGGCCCTCAGTGGTTGGTTGGGTGACCATAGAGATGTGGTGCATATGTTTCTGGACTTCAGTCTGTCCCACTGGTCTATTTATCTGACTTTACAGCAACATCGGACTGTCTTCATTCCTGTGGGAATACTATCTGTATTAAGTCTTCATAACTGGTAATGTTTTTCAAGGAATTTTTCCATTTCATCAAAGCTGCCAAATGTATTGACATAAAGTTGTTCATGGCATATTTTTATTCCATTTTGGATGTCTGTACCCACATTGTCATTTCTGGTCATCATAATTCATACTCTTGACAACTTTTGATTCTCTTTATTCTTGGTCAGTCTTGTAGATAATTATCAATATACTTATTTAAAAAAGAAAAGTTTGCCTGTGGATCTTTCTATTGTGTGTCTGCTTTTCATTTCATTAATTTTTGTTCCTAACTTTATTATTCCCTTTCTTGTAATTTCTTTGGGTTTAAATTGCTCTTTTTCCCTCCAGCCTCTTTGGTCAATAATTTTTTTTAACTTTTCTTCTTTCATAATATAATGAATTAATTTAAACCCATAAATATCCTACAAGTTTTGATATTATATATGTTTTATTATCATTTGTTTCAATATAGTTTCTGAGTTCTATCCTGATTTCTTTTTTGAATCCTTGATTACATAGACACTTGTTGGTTAATTTGCAGACATTCAGATTTTTTTTTTTTTTTGAGACGGAGCCTCGCTCTGTCGTCTAGGCTGGAGTGTAGTGGCACGATCTCGACTCACTGCAAGCTCCGCCTCTTGGGTTCATGCCATTCTGCTGCCTCAGCCTCCCGAGCGGCTGGGACTACAGGCGCCTGTCACCTCGCCCAGCTAATTGTTTTGTTATTTTAGTAGAGATGAGGTTTCACCGTGTTAGCCAGGCTGGTCTCGATCTCCTGACCTCGTGATCCGCCCACCTCGGCCTCCCAAAGTGCTGGGATTACAGGCGTGAGCCACCGTGCCCAGCAGACATTCAGATGTTTATAGTTATTATTATTATTTTTTTCTTTGAGACAGAGTTTCGCTCTGCACTCGCCCAGGCTGGAGTACAATGGCGCGATCTCAGCTCACTGCAACTTCTGCTTTCCAGGTTCAAGCGATGCTCCTGCCTCAGCGTCCCCAGTAGGTAGGACTACAGGCACCCACCACTACGCCCGGCTAATTTTTTGCATTTTTAATAGAGACCATGTTGGCCAGGCTGGTCTCAAACTCCTGGCCTCAGGTCATCTGCCCACCTTGGCCTCCCAAAGTGCTGGGATTAAAGGCATGAGCCACCACGCCCGGCCTGTAGTTATCTTTCTGTTCTCAGTATCCAGCTTTATTTTTACTATTGTCAGGGAACACACCCTAGATCATTTCAATCCTTTAACAATGCATGAGGCTTCTTTTTGAAGCAGATTTTGGTCTGTTCCTGTAACTGTGTCTATGTGCACTTGAAAAGATGTTTATTTTCCAGTTATTGGCTATAAATTTTAATTATTTCCAGTGGTTAATTATGTTGTTGAAAACTTCTCCCACCTTGCTGATTTCATTTTCAGTCTAATTGTCCTATCAGTTGCTGGGAGAGGTGGATTAAAGCCTCCAACTCTGATTGTAGATTTGTCTATGTCTCCTTGCCACTGTCAAGCTTTGCTTTTGCATATTTTAAGCAATGTTATCGGATGAATGGAAGTTTAGAATTGTCATGTCTTCTTGATTGATCTTTTTAAAATTATCAAGTGATTCGTTTTATTGGTAGCAATATTTCCTTTATTAAGTTTGTTTTCTGATGTTTATTTAACTACCTCTGCTTTCTTTTGGGTAATGTTTGTAAGCTATATCATATTTCCATTCCAATCTGTCTATATCCTTTAATTATATCTTTTGTAAACAACCATTTATTTATTTATTTATTTATTTATTTAGACGGAATCTTGCTCTGTCGCCCAGGCTGGAGTGCAGTGGTGCGATCTCGGCTCACTGCAACCTCCGCCTCTCAGGTTCAAGCGATTCTCCTGCCTCAGCCTTCCGAGTAGCTGGGATCACAGGCGTGTGCCACCATGCCCAGCTAGTTTTTGTATTTCTAGTAGAGATGGGGTTTAGCCATGTTGGCCAGGCTGTATTTATTTATTTTTGAGACTGGGTCTTGCTCTGTCACCCAGGCTGGAGTGCAGTGGCACAATCATGGCTCACTGTAGCCTCGACTTCCAGAGCTTCAGCGATCCTCCCACCTCAGCCTCCTGAGTAGCTGGGAACACAGGCACATGCCTCCAAGCCTGGCTAATTTTTTTATTTTTGGTACAGATGGGGTCTTGCAGTGTCGCCTAGGCTGGTCTTGAACTTCCAAGCTCAAGCAGTCCATCCGTCTCAGCTTCCCAAAGTGTTGGGATTACAGGCGTGAGCCACTGTGCCCTGCTATAGACAACATTTTTTTAAAAGCTGGATTGACCAATTTGACTTTTAACTGCAGTGACTATCCACTTATTGTAACATTGAATATAATTATGATATAGTTAGATTTAAATGTACCTTTGTTTTGCAATGTTTTCCTCGACTTACTTGTTTTTCCTCATTTCTTTTCTGCCTTTTGTTAGATGAATCAAATTTTTGTTTGTTTGTTTGTTTGTTTGTTTGTTTGTTTGGGACTCTTGCCCAGTCTGCACTGCAGTGGCGGGATCTCAGCTCACTGAAACCTCCACCTCCCGGGTTCAAGCAATTCTCCTGCCTCAGCCTCCCGAGTAGCTGGGACTACAGGCGTCTGCCACCACACCTGGCTAATTTTTTGTACTTTTAGCAGAGATGGGGTTTCACCAGGCTGGTCAGGCTGGTCTCAAACTCCTGACCTCATGATCCATCTGCCTTGGCCTCCCAAAGTTTGGGATTACAGGCGTGAGCCACCGCGCCCAGCCAAATCAAATGTTTTTATTTCATTTTATCTCCATTAGATTTTTAGCTATACACTTTTGTATTAATCTCTTAGGAGTTATAATATGACAACAGGAATTACTGGCTTGTTACAGTCTAAAGAAAGTTGTATTTTTACCACTTCCCAAAAACAGTACAGGCATTTTACAGAAATTTAACCGCGTCTACTTCCTCCTCCCCTTTGTGCTATTGCCATTTTATATTTTACTTCTATATATGTTGTAAACATCTGTAATCTCATTGTTTTAAATACCCAGTCTTTCTGGCTCTCTCTCTCTTTCTCTTTTTCCGTGTAGTGACTTGCATACTTACTCAGCCTTTCCAGGACACTGTATTCTGCTTTGAAGTTCCGCATTCTATCTGGGACAATTTTTTTTCAGCACAAAAATCTCCCTTAAGTGTTTCCTGCAACAGCCTGGCTGGTCTGAAATGGTCTTTGCTTTTATTTTTGAAGGATATTTTTGTTGACTATAGAATTCTAGGTTGGCCATCTTTTTCTTTTAAAAAAACAACAACACGCTGTCATCCTGTTCTCTTATGGTTTCCATTGTTTCTAATGAGAAATCAACTAACTTATAAAATCAGTCAGTTATATTGACTGATTGTCCCTTGAAAGGTTGTCTTTGATTTGTATATTTTCTATTCATCTTTCTTTGAATTTACTAATTCAGTCTTCTGCTATGTTCAGCATATTATTGAATATACCCAACACGTTTTTAGAAGAATCATAGTTGATTGCAGAAAATCTTGATTAGGACTCTTGGCTTGTGTGAAGGAAAGCAAAAGAATATGTTAAGAACCCTTCTCTGAAGATTCATAATACATATTAGCTAGGTAAAGCAAAACTCACAAAAGACATGTTGCTTAGAAACCTGTGGAGTGTTGCTTAATCCAACATTTTCTATACATTGTATATTTTAAGCAAAATTTAATTATATCTTGATTATTGCCAAACACTTTAAGAAATATTACCTTAGAATGTAACTTGTGGAAATATCTCAGGACCTACTCTCAGAAAGTATATGTGGGCATCGCACAGCTATATTCTGTTTTTTCATCCAATGGATTTTCAAATTTTAGAAATAATTAGTTTAACAATGCTTATACCATTGTTTTTTAGATTTCAATTTTCTGATGAGATTCTTCATCTTCTCAGGTATTTTGTTCATCTTTTCCTCTGTCTTCAAAACATATGTATAATAGTTCTTTTAATGCATGTCTGCTAACTCCAACATATACATTAGAAGTGGTTGCCTCTTACCGTCTGGCTTTCTTTTCTTTCTTCGTTTTTTACAACAGGTAGCCATCCTGCTAAATTTATTTTCTTGATATTGGATGCATTTATCTTCTTTTCATGTCTCTATTTATTTTTGCATTTCATACATTATGCATAAAAGAACTTCAGAGGCTAAACATTATGTATTAATTTATTAAAGACAAATTGTTGTTTTCTTATGAAGAGGATTTTCTCCTTCTGTTAGGTGGATCGCATGGGAGGGCTTGACGGTTTCAACCCAGTTTGTTTGAGGAATTCGTTTGACTGCGTTTGCTCAGGATTGGATTTGAGATTTTCTGAGTCAGTCGCTTCTAGTGTGTTACCGATTTGGGGCAGAACGCTCCTGTGCCCTTAAATGTTTCCCCTAAGCCGTGAAAGAGGACGCAGATTCCGTCTTCCCGGCAGAGGTTTTGCTCTTTGCTCTTCGCTCTGGCTGGAGATCTGGGTGGGAATCCCGGGGGCCTCGCGCACTGGGGGCAAGCCACTGTCTCCAGAGGGACTCACGAATCATGGGGCCACAAGAGAGGAGTTCACTCAGCCTCTTTTTTTTTTTTTTGAGACAGAGTCTTGCTCTGTCGCCCAGAGCTGGGATTACAGGTCTGAGCCAGCGCACCTGGCCGGTGATATCTTTTAAATCTGGTTAAACCAGGTGCACTGGCTCAGACCTGTAATCCCACCACTTTGGGAGGCCAAGGTGGGTGGATCACCTGATGTCAGGAGTTTGAGACCAACCTGGCCAACATGGTGAAACCCCATCTTGGCTCACTGCAAGCTCCGCCTCCTGGGTTCACGCCATTCTCCTGCCTCAGCCTCCCTAGTAGCTGGGACTACAGGCGCCCGCCACCACGCCCAGCTAATTTTTTGTATTTTTAGTAGAGACAGGGTTTCACCATGTTAGCCAGGATGGTCTCGATCTCCTGACCTCGTGATCCGCCCGCCTCAGACTCCCAAAGTGCTGGGATTACAGGCGTGAGCCACCTCGCCTGGCCCACTCAGCCTCTTAACAGTTCCCAACCCGACATCCCCGTGCTGCGGGCCACCCTAAACCTGGACAAGTGTCCAGCGGCCACAACCAGCTCTGCCCTGTGCCTCCCACCACTCCCCACCAGCCCCACAAGACTCAGCAACGTCACCACTGGCTTCTCTTTCCCTAGCAGAATCCCAACACCCAGGCCAACCCCAACCCTCGGCCCTCTCCCAAGATGGGCCCCCAGGAGAAAATTGGCCATTTAGAGCAACTATCTAGAAAAGGTTATTCTTTGGAAGTTGAGCTGCTCTAGTCTTCTTTGCTTTTATGGCTCTTGAATGTCCTATGTGTATTTGTCATCTGCATTTTTTCCAGTGGTCGTAGCGTTGTTTCCTAAAGTGATACGCAACATCTCAATGAAGCAGGGGTCTTCAGCGGTTGTCCTTTTCTTTATTACCAGTTCTTGATTTAACCAGATTTAAAGGATATCACCAGCCAGATGTGGTGGCTCACAACTGTAATCCCAGCACTTTGGGAAGCCAAGGTGGGTGGATCACCTGAGGTCAGGAGTTGGAGACCAGTCTGGCCAACATGGTGAAACCCCATCTCTATTAAAAATACAAAATTAGCCAGGGGTGGTGGTGTGCACCCGTTATCCCAGCTACTCGGGAGTCTGAGGCACGAGTATCGCTTGAACCCGGAGGTGGAGGTTGCAGTAAGCTGAGATGGCGCCACTGCACTCCAGCCTGGGTGACAAGAGTGAGACTCCATCTCAGAAAAATAATAACAATAAAATAAAAGATATCACCCTTGATGGTCTTCTAGGGTCTTTATTATGTTGTTTTTCACATTTAAATGGATAATCTCCCTGCACATGGAGACAGGCAGAGGTAAGTTCCACCTCTCTGCTGTTTTGAAAACCCATCCTCTCTTCATTGTTCTGCTGTGCCACCTTAGCTGGACATCAAGTGTTCCTGGATGCAGGGTCTAGTTCTCGGTTCTCTCTTTGCTCTTCTGTCTGTTCTTGCACCAATGCCAGATCATCTTACTTACCGTAGCTTTAGAATAAGCCCACGTGTCCACTCCACCCCTCATATTGTCATTCTCCAAGAATTTCTTGATTATTTTACTTTAGATTTTCACTTAATTTTAGAGCCAGTTTATCCAAAATTTTTTGAAAGCCTATCAGAATTTTGATTAAATCTATAGATATATTTTGGTTGGTGCAAAAGTAATTGCGGTTTTTGCCATTAAAAGTATGCCATATAGCATGCTTGGAGATTTGGAAAACCCTTACATATTATAAACATATGTAAACAAAAACTCTCACACATTATAAAAATGTAAATTCTCCCCAAATATTAGCCTGGTGCAAAGGTAACTGTGGTTTTTGCCATTAATGAATTTACATTTTTATAATATGTAAGTTTTTCTTTACATATTTTTATAATAGGCAAGGGTTTTCCAAATCTCCAAGCATGCTATAACCTTCCATTTATGTAAGCCTTCTTTAATTTCTCCAAAAAAAACCACTTTATAGTTCTCTGTGTAGAGTCTTACACAGAGTTTGTTAAATTTATTTCTAGATATTTGATTTTTATGCTACTGTAAATGTCACACCATTTGAAGCATTTTCTTTTCTAAGTTTTTATTACTGATGTGAAGAAATATAATTGACTGTTAAAGAGTAATCATATAGCCAGGATCCTTACTGAATGCATTTCTTATGTTAATAATGTTTTGTAGCTTTATCTGGATTTTTTATATATACAATCATAGCACCTTATCATATGAATAATTAGAGTTTTATTTCTTCCTTTCTAATTCACATACATTTTATGTGTTTTTCTTGACTAACTGCATTTTCTAGGACCTCAATTTCAATGTAAAACAGGTGGTGATAGCAGGCTTTTCTTTTATCATCCTTATCTCAAAGATAAATCTTTGAAGTTTGTAGGACTTGTGTGATATTTGTTCTGGGGATTTGCAGACATCCTCTACTAACTTAAGGAACTTCCCTATCATTTATAATATGCTAATATTGACATTTTTGCTATAATGCCATAAATAGGAAAGACTTTTTATTCTGCAAAAGAAAGCATGGACTAAAAACTAACAGAGCTGATGGAAAAATAGATTTGGGCAGCAGTTTTATTCCAAAGCTGTGTCATTTTGGGACTGGAGTAAATGACAAGCATTAGCAAAGTTCAGTCCCCGTCATCATGCCCACCCGGCACCTATCAACTGCCCCTTATCAGCCTTCAATACTGGCTCAGGATTCTCATTTCAACAAAGAGGCCCTGAAAGGCACTCACTTCAGATTTTCCCAAATTTAAACGTGTGCTTCAGATTGTAGGCATTTTCATGATTTTTTTCCACCATGGGTGAAATGCATTTTTTTTTTTTGGAGACAGAGTCTCGCTCTGTCACCCAGGCTAGAGTGCAATGGCAGGATCTCTGCAACCTCCACCTCCCGGATTCAAGCGATTCTCATGCCTCAACCTCCTGCATAGCTGGGATTACAAGCGCCCGCTAACACGCCCGGTTAATTTTTGTATTTTTAGTAGAGACAGGGTTTCGCCATGTTGGCCAGGCTGGTCTTGAATTTCTGACTTCAGGTGATCCGCCCACCTCAGCCTACCAAAGTGCTGGGACTACAGGTGTGAGCCACATTGCCCGGCACTTCTCAGCCTTACCATGTGTGCCCCCAGCTTCTTCAGATGGCTCATCGGGGCAGGTGCAGCAGCAGTCCCTGCGGACACCAAGCCAGCCATGGCCCGCGTTGAGAGAAGCGTCTGTCTTAATTGTGAAAATGCTTACCTCAGTCCTTTTACATCATTAATATGCTGGGGGGAAAAGTGTCTAAAGGAGAATAATTCTAGTGTCATACTGATACTCCTTTATTTGCCAATTGCTTTTGAGCTAGTTTGCATTTTACACAATGCATTCTGGCAGAAATGACCCCATTTATTAAATTCCTATGAAATATTATGGAACAATGTTTCTACATCATTTATGTGATTTTCTTTATTGTATTCAAGGAAGTTAATGCAGCAAATGACATTCTTGGACATTTTGTCTAATGTTAAAACAGGCTTGCGTGCCTGGACTGGGCCTAAAATGTTCATTGTGTATTCATGTTTTGAAACGCTGCTATTTTTGTCGCGCCTCTTTGTTCCAGAAGCAAGTGTGCGCTGGACTCCCAGGCTTCCTTGTGCCCACTGCCCCCCTGGGGCTCGGGTGCCAAGATTTGGCTGCTTGGCCTCGAGTTGCTTAACAGGGTTTTTGCCTCTGCATTTTATATTTGGTGCAGCAGCTGGTGAGGCCATGTGACCCTGGAGCTTTCTTCGTAGGAAGGTTTAATTTAGTTTGAATTCTTTTAATAGTTATTGCTTTATTTGCTATCATATTTATGTCCTTCTGTCTCCAATATCTTGCACTGAATGCTTAATTCATTAGTTTTTTTTGTTGTTGTTTTTTTGTTTTTGAGGCAGAGTCTTAACTCTGTTGTCCAGGCTGGAGTGCAGTGGCCACAATCTCAGCTCACTGCAACCTCCACCTCCCAGGCTCAAGAGATTCTTGTGCTTCAACCTCCTGAGTAGCTGGGAAAAAATACTTTTTTGTTTGTTTGTTTTACTCAACGCAACAGTTTTTAGTCAGAGAATATTATATTCCACAGTCTGAATTACGCACCATATTCCAACGAACCTCAGTTGTTTTGACTGGTGCACAAACAGCAAACAAGAGGGCCATAGAGGCAACACTTTCTACAGCTCTTTTATCTAGTATATCTCTGTGTAAAAATGCCATGATTGATGAGCTTCGATTTTTCCCTTCAGATGTTTTTATGTTTTCTAATTTTATTTTTAAGTGCAGTTTGAGTGCAAGATAACTGTGGCAAGTTGGTGACAAATTGGCTGGTTGACAAATTGGTGAAGAAAATGCAGAATAAAAGAAGGGGTAGGCCAGGTGCAGTGGCTCACGCCTGTAATCCCAGTCCTTTGGGAGGCTGAGGTGGGTGGAACACCTGACATCAGGAGTTCAAGACCAGCCTGACCAACAAGTGAAACCCTATCTCTATTAAAAATACAAAATCAGCCAGGTGTGGTGGTGAGCGCCTGCAATCCCAGCTACTCAGGAGGCTGAGGCAGGAGAATCGCTTGAATCCTGGAGGTGGAGGTTGCAGTGAGCCAAGATGGCGCCACTGCACTCCAGACTGGGCACCAAGAGTGAAACTCCATCTCAAAAAAACAAAAAATAAACAAACAAAAAAAACAAGAAGGGTAAAATGAAACTTTGTTAAAACACTTTAATTAGGGTCCGGGCGTGGTGGCTCATACCTGTAATCCCAGCACTTTGGGAGGCTGAGGCGGGTGGATCACAAGGTCAGGAGATGGAGACCATCCTGGCTAACATGGTGAAACCCCGTCTCCACTAAAAATACAAAAAAAAGATTAGCCGGGCGTGGTGGCAGACGCCTGTAGTCCCAGCTACTTGGGAGGCTGAGGCAGCAGAATGATGTGAATCCGGGAGGTGGAGCTTGCAGTGAACTGAGATCCTGCCACTGCACCCCAGCCTGGGTGACAGAGTGAGACTCTATCTCAAAAAAAAAAAAAAAAATTTTTTTTAATTAATGTATTTTTTTAATTTTAATTTTTTTTGGAGGCAGGGTCTCACTCTGTCATCCAGGCTGGAGTTCAGTTAATCCTTTGTGACTGTGTCACAGGTCCTTGGAAAAATTATGTCCTTTTCCGTGTTAGTGCTGGGTTCCTTAGAGGACTCGTAGGCCGTGTATTCATTGTGATGTTCCGCTCTCTTGCATACGAATTGACTTTGCCGTGGGAAAAGTGGCTGTCCCAGGCCCCGGCAGCCGCACTCTGCATCTAGCACCGCATTTAACGCCAAAGCCATGGGCTGCTTCCAGAGACTGGGGTGCTATGCGGGCTTGCTCCTGGGAGACCCCACACTCCTCTGAGGAAAGACGTTGGCGTAGGGATCCCCGGAGGCCTCGTCCAATGTTTCTTTGATAGCATGGCGGTCTCCCATGCTGCTTCCCCTCGCCCTTCATTCAGGGTCACACTTGCAGCAGGGTCCTGGCTCCCCCGGCCCTTATGGCTCCTCCCCATTTCTTCCACGTAGACATTTCCCTGCTGAAATCCCCTGCATTCGATCCCGTCTTTGGGCCTCCTCCTTAGACGGCCCCTGACGAACGCAAGTAGTGCTGAGAGTGGTCTGAGAAGGCGGGTGCTGGGATGAGCACTTGGGACGGGCCCACGAACTGCTCAGGAGACACAAGCGCCACCCCTCTGGTTGTTGGGTGGGGCATGGACAGTCCTTAACACGAGGTGGAGACTCCATTGTTAAAATCTTTCCTGGTGATGATTTGCAGGGAAGATCTAGGTGGAGGAGAGGCCTGTGGCAGTACGATGACATAGGCATTTGCAAAGCACAAGGGGACAATGCCAACAAGGTCAGCAGGGTTGGGTGGCACCGCTGAGCTGCACGGCGGCCCAGCCCAAGGATAAGAAACATGGACGGCTGCCAACGAAGAGTCCAGGACTAAGCATGGAGCCAGGGGGCTTGGTGCCAGCTCACAAAGAAGCCCCTGCTCCCTCCGTGGAAGGCAGACTGAGGACCTCATTGTGACGGTCCCAGAGTCACAGAGTGGTTGGACTGCTCAGCCAAGGAAGACCTGGGACGTGAAGTCAGGCCCTGAAAACAGAGACAGAAACATGCGGATGTGTCCCCAAGGATGTGGACTCTGCAGCCCACCTGGACTCTCAGAACTTAGTGAGCAGTCGACCCTTCCCAGGCAGAGCTAACACTGCTGTCACGTTTGAGCAAGCTGCTGAAACCTTTCTCACACAGGGCAACAGGTGCCCCTTGAAAGCTGCCCCTCATCTTTTCACCTGACTTCCAGGTAACTGAGGTTAAATGCCAGCCTAACCTGGTCAGCGACAGATGGGACCTGGTGAGGTGAGAAAGACACGACACACCTGAAGACTCTCAAGGGACCAGGAGGGGCCGGGGACACGCTTGGGATGGGACTTATTTCCCCTATTAAACAATAGGCCGGGCACGGTGGCTCAAGTCTGTCATCCCAGCACTTCGGGAGGCCGAGGCGGGCTGATCATTTGAGGTCAGGAGCTCGAGACCAGCCTGGCCAACATGGTGAAACCATGTACTAAATCTGTACTAAAAATACAAAAAAATTAGCCAGGCGTGGTGGCAGGCACCTATAATCCCTGCTACTAGGAAGGCTGAGGCAGGAGAATTGCTTGAACCCAAACAAGGTGGAGGTTGCAGTGAGCTGAGATCGTGCCACTGCACTCCAGCCTGGGTGACAGAGCGAGACTCCATCTCAAAATAATAATAATAATAATAATATAATAATAATGATAAGGTAACATTCACAGCTCTATGAGTTTTTAACAACCATATAGTCGTGTCACCTCCACTCAAATCCCCGGTGCCATTTTGTGGTCAAACGTTCTTTCCCCACTCCCAGACCCTGGCAACCAGTGATCTTTTTCTTGTTTCTGGAATATTCTGTAATATTGCTTTTTCCAGAATGCCATATGTTCTGGGATCATACAACATGGAACTTTCCAAGTCTGGCTTCTATCACATAGGCGGATGCCTTGAGATTCGTTCATGTTGTGTGCCTCTATGGTTTGCCCCTTGCTTTGCGAGGTAGGACTCCCAATTACGGATGTGCCACAGTTTATCCACTTTTATCCCACTTTTATCCACAGTTTATCCCAAGTTGAGGGGCAGTTTGGGCTTTCTCTGGCTTTTGGCAATTACAAACAAACATTCCTATGCAGGTTTTTGTGTGAACATAGATTTTTATTTCACTTGGATAAATGTCTTTGGGTAAGATTGCTGAGTCATATGTTTAATCTTATAAGAAACTGCCATGCCAATTTCCCCAGGGGCCACACCAGTTTCACTCCCACCAGTGGTGTACAGAGTTCCATTTCTGCCACCCCTGCCAGCACTCGATATAGCCCATTTTTTAAAACCGTTGCTATTCTAAGGAGTTGAATATAGTGTTATTTCATGGCAGTTTTAATTTACATTTTCCTAATTACTAATTATGTGGAGCATATTTTCGTGCACTTATTTGCCATATATATATATATGAAGTGTCTGTTTAAATCTTTTGCCCTCTTTTTTTTTTTTTTTTTTCAGACGGAGTCTTGCTCTGTTGCCCATGCTAGAGTGCAATGGCGTGATCTCGGCTCACTGCAAACTCCGCCTCTCGGGTTCAAGTGATTCTCCTGCCTCAGCCTCCTGAGTAGCTGGGATTACAGGCATGCACCACCACACCCGGCTAATTTTTTTTTTTTTTTTTTCGGGGTTTCACCACGTTGGTCAGGCTGGTCTTGAACTCCTGACCTCAAGTGATCCACCCACCTCAGCCTCCCAAAATGCTGGGACTGCAGGCGTGAGCCACTGCACCCGGCCCCTTTTGCCCATTTTTAATGTAAATCAGTGCAACCTCTATGGAAAACAGTGTGGAGATTCCTTAAAGAGCTAAAAGTAGACCTACCATTCGATCCAGCAATCCCACTCCTGGGTCTACCCAAAGGAAAAGAAGTCATCCTATGAAAAAGACTCTTGCATGGGTATGTTTATTCCAGCACAGTTCACAATTGCAAAGATCTGGAACCAACCTGAATGCCCGTCGACTAACAAGTGGCTAAAGAAAATGCAGCACAGATACACCAGGGAATACTGCTCAGCCATAAAAAAGGAGCAAAATAATGCCTTTTGCATCAACTTAGATGGAGCTAGAGGCCATTATTCTAAGTGAAGTAACACAGGAGTGGAAAATAAAAAACTGTATGTTCTCACTTTTAAGTGAGAGTTAAGCTATGAGTACACAAATGCATACAGAGTGATGTAATGGACTTCAGAGACTCAGAAGAGGGGCGGGGAGAGGGGGCTGGAGATTTTTAAAACAACACTTTTAGGTACGATGTACACTACTCAGGTGACACGTGCACTAAAATCTCAGAATTCACCACCATAGAATTCATCTATGTAACAAAAAAATCACTTGAACCCCAAAAGCTATTGAAATAAAAATTAATAAAATAAATAAAAAATAAATAATAAATATTTTGCCTGTTTTTCATACCTAGTTGTTTTCTTCTTATTGGTTTTTTTTTTTTTGAGACAGGGTCTTGCTCTGTCGCCCAGGCTGGAGTGCGGTGGTGCGATCTTGGCTCACTGCAACCTCCACCTCCCAGGTTCAAGTGATTCACCCACCTTAGCCTCTCAAGTAGCTGGGACTACAGGCATGCACCACTGCACCCAGCTGATATTTTTGATTTTTAGTACAGACAAGGGCTCACCATATTTTCCAGGCTGGTCTTGAACTCTTGAGCTCAAGCAATCCTCTCTCCACAGCCTCCCAAATGCTGGAATTATAGGCATGAGCTACGATGTCCAGCCTGAAAAACTTCTTTTCTAACATGGACATTTAATGCTATAAATTTGTGAAAACACAAATTTAGATGTAGCTTTCATTTTCTTTTAGTTTGAAATAATTTCTGATTTCTCTTTTAATTATTCTTTGGCCTGTGGATTACTTAGCAGTATGCTATTTAGTTTCCAAATATGTGGGATTGAATTCCATAGGGTCAGATAATATACTCTGTGGGACTTGGACCTCCTAAAATTTGTTGAGACTTTTTTTCTGGCCCAGAATATGGTCTATGTTGGTAAATGTTCCCTGTGCACTTGAAGAGAGTGTGTATTCTGCTGTTATTGCGTGGAGTGACCTCTAAATGCTGACTACATCCTGCTGCTTTAGAGCGTTGTTCAAATCTTCTGTGTTCTTTTTTTTTTTTTGAGACGGAGGCTCGCCCTGTTGCCCAGGCTGGAGTACAGTGGCGCGATCTCGGCTCACTGCAAGCTCTGCCCCCCGGGTTCACACCATTCTCCTGCCTCAGCCTCCTGAGTAGCTGGGACTACAGGCGCCTGCCACCACGCCCAGCTAATTTTTTGTATTTTTAGTAGAGACGGGGTTTCACCGTGTTAGCCAGGATGGTCTCGATCTCCTGACCTCGTGATCTGCCTGCCTCGGCCTCCCAGAGTGCTGGGATTACAGGAGTGAACCACTGCACATGGCCTTGTGTTCTTATTTAGTTTCCATCTGCATGCACTAGCAATCATGGAGGGAAGATTCTTAGTAGAAAGTTATTTATTCTCCACTGCTGAGACAAGACCCTTCTCAATATTCTACCCACGTGCCCCACGAATTGTGGAACTTTCCAGCCTTTCTGCTGGGGTCAGTCACTGTCCCCAGCCCTGTGTGCGCACCTAGCACAGTTCCCTTTGGTCCTCTCTGCTGGTTCTTTCCCTGGCTCCGGGTAGTTCTCTCCCAGGCATGTGCCGTTCGGTGCCCTGCTGAGGACTCAGGAGGGACCCTCCGCATGTCTCCCAGCTCCCTGTGCAGCTCTCCACTCTCCGATGCTCTGCCCTGTGACCTCGGGCTGCCTTGGTCTTCACAAATGCTCAACTCAAGGAATACACTGAGCTTCCCTAGGGTCTCCTCTCCGTGCACCATGACCTGGAAACACTCTCAGGGCTGAAACCTGGGGCCACTGAAGGGCTCATGTCCCAGGGCTCACCTCGCAGTCCTTGCTTGTCTGTTGTCTACCTCTGGAGAATAATGTTTTTGTCTTGGTTTTGTTGTCGTTGTTTTACATTTGCAAGTGTAAATTTATTCTCTGTTGTTCTACCTTGACCCAAAGCAGAAGTATCCTAATTCTTTTTTTATATATTAATCTTTTTATTTTGAGATTATTGTAGGTTTGCATGCAGTTGTAAGAAATAATAGAATATCATGAACCCTTTATCCAGTTCCCTCAATGGTAACACCTCGCAAAACTATAGAACAATATCACAATCAGAATATTGGCATCGATATTTTCAAAACACAGACCACATCCATCACTACAGGAACCCTGGGTGGTAAACCCTAGGAGACACTAATTGGTTTTTCATTTCTGTAAGTTTTCATTTCAAGGATGTTATATAACTGAAATAAAACAGCATGTAACCTTTTGAATTGGCTTTTTATTTTTCATTCAGCATGATTCTCTGGAGATTAGCAGGCTGTTGTACGTATCAATAGTTCATTCCTTTTTGTTGCTAAACATATTCCATAAGCTGAATGAGCCCCAACTTATTTAACTGTTCGCCCATTGAAGGACGCCTGGATTTTCAGTGTGGGGCTATTACAAATAGCCCAAAGCAATTGTGTGAAAGCTTTTAGGTGAAAGCTGCAATGACTGGAATACTGCAGTAAAGTCTGTTTCCCCGGAGAAGTAGTGGGCAGATCCACCTTGATATGACGGGGGTGTGGGAAGGCTCTCTTCATCCCTTTCCCTGACCAAACCCAGCTGCTAAACTCGTCATTGCAAGCTGGTTGCTCGATTGTTTTTGACATCACTCTAGGGAATAAATTGCTTCACAGACTAATCCAACCAAATTCTGACTCCTTTGAAAGGAAAGGCCAGTGCTTGAGATTTCTTACTAACCCAGAAAGTCTCTTCCCAGCTCTCTCTTTCTCCATTTCTCTCCAGAAAACTAGCCATCTTAGAGTTAGGCTATGTCCCTAATGAATCTATCAGTCTTCTCCCAGTTGCCCTTCACCACAACCTCCACTGACTCTGAGAGCACCCTTAGGTTTGAACTTCATACACTGTTGCAAATGAAGTCAGTTCCTTTTGGGAGAGACTAGGAGATCCTCTGTTCTACATCCTGCCACTCTGCCTGGACAAAATCTCTCAGCCACAGCTCTGGAACTGACGGCAGGGATCTTGGCTCACTGGTGTCATGCCTACTTTAGAAGCTGGACGCTTGAGTGATGGGCAGCAGCTCCAGGTGTCCTCAGCTTGCCTCTCTCAGCATGAACCCCTCCCATAAGCTGGAGAAAAGGTGACCAGAGACCCAGGATTCTCAGCACGATGAACCCAGGGCAGCCTTTGCTGCATGAGTGAGACCTGAGGCTGAGTAGAAGAAGGGACCCTCACCTCTCAGACACACTCACTCAGAATTCAGCCTGAGAAACAGGTAGCTGGGGGCAGGATGCTGGCACACTGACCCTCACAGGAAGAGATCCCCACCAACTGGAAGTGAAACTACCTTTTGACAGCGAAAGAGGTCTAGCATGGCTGACTCCATCTTGCTTCTGGCTTCACAGGCTGGTTGTCCTTGCCCATTCCTGGGCACAGGCCAAGCTAACTGATGCAAGATTTTTTCTCAGCCTCTTTGCTGGACTCACAGCAGAGGCTCCTCGTCTACTTGGCCCAGCATGCTCAGCCCCTTGCGGGAGGGAGTGCATGAGCGAGCAAGTGTGGGATCTGGCCAGCCACTCTGAGTGCTGACACAGGAGCAAGCTCCACGTGGGGCCCACAGCCAGACCAGGTATGTCACCTCGAGGAGAACATGGCAGTGGGCAGACAAGGGTGCCCGCAACCCCGAAGCCCCAGAGGGGGTGTTAGTGCTCTAATCAGCTCTTTTAGTTCCACCATCCACATCCCAATGGATGGCAATGTGTTAGCAGCTCGGTCGGCCCCTGGTCCCATCGCGTGCGGCAGCTGCCCTCTGCTGGCGAGAGCACAGAGCCAGTGTGACAGCCTTTCTAGGTACCTGCACTCAGTGGGTCCTGAGCTCTTGTCCAGCATCCAAGAAGAATGAGGTCATGCTGGTGATTGAAGGATGGTGAAAGTGGAGACTTTTACTTAGCAATGAAAACAGCTCTCAGCAGAGAGGGGAACTGGAAATGGGACAGGAAGGGCAGGTCGTCTTCCCCAAAGTCAGGAGGTCTCTTCCTTGAAGTCAAGCCTCCTCTCTCTCTCTACCAAATCAGTCTGGAGTCTTTATAGGCCCAGGATGGGGGCGGGCCAGGCCATAGGTAGTACTGGAAAGGGCAACATTTGATTGGTTAAAAGGCATTATTCAAAATGAACCAATCCGGAGAGAGCAGGCAAACAAGAATAGAAGTTTTCACTCTGGGCTGCAGGTTTCAGGATGTTTTGGCTTGAAGGTGAGGTTTCACTGGGGGACCCACCCCCATCTGCCTAGGATTTGTCTGCCTCCTGCCTCTATTCTATCCATGGGAGGAATTTAGTTTATAGTTTAACTTGGAAGCAAGGATGATAACGATCCCTTCACAAAACGAATCCCCTCCTCTTTTGGGAGCTGAAACTGCCTTTATAGGACTAATGAAAGACCACAAGGTTAGAATTACGGGAAGGCATGAGTTCTGCTAAAATGTAGGCATAGTGTCTATAATCCCCGTCTGCTCAAGAGTCCTTTGTCCAGAGATCACAAGATTTGTGGCTTCCCCAGTTGCTCCCACAGATAATATCACTGTGGTAGAATGTAAGATTGGTCTTTTGAGATGGTTTTCCAACTGACCCCACTCAGACTCGTGACTCATGACTTGTTTAACCGTTCACCCGTTGAAGGATGTCTGGGTTGCTTTCAGTTTGGGGTTATTATCCACCCAGAGGCGGATTCAGTGCACAAGGACCATTTTCCACACCCCTGTGATTGCCCCCCCAACCAATGAGCAGCACCCATTCCCCAGCCCCCCACTCACCAAACTGTCCTGGAAAAACCCTAACCTTCAAGCCTTCAGGGAGACGGGTTTGAGTGATCATTCCAGTTCTTCCACCTGGCAGGCCTTGTGTTAATTAAACCTTTCATTTACTGCAATGCCATGTTCTCAGCAAATTGGTTTTGTCTGTGCAGCGGGCAGGAAGAACCTGTCGGGCAATTACAGAAGCTGGAGGAGAGATAGTCTTGCATTCCTGGCTGTACAGCCTGGAGTGGAGCTTCTGTCTCACTGGGCTGGGAGAGGGCACACGCATTGGCTCAGATACCACAGACTTACACAGTTCTCACTAAGCTTTAGTCAATTTTCTTGAATAAATGTTTCTCTATTTGAAATGGCTACAGGGCCATTTGCAGATGCTTTAAATGGATGTTGGGGGTGGGGGGTTGTTTGTTTTTGTTTTTAAAATCTTCACCACTTTCACATGGAAGTGGATCTCTGGAGTTCCCCTCATTGTCACACTGCAGTGGGACTGCCCTGTGACTTTATTATTTCATAACATTTGAACATAAGATAGTCACAAGCTTTCAAAGGACTAAATGTTCAATGAAGAAAATGGTACAGAAAAAAAAACTGTCCCTTCTAAATAAGGACTCACTTTGTCCTCCACCAGCAACCACAAGCACTGCCAAGTGTGTCTCTCTCCTTATGATATGACCTTTCATCTTAAAAGGACACCAAATTTCACTCACATTATTATTTCTTACACAGTGTGTTTTTATATTCAAGGTCACTAAGACTTTCTCCTGTTTTATTCCAAATGTTTTATTGTTTTATATTCAACATTTAGGTCTATGATGGGCATAGAGTTAATTTTATATAAAGTATGAGGTTGAGGTTGAGGTTTTGTTTTCGTTTTGTCTACGGCGGTTCAATTGTTCCAATGCCATTTTTTTGGAAACGGTTCTCCTTTCACGCCCTGGTATGAATGCATTCCCCAAAATTCATGGGCTGTAACTTAACCCCTGTTATGGTGTTACTAAGAGGTGAGGTCTCTTGGGAAGTGATCAAGCCAGGGCTCTGCTCTTAGGAATAGATTAGTGCCTCATTAAAGGGCTGGAGGGGATGAGCTTTGGCCCTTTTTGCCCTTTCGGTTTTCCACCAAAAGGACACAGCAAAGAGCCCCCACCAGATGCAGAATACTGGCACCTTGATCTGGGGACGTCCAGCCTCCAAAACTGTGGGAAATGAACTTCTATTGTTTGTAAAATACCCAGTCACAGGTATTTTGTGATTGCAGCAGACACTTCTCCATTTAGTTGTCTTTGCCCCTTTGTCATAAATTAGCGCCGTCTTATTTGTGCGAGTGACATCTCAACTCAGTGCTTTTCCCTTGATCTGTGTCTCTACCCCTCTGCCCATACCACACTGTCTACATTGCTGTCACTTTATAGAATGTCTCAAAGTCAGCTAATGTCATTCTTCCAACTATATTTCTTTTTTCAAAATTGTTTTGACTATTCTCTCTTCTTTTTAAAATTTTTTTTATTATACTTTATATTCTAGGGTACATGTGCACAATGTGCAGGTTTGTTACATATGTATACATGTGCCATGTTGGTGTGCTGCACCCGTTAACTCGTCATTTAGATTAAGTATATCTCCTGATGCCATCCCTCCCCCCTTCCCCCACCCTACGACAGGCCCCAGTGTGTGATGTTCCCCTTCCTGTGTCCAAGTGTTCTCATTGTTCAATTGCCACCTATGAGTGAAAACATGCGGTGTTTGGTTTTCTGTCCTTGCGATAGTTTGCTGAGAATGATGGTTTCCAGCTTCATCCATGTCCCTACAAAGGACATGAACTCATCCTTTTTTATAGCTGCATAGTATTCCATGGTGTATATGTGCCACATTTTCTTAATCCAGTCTGTCATTGATGGACATTTGGGTTTGTTCCAAGTCTTTGCTATTGTGAATAGTGCCACAATAAACATACGTGTGCATGTGTCTTTATAGCAGCATGATTTATATTCCTTTGGGTATATACCCAGTAATGGGATGGCTGGGTCAAATGGTATTTCTAGTTCTAGATCCTTGAGGCTATTCTATTTTCTTTTGTGTTTCCTCATAAATTTCATAAGCAGCTTGTGAATATCTACCAAAAAATCCTGCTAAGATTGTTGTTGGAATCCCATTAAATCTGCACATCAGTTTTGGGGAAGTTTAGGTCTTTATTATTTTGTGTGTTCAAATCCATGAATGCACGATCTCTCTCCACTTATTTAGGTACTTTTTGATTCCTTTCATCAGTGTTTTGTATTTATAACATGCACATTCTGTACATATTTTGTTAGATTTATAACCGTCTATTTTTGGACCTATTTTAGAAAACAGACTATGTTTTAGGGCAGTTTTAGGTTCACAGCAAAATTGAGTTGAACGTATAGAAAATTACCATATTTCACCTGCTGCCACACCTACACAACGTCCCCTGCTGCTAGCATCCTACACCAGGGTGGTCCATTTGTCGTCATCGAAGAGCCAACATTGACACATGGTGAGCACCCAAAGTCCAGAGCTAACCTTCACCTCCACTATTCATGTTGTACGTTCTACGACACAAATGATAAATGTGGAATGCCATTTATTCACCATCATAATATCACATAGAACAGTTTTGGGCCAGGCGTGCTCAATCCTGTAATCCCAGCACTTTGGGAGGCCAAGGCGGGTGGATCACCTGAGGCCAACATGGTGAAACCCTATCTCTATTAAAAATTAGCTGGGTGTGGTGGTGGGCACCTGTAATCCCAACTACTCAGGAGGCTGAGGCAGGAGAATCATTTGAAGCCAGGAGGCAGAGTTTGCGGTGTGCTGAGATCTTGCCACTGGACTCCAGCCTTGACAAGAGCAAAACTCCATCTAAAAAAAAAAAAAAAGAACAGTTTTGCTGCCCTAAAAATCTCTGTGCACTGCCTATTCATCCCTCCCTCCCCACTCAATCCCTGGCAGCCTCTGATCTTCTTACTGTCTCCATAGATTTGCCTTTTCCAGAATGCCATATACACAGGTCCTCCCTTATCCACAGGGATATGGCCCAAGACCCCCAGTGGATACCTGAAGCCACAGATAGTACCAAACCCTAGATGTGCTGTTTTCTCCTATGTACACACACCTATGATAAAGCCTAATTTATAAATGAGGCACAGTAAGAGATTAACAACAATATCTAATAATAAAATAGAACATGTGTAACAATATACTGTAAAGGAATTGAGGATGTGGTCTCTCTCTCTCTCTCTCTCTCTCCCCCTCCTCCTCTCTCCCTCTCTCTCCCTCTCTCCCTCTCTCTCTCTCCCTCTCTCCCTCTCTCTCTCTCCCTCTCTCCCTCTCTCTCCCTCTCTCCCTCTCTCTCCCTCTCTCCCTCTCTCTCCCTCTCTCTCTCTCCCTCTCTCTCTCCC
>NW_026652280.1:91959258-91970658 GCF_009828535.3 Hylobates moloch
CTCCCTCTCTCTCTCTCCCTCTCTCTCTCTCCCTCTCTCTCTCTCTCCCTCTCTCTCTCCCTCCCCACCCCCCGTACCTTGCTCCTCTGCATTCACATATTTCCAGACTGCAGTTGACCAGGGGTCACTGAAACTGCAGAAAGTTCGTCTGTGGATAAGGGGGACTGCTGAGCTGGAGTCACACTGTGAGAAACTATCTCAGATTGGCTGCTTTCTCTTAGTAAGATGCGCTTACCATATCTGTTCAAGGCTTGATAACTCTTTGTTTCCTGGGTTTGTTTGTTTGTTTGTTTGTTTTTTGTTTTGTTTTGAGACAGAATCTCTCTCTGTTGCCAGGCTGGAGTGCAGTGGTGTGATCTCAGCTCACTGCAACCTCCGCCTCCCAGGTTCAAGCAATTCTCCTGCCTCAGCCTCCCAAGTAGCTGGGATTACAGGTGCTCACCACCACGCCCGGCTAATTTTTATATTTTGGTAAAGACAGGGTTTCAACATGTGGGCCAGGCTGGTCTTGAACTCCTGAAGTTAGGTGATCTGCCCGCCTCAACCTCCCTCCTATATATTTATTTACTGTTCTTATTTATTTATTTATTTATTTATTTATTTATTTATTGAAACAGAGTCTTGCTTTGTTGCCCAGGCTGGAGTGCAGTGGCACAATCTCGGCTCACTGCAACCTCCACCTCTTCGGTTCAAGCAATTCTTCTGCCTCAGCCTCCCGAGTAGCTGGTATTACAGGTGCACACCACCACACCTGGCTAATTTTTGTATTTTTAGTAGAGATGGTTTTTCACTATGTTGGCCGGGCTAGTCTCGAACTCCCGAACTTGAGTGATCCACTCACCTCAGCCTCCCAAAGTGCTGAGATTACAGGTGTGAGCCACCGCACCCAGGCTCCTCCTATTTATTTTTACTGTGGCAAAATATGCATAAAATTTACTATCTTAACCATTTTCAAGTGTAACTCTCTTCCATTCACATTGCTGTATGACCATCACCACCATTCACCTCTAGAACTTTTATCGTCTTCCCAAACTGAGGCCCTGTCCCCATTAAATGCCAACTCCCCATTCCCCTCCCCCAGCCCCTGGCACCCCACCCCCCATTCTACGTTCGATCCTGGTGAATTTCACTGCTCTAGGAACCTCATATTGTTGCAGGATGCAGAGGACTAGAGAGACCAGTACAGGTGAATACAGGAGGATATTTACTTTAAGGTACACACCAGCTCAGTGGATTCACATCTAAAAGGCTGAGCCTTGAACAAAGACAGAGCGGGGTTTCTATAAGCGGGCTTACAAAAGCAAAACAAAGGCAGCTAATCATATAGTGCATAACTTGTGACCTTGCATAGCTGGTGGCCTTGTAGCCATGTTGAAAGAAAAAAAAGAACTGGGCCGGCCTCGGTGGCTCACACCTGTAATCCCAGCACTTTGGGAGGCCAAGGCAGGTGGATTGCCTGAGATCGGAGATCGATACCAGCCTGGCCAGCATGGTGAAACCCCTCTCTACTGAAAATACAAAAATTAGCCAGGCGTGGTGGCAGGCGCCTGTAATCCCAGGCACTGAGGCAGGAGAATCACTTGAACCTGGGAGGCAGAGGTTGCAGTGAGCTGAGATCATGCCATTGCACTCCAGCCTGGGCAACAGAGCAAGACTCTGTCTCAAAGGAAAAAAAAAAGAAAGAAAAAGAAAAAGAAAAGAAAAAAAGAACTGGCTAAATACAGACATGTGTAAAACATAGTCATGCTTAAGAGGCCAGGGAACGGAGTAACAGTAAAGGAATTTGTCTTTCTCTCTTATTTTTTTCCCTTAACCTTGCTCTGGAGGGGTGGGGGTGTGTGTCTGGAGCCCATTCCTTTGGTCTTGGGTTTTTGGACAGTGTTATCTTATAACTGTCCTTGAAGTGAGCTGCTAAGCAGAGGAAAACTTATTTCTTTTTTTTTTTTTTTTGAGACAGAGTCTCGCTCTGTCACCCAGGCTGGAGTGCAGTGGTGCGATCTCGGCTCACTGTAGACTCCGCCTCCCGGGTTCACGCCATTCTCCTGCCTCAGCCTCCTGAGTAGCTGGGATTACAGGCACCCGCTACCATGCCCGGCTATTTTTTTGTATTTTTAGTAGAGACGGGGTTTCACTGTGTTAGCCAAGATGGTCTAGATCTCCTGACCTCGTGATCCACCCGCCTCAGCCTCCCAAAGTGCTGGGATTACAGGCATGAGCCACCGCGCCCGGCCATTTCTTTTTCTTTTTAACCCTTACTACAATATGAGTGGAATCACACAGGATTTGTCCTTCTGTGTCTGGCTTATTTGACGAGCATCATATCCTGCAGGCTTATCCATGCGGTAGCTTGTGGCAGGATTTCCTTCCTGTTGAAGGCTGAATCATATTCCATTCTATAGATGATTACATTTGGCTCATCCATTCATCCTTCAACAGACATTCAGGTTGCTTCCACACTTTGGCTTTTGTGAATAATGTTGGAATGAACATGGGTGTAAACATATCTCCTCAAGAGCTTGTTTTTAATTATTTTGGGTGTACGCCTAGAAATAAAATTACTAAATCATATGGAAGTTCTATGTTTAACTATACCACATTCCTTTTTAAAAGTGATGAATTCTATTCTACTGTATGGATATACCACACTTTCTTCATCCACTCACCTACTGAAGGGCATCTGGCTGCTTTCACCTTTTGGCATTTACGAATACAACTGCTCTCCATGTCCGTGTGTAGGTCTATGTGTGAATGCAAGCTTTCCAGTCATTTGGGGAAATACCAGAGTATTATATTGCGAGATTGTATGGTGAGACCATGTCTGGTTTTATAAGAAACCACCAAACTGTCTTCCAAAGTGGCCACACCCTTTTGCATTCCCACCAGCAATAATGAGAGTTCCTGTCGCTCCACATCCTCCCCAGCACTTGGTTGTCAGGGTTTTGGATTTTGGACATTTAATAGCTGTGTGGCGGAATCTCGTTGTTTTAATTGCAACGCCCTAATGACATATGGTGTTGAGCATTTTTTCTTATGCTTATTTTAAATTTTTTTTTTTTTTTGAGACGGAGTCTCGCTCTGTCACCCAGGCTAGACTGGAGTGCACTGGCACAATCTCAGCTCACTGCAACCTCCCCTTCCCAGGTTTGAGCAATTCTCCTGCCTCAGCCTCCCAAGTAGCTGGGACTACAGGCGTGCGCCACCACACCAGGCTAATTTTTTGTATTTTTAGTAGAGACAGGGTTTCACCCTGTTAGCCAGGATGGTCTCTATCTCCTGACCTCGTGATCCACCAACCTCAGCCTCCCAAAGTGCTGGGATTACAGGCGTCAGCCACCGAGCCCGGCCTAGATGCTTTGAATTTTCTATGTAGATAATCATATTAGCTATGAATCAGAATAGTTTTATTATTCCTTTGAAATCTATATGCTGAACCCCAGCCCCCACTTTATCAAACTGACTTCCAGTACCATGTTAACGGTGGTGAGAGCGGACATTCCTGTCCTCTTCCTGATTCTCAGGGGAAGGCATTCATTATCTCATCACTAAATATGATGTTACCATAGGGTTTTTGTGGATGCCATTCATCAGGTAAAAGAAGTGTATTTCTATTTCTAACATGTTGTGAATGAGTGCTGTGTTTTGTTAAATTTTTTTTCTTCTGCACCTATTGATATCATCATATAGTTTTTCATCCTTAGTCTCTTTGTCAGAGGTGTGTGAACCAGAGTGACTCCATCTTGAATAAGAGCTGGATAAAATGAGGCTGAGACCTAGTGGGCTGCATTCCCAGATGGTCAGGCACTCTAAGTCACAGGGTGAGACAGGAGGTCGGCACAAGATACAGGTCATAAAAACCTTGCTGATAAAACAGGTTGCCGTAAAGAAGCCGGCTAAAATCCACCAAAACCAAGATGGTGACGAGAGTGACCTCTGGTCGTCCTCACTGCTACACTCCCACCAGTGCCATGACAGTTTGCAGATGCCATGGCAATGTCAGGAAGTTATCTTATGTGGCCTAAAAAGGAGAGGCATGAGTAATCCACCCCTCATTTAGCATATCATCAAGAAATAACCATAAAAGAGAAGCCCTCTGGACTTCTCTGCCTATGGAATAGCCATTCTTCTTCTTCTTTTTTTTTGAAACAAGGTCCAGGCTGGAGTGCAGTGGCACTATCCCTGCTCACTGCAACCTCCACCTCCTGGGTTCTAGTGATTCTTGTGCTTCAGCCTCCAGAGTAGCTGGGATTACAGACATGCGCCACCACACCCAGCTATAGAGTAGTCATTTTTTATTTCTTTACTTTTCTTTTTTTCACTTTAACAAATTTACTTTAATTCCAAAAGAAATTAATCTAGAATGGTCAGTAATATACAACATACTTTTATGTTTCTTTTATAGGTATCTAATACAAGTTTATTTGTATATGTGCAATATATAATAACTCTATCTTAGACATGAGTCCTAACAGGATGAAAATATTTTCTTGCAACTATTACTTTATGCCTATGAAGGGTCTGAACTTGTAATGTCCCCGTCTCAAACCCAAGTTAATGACAGTGCCTTGTCAAAATTTTTCATAAATTATTAATGACCTAATTTCATTTAGAAAATGGTTTCAGCAAATATGACAATAGAAAATCCTGTTATTTATTTGTCCATTCATGATATGAGAAAAAAAGAGATGATACATTCCTCCATAGAACAAGTGGGTTTAGAGAACAGTTCTGATAGTATTTCACATGGTAAGCTATCAAAAGGTCTAATAAGCAGCCTCATTGCTCAGGGGAAGAAAACGGTTTCAATGTGTTTCTCTTCCGAATTGCTTAGTAACTCTAAGTGATTTTCAAATTGGGGGTCAGATTACTGGCACTGAGATCATCAAATTGAGATCTATCTTGAATGGGTACCTTATAGACATTAAGGACATCTCTAACCCTGAACATCTGGTGGAGTGTGGAGTTAGGGACTACAAGACCCAAGTCATCAGCTAAATGTGCCACGAGATTGAACTTTAGACGACCATCTTCCAGGGAGATGTCTTGCCAATTACTAGGAAGAGATGGGCCAAAAACTTTTTCAACATAAGGTTCCAAATGACTATGGGGATCTTCAGGTGGCGTGTATGTTCAGCTCTGTAAGGGTGGATACACTGGAATAGGTTCTTTTTGCACCTTTTCTACCATCTCAGCAACCACAAGCTCTTTCTCTTTTCTGAGTTGAGACCAAAATTCTCTAGGTGGTGCCCCTAAGACTGTCCACATGAAGGCTCTTCTGGTAATGACAGAGATTGCGCTGCCATCTTCGATGAGATCCGTGGGCCTGAGACGATCCCTTTACTTTCTTAACAAACTTGCTTTCACTTTACTCTATGGACTCACCTCAAATTCTTTTTTGCGTGAGATGCAAGAACTCTCTCTCGGAGTCTGAATTGGGAGCCCTTTCCGGTAACATGTTCATGTGGTGACTTGTCTAAATTTTCAAATGCTTAACCGACCTTGCATTCCTGAGAGAAGCCTCACTTGGCTGCAGTGTATTCCCCTTGGTGTAGTGGCTCCGTTATGTCTTCTGATGCTTGGCTGAGGGTTTTTGTATCTATGATTATAATGAACATTGACCTGTAGTTTTCTTCTTGGAATGTTTTTGTCTATTTTGGTATCAGAGAGTGCCCCTTCCTCTTTCGTTTCTGAGAAAAGAGTGTGTAAAATTTGTACTATTTCTTCCTGAAATACTTTGTATAATTCACCAGGGAAACCATCCAGACTTGGAGTTTTTTTTTTGTTTGTTTTCTATTTTTTTGAAGTTTTTTTTTTAAACTATGATTTCCATTTTTTTTTAAATAGATGTAAGATTACTCAGATTATCTGTTTCTTCTTGAGAGAGTTCAGTGGTTCATGTCTTTCAAGGAATTGACCCATTTCATCCCAGTTGTCAGATTTACATGTGGGCAGAGATGTTTGTAGAGTTCCCTTGCTATTCTTCTAATGTCTGTGGAGCCTGAAGTGATATCCCTCTTCCAACCCTAACCTCGGTCATGTGTGTGCTCTTCTTTCTTGTCTGTCTTGCTAGAGGCTTATCTTTTTTGATCTTTATTTATTGATCTTTATTGATCTTTTCGAAGATCCAGATTTTGGTTTAATTTTCTTTTTTTTTTTGAGATGGAATTTCACTCTGTTGCCCAGGCTGGAGTGTGGTGGTACGATCTCAGTTCTCTGCAACCTCTGTCTCCCAGGTTCAAGCTATTCTCCTGCCTCAGCCTCCCAAGTAGCTTGGATAACAATCGTGGGCCACCACATCAGGCTAATTTTTGTATTTTTAGTAGAGACAGTGTTTTGCCATGTTGGCCAGGCTGGTCTCAAACTCCTGATCTCAACTGATCCACCCACCTCAGCCTCCCAAAGTGCTGGGATTATAGGCGTGAATCACCGCGCCCAGCTGGTTGAATTAATTTTCTCCATTGTTTTTGCTATTTTCTATTGCGTTGATTTCTAATTTTATACGCATACATACACACGTATCCATAAATTTATATTTTTTTCCTGCTTGCTTTCAGATTATTTGTTCCTTGAAGGTTATGTAGAATTAACCAATGAAACCACCTGGACTTGAAGGGTTTTTTTGTGTGGGAAGGCTTTTAACTACAAATTCTGTTTCTTGATAGAGATATTCAGGGTCCCTCTTCCTTCTTGAGTTTGGTGGTTCATGTCTTTCAGACAATTTCCTCTTAGTTTCCAAATGTATGTGGTGTGCAGTATTCCTGCATTATCCTTTTAATGTCTGTGGGACCTGAAGTGATATCCCTTTTCTCATTCCTGATATTGGTAATTTGCGTCTTCTTTATTTTTCATCTTGCCAGTCTTGCTAAAATTTAAAAAATATGTTGATCTTTTCAAAGAACCAGCTTGACTATATTCTTTGTTTATATCTTTTTAATGGTTGTTCTAGAGTATGAGTATATTGCTTACTTTTGCACTGTGTGCTTAGAATCAATATTTCACTAATTTAGGTGGAATCCAGGAATCTTCCCATAACAGAGGCCACTTGTCTCATAAATGACAAATACTCATATTGAAAACCCCACCAGAGAATGGTGTGATTTTTGTTTACAACATCAAACACATTTTGAAGAGAATAACTCATTAGATTTACATATGTTTACCTAAAACTCTGAGGATAGGAAACTTTTTCTCTCAGAAGAGCCTCCGTGGTCCCAAGACAGCTGGTGAGCCCATTGTTTTAAATATTTAGCTGGTATTTTATCTCTTCATGTCCTCATTCATGGCCCTTGGTGTCTCCATGTGTCTCTGACTGTGGGTGCTGGCTCTTGCCCACGGTGGCTACTTCCCTTGTGTGCTTGTGGTTTTCTGCTGTGAGCTCATGTTTGCCTTGGCTGTAGGTGGGGAGCTCGGGGCCTTGGCTGAGGACACAGACTTTGTCTGAAGTTCTGCTGCACTTCCTTCCACCGGGCTGCTCTGGGTCCTATCAATTCAGGGCCACTTTAAGTGACTTGCTCAGCTTGTGATTTTCTGGACCACAAAACTAATGCCAATGTGTGCCTCCCACCTGGATAAGGGTGAGCCTGAAGTTGTCACTTCTCAAGGGAAATGTTTTTATCACCCATCTCAGACTCAGCAGGACGTATTTCTCTGCTGTCTCCTTCTGGTAGTGGCTGGGTTGCCTTCTAGCCGCCCCCGTCAGAGGGCACAGTCCCTTCCGGGGTCTCTGCTTTGGACAGCAGCTCTGAGCTCCAACCACCCACTGCGCAGAACAAAGACTTGTCTTCTGCATTGCACCCTCCCACGTAGCTCTTAAAACCAAAGCCTCTGAGTGCGTGTGCATGCTGCGCTCCACTCTCACAATTCAGGACTCAGCAAAAGCAGTGAATGGGGCAAATTCCGTGCAACATGGTGGATGAATCTCGCCAACATAGTCTGGGGCCAAAGGAGCCAGCCATGAGAGGACATGGCCTACGATGGCATTTTATGAAGTCCAATAACAGGCAAAACTGGTGTCTGATGGGAAAATTCAAGCTCATGGTTACTCTAGGTGGGGAGTGGGTAGCAATCAGAAATGGGTGCTTCTTGGGTGCCGGAATGTTCTATTTCTTGTTCTGAGGGCCAGTTCTAGGAGGATGTTCAGCTTCTGTGGAAATGTATTGAGTTCTACATGGATACCTTGTCCACTTTTCTATAGTTTTATTTTAATACAATGTGGCAACAGCAGCAAGGGACCCTCTTCCCTGAGGGGCACCTCTATTCCGCAGCTGTCACCCCACCTGACTCTTCACTCTGAAACGTGACAGAGCATATTTCTGCTGTAAACTGTGCTGCTCCCTCCTCCAGGTGGTGAAGCCTATGTGTCCCCTCTTTCCCTTTTTGCTCTGACTGCTAGGGAGCTCACATTAAAGGCTGGGCTCTCTGGTTGTCATTTTCCTGGATCTGGATGCCATGATATCAATGTCTCTTCTACCCTTTCTGACCTTTTTTGGGTGGTTTTATTCCTGGGGAACTTTCACTCTAACATAATCCACACTTTTTGAGTGAGCCAGCCGGCATCCAAGAAAATCAGGGTAGCATCGGGCCTTGGGGACAAAGTGACATTGGTTGAGATTCTGGCTCTGTGGCTTTCACTTCTGTAACTGGGATAGAGGATGCAAAGCATTGAACTCAGAGCCTGGCAACACGACACAGACTCCGTGAGTATCAGTGCGATGATTATAATGAATCATAATGCATCCATGGACACACTGGAAGCACCAAATTAGACCTGAATGGAGTGGTCAGCAGGAAGAGCTCCTGGCCAAGGATGGCCAGGCAGAAAGACGAGAGGCTGGTCCCCAGGGCCACCGAGTCACCGATGGCCTGGGGCTCAGGGGCTGAGGCAGAGACAGTCAGGAAGGACTGGCAAGGCAGCCATGCTGGGGCCTCAGAAAAAGGCGCCACTGACCGGCCAAGGTCCTCCCTGGGGCCTGCCCTGCACTGCCTCTGCCTCAACATTTGCTGTCAGAGCCATGGTGAGACGGGGCCTGGGACAGGAGGTATCTTCCTGGCGATGTCCCTGAGTGTGGCTCCCGAAAGGAGAGCAGTCTCTGGCCAAATGTTCCATTGTGGTTATGAGCAGCATTTGCAGTCAGACAGAGAGGTTAGAACCGCACCTGTGCCACCTGCATCTGGGGCCATGCCCAGGTGTGTGCCGGCTCTGCACCTCAGTCACGGCTGCTATGGGAGGCAAGAAAAAAGACACCCACCTTGTGGGTCCTTGGAGGACTGGATAGGCTGGCTCCACCCAGGACCTGAGCTACAGGGGAGGATTCTGATTCCCTGTCAGCTGCGAGCACCTGGGATGCAAGAGGAGCTCAGTAAACACACATTCAGTGACAGGCCGGGAATGGGCTGACTATACAGGCAGATTTCACTTAGACAAGAGCTGTAGGGAAAGAGACACAGTGGTAGGCGGTGCTTGTTATTTTGAGGTGTGTTCCTTCAGGACCTAGTTTATTCAGAGTTTTTGGCATGAAGGGATGTCACCCGGGCGTGGTGGCTCACGCCTATAATCCCAGCACTTTTGGAGAGCAAGGCGGGTGGATCACTTGAGTTCAGGAGTTCGAGACCAACCTGGCCAACATAGTGAAACCCCATCTCTACTAAAAATACAAAAATTAGCTGGACATGGTGGCAGAAACCTGTAATCCCAGCTACTTGGGAGGCTGAAGCAGGAGAATCACTTGAACCTGGGAGATGGAGTTTGCAGTGAGCCGAGATCACACCACTGCACTCCAGCCTGGGCAACAGAGTGAGACTCCATCTCAAAAAAATAAAAAATAAAATGAAGAGATGTTGAATTTTATCAAAAGCCTTTTCTGCATGTATTGAGATGATCATGTGGCTTTTGTCTTTAGTTCTGTTTATGTAATGAATCACATTTATTCATTTGTGTAGGTTGAACCAACCTTGCATCCTAGGGGTAAGGCCTACTTGATTGTGTTGGATAAGCTTTTTGATGTGCTGCTGGATTCATAAATCATTCTATCATAAAGACACATGCACACATATGTTTATTACAGCCCTATTCACAATAGTAAAAACAAGGAATCAACCGAAATGCCCATCAATTGTAGACTGGATAAAGAAAATGTGGTACATACACACCATGGAATACTATGCAGCCATAACAAAGAATGAGATCATGTCATTGGCGGGAACATGGATGGAGCTGGAGGCTATTATCTTTAGCAAACTAACTCAGAAACAGAAAACCAAATACTGGACATTCTCACTTACAAGTGGGGGTGGAATGATGAGAGCACATGGACACACAGAGGGGAGTAACACACTGGGGCCTATCAGAGGGTGGATGGCGGGGAGAGGGAGAGGATCAGGAAAAACAACTAATGGGTACTTGGTTTATTACCTGGGTGATGAAATAATCTGTACAACAAACCCCCATGACACGAGTTTACCTGTGTAACAAATCTACACATGCTCCCTGAACCTCAAATAAAAGTTTGTTTTTTTTTTTTTTTTTTTAAAGCCACAGTGAGAGCAAGCCTCGTGGGTGGAAAATGTGTTTATTTAAAGGGTCTCATGTCCTGCTGAACCTTAACTGAGAGAGAAGCCGCGAGAGTGGCCACCTCCTGGGGAGGAAGGTTTGGAGCCTTTTGGGGTTGGGGGCAGATCTCCACTGCCTCCCCGACCTGCAGCTGCTCTAGAGAAGGAAGACAGGAGGTGGCTTGGACAGGGACGGCCCTGTCGCAGCAGGACCTGGCAAGGAGCTTGTCGGAGGAGATTGCAGGGCTCCGGGAACTGGGAAGGTGTTGGGCACCAGGAGAGAGGAAGAGAGTTCTCATGAAGAATGACTGGAAAGGGAGTCAGGACAGGCCAAGAACCTGGAGTCGTCACCTTCTGCAAAATTCAGGGGACACAACTCCTGGAGCTGTGGGACAGCCAGAACTGAAATGCAGTGCTCGTCACTTCTTGGGTAGCATGGATATGCTGGACTCACCTGAGGCCCAAAGTCAGAGCCTCAGATTTTGCACTAGCAGCAAATGGGGACACAGCAGCTGGCCTGGGAACAGCAGGGCTTACAGCAACTGGACTGGCAGCAGGATGACCCACAGCCTGAGGAGCAGCAGCAGGGCTTGCAGCAGCTGGACTGGCAGCAGGATGACCCACAGCCTGAGGAACAGCAGCAGGACTTATAGCAGCTGGATTGGCAGCAGTCACAAGAGCCACAGCCCCCTTTAGAGCCCCCACAAGAGCTAAAACCCCCCTTGGAGCACCCACAGGAGCCACAGCCCCCCTTGGAGCCCCCAAAAGAGCCACAGCCCCCCTTGGAGCCCCCACAGGAGCCACAGCTCCCCTTGGAGCCCCCACAAGAGCCATAGCCCCCCTTGGAGCCCCCAC
>NW_026652280.1:91970758-91996112 GCF_009828535.3 Hylobates moloch
GGAGCCCCCACAGGAGCCACAGCCCCCCTTGGAGCCCCCACAGGAGCCACAGCCCCCCTTGGAGCCCCCACAAGAGCCACAGCCCCTCTTGGAGCCCCCACAGGAGCCATAGCTGGAGCAGGAACAGGCTGGCACACAGCAGCATATACACTTGCAGCAGCAGACGGGCATACAGTAGCTGGAACCACAGCCCCCACAGCTGGAGCCACAGCCCCCACAGCCGGAGCCACAGCCCCCACAGCCGGAGCCACAGCCCTCACAGCCAGAGCCACAGCCCCCACAGCCGGAGCCACAGCCTCCAGAGCAGCCACAGCAGCCCATGGTTCTGGTGGGTTGAGGGTGGAGCAGGTAGAGGAGCAGGTGAGAGGGAGATGCAGGTGTGGAGCTTCCTGAGCCTGGGCCCTTTATATCCCTGCCCAGGATCAGGTGTGGTGCTGGACACACAGTCTTTTCCTGGTTCCTGTTTGTGCCATTTCCTTAGGGAAACTGTGTTTGTTTGCTTAATCTTAAAATAACCTCAGTGGTGTATATACAGTTTTGCACTTTTTCTTTAGTTCATGATTTTCCTCACATGTCCTCTGAAAAATGACAAGGCCCCTGTCCTTCTGTGTTAGTAAGGGCAACGGGAGCAGGGACTTGGCTTTGATACTGCACTCATCTTTGCTACCAGTGTTCATTTCCTGGGGCTGCCATAACAAATGGCCCCCAAGTGGAGCCTTAAAGCGGACATTGATGCCTCACAGTTCAGGCAGACAGAAGTTCAAGATCAAGTTCTCCGTGGGCCACACGCTCTCTGAAGGTTCCAGGGGAGGATTCTTTCTGCGTCTTCCAGCTTCTGGTGGTGGCCAGACATTCTTGGCTTGTGGCTGCATCCCCCATCTCTGCCTCCATCCTCAAGTGGGCTTCTCCACTGAGTGTCTGTGTCTCACCTCCTCCCCTCCTTTCTCTGACAGGGACACCAGACATTGGATCAGGGCCCACCCTACTCCAGTACAACCTCATCTTAACTTGATTACATCTGCAAAGACCCAGTGTCCAAATAAGATAATATTCAGAGTTTCCAGGTGGACAGGAATGAGGGGGTCCTATTCAACCCACTTCTATGCTGATGCTGATGCTGACTGATGCTGCCTTGACTCCGAAAGTCTCAGGGAAAGTTTACAGAAGGCACAGGGAGACCACGCATGGAGACACCCTAGGGCAGGTGACCCCATCCTGGGCCATCACCCGTGGGCAGAACAGGATGAAACCCAGGATCTCGTAAGACCCAGGATCAGAAAAGGACTCAGGAACAGAATAGGACTCAGGATCAGGGCAGGCTCAGGACAGGACTCAGAAACAGGGCAGGACCCAGGATCAAGACAGGACTCAGGATCAAAACAGGACTCAGGATCAGAACAGGACTCAGCATCAGGTCAGGTCTCAGGATCAGGCAGGACCCAGGTTCAAGACAGCACTTTGAATCAGAATAGGACTCAGGATCAGGGCAGGATCAGGACAGGACTCAGGATCGGGGCAGGTCTCAGGATCAGGACAGGACCCAGGATCAGGACAGGACCCAGGATCAGGACAGGACTCAGGATCAGGGCAGGACCCAGGATCAGGACAGGACTCAGGATCAGGACAGGTCTCAGGATACCTGAGATCCTGCTGTCTTGGCTGGAAAGTGGGGGCCTGAGTGCACACCCAGGAATTGTGACCCTGCAGAGTCATTTCCCTGGAGCTGTATGACTCCAGGCTTGGTGGTTTAGGGCTTAGAGATGCTGTCAGTCAGCACCCTGTGAGGCACCGAGGGCATACTCCAATGAACCGGCAGAGTTGGAGAAACAAAGGAAACACAGTGTGGCAGCTCAGGAGCCCCCCACCTTTGGGCTTCGCTGACAGAGGAGGACACAGGGATGGAAACTCTGAGAAAGCCACAGCTGTGGGAGGGTCCCAGTGTCCCACCTCGCTCACAGACCACGGGGCCTGTGGCTTGTATGCCCAGTCAGGTGACGACGCCATTCAGAAACCTGATCTCATGAGGTTGCCCGGATGCTGATTCTCAGGCCAGGTCTGCAGTGAGTGTGGTGCCCCAGGCCTGGAACACTCTGGTGCCATCGGGACCCAATGCTGGGTGCACCCAGGAGCTGTGGGTCTGAAAGAGTGGTCAGAGGTCACCGACATGTGGAGGAGGCCCCTTGAGTGTGGGAGACAGAATCCCCAGGTGCCAGGCTTAGCCGAAGGCTTTGCAGGACTGAGCAGGTGGGGAGGAAGGGCAGGGATTACGGCTGCCAGAGGAGAGACGTGTTCTTGGAGGTGGGTCTCCAGGGCAGGGCAGGGCAGAGCACTGGCCTGGAGGTGTTTTGTGCACATGCTGGATACCTGGCAACCATGGCGGCGTGGGCTCAGGACGGGCTCCCGAATTTTCAGGGCCCAAAGCAACGTGACAACGCAGGCCCCTCCTCTGAGCATGGCAAAGGAATTCAAGACCATCAGAGCCTCACGCTGAGGAGGGTCCTTCTCACTTGCATGGCCCCTGCATCTACAATCCCCACTGCATCCCGTGAGCCCGGATATCTTCGGGAATTAGTGCACTCTTGTGAAACACGTGGTTTTATTTTGAGGAGCGTTTTCAATTCTGCAACGGGGGCGTGCACGGCCTTGCTCTACTGGTCACCCTCCTGCTTCAGCTCTGGGTCTGAACGTGGCTCCACGTGGCTCCAGGGTCACTACATCCACACCCAGGGACCACCACCTGGGCCGCTTCCAAGCTCTGCCCCGTCGTGTGCCTCGAGGACAATCGCCTGGGGACAGACCCGCCCGCCTCCCCACCAGTCGTGTGACATTAGCCAGTCCACAGCCTCCCTGGCCCTCAGTATCTTCATCTACAAGATGAGAGGAGCATTGACCACTTTGCAGAGTTGCTTTGGAGGCCAGAGGTCATGAAATGAAGTTGCCGGCTGTCGCGGGCTCTCCGCTGACCCACGGTTGTCGTTTTAGCTCCCACGGTTGTCGTTTTAGCTCTCGGCTTCCTGACCTGGGGTTCTCGGTCTCCCCTTTAGTCTCTCTTCCTCCCCAAAGCGCAGTGCCTCCTCCCCTGGGCCAGTGGGGCCCAAGGCTGCAGGGAGCGCGGCTGGAGGAGCGCAGCGGGTGGGGACGGAGCTGCCAGCGGCAGAAGCGCAGATGAGCAGTCCTTGAGCGCCCCCTGGGGGCCGTGAGCTCCGAGCCTGTGGCCGAGGGCGGGGAGGCGCCAGAGGGGCTCTGCAGAGGACAGAGGCAGGGACTTGGGGGTTCCTAGGGGCCCCGGCACAGGCTGGCACGGAGGAGGCATCGCCTGGCCCCCCCTCGGGGCTGTAGCTCAGAGCAGCCCTGGTGCCATAACCACCCCCCAACCCCTGGCCCAAGTGAGCAGAGCCCTCGGCATGGGGAGACCTTCCCTTCTGCCCCTTACTCCTGCGTGTTGACCTCACAGAGCAAGAAGGGGGCCAGCAGGAACATGGCAGGGAGCGTGACAAGGGCAAGGCCTTGGGGTCGGCTCACCTGCTCCTTGCCCTGTGGCAGCCGACCTGGGCCTCCCTCTGTCTCCGCCACATCCCTGGCCTGTCTCGACCATGGCCTCCATCCCCAGGCACTGGCCCCTGGTCCCCAGGCTCTGGGTGGTGGCAACCCCTCGCTCAGGGCCACGGGCGGCTAAGGGGGGGACAGCTCCTGCCTCTGCTGTCTCTGGGTGGACTCCCTTTCCCTGTCCCCACGGTAGCAGCTCTGGTTTTCTCTGCACCTGAGTCCCTGTCCCCATCCCCCAGAAGGTTCCTGTGTCCAGGGAAGGGTCCTTTGTCCCTTGCGACTTTCTCCAAGTTGCTATATATGCACTCCGAGCCTCCTTTTCTCACCTGTAAAATTGCAATGGGAATAACAGGGCCATCCCCATTCCTGGGGAAACCAGACTGCAGGCCCTGCGGCCTGGGCTGGCAGAGAAGCGCCACCTGGTGGCAGGAGGCCCCCCGCGGGGCGGCCAGCGAGTGGGAAGCAAAGGCTCCTCATAAGACCACTCCCCTAGCCCTGGGGTCGGCAGCTCTCCAGGGGCCACGTCCTCGGCTGGTTCGGCACCCAGGGACAGAACCCCAGACCAACTTGTACATTCCTTCCAATCACAATGACTTTGATGCTTTTGAAAAAACAAAAATTAAATTAAAAAATGAAATAACACATCCTTTAAGTTTTGTTTCTGTGGGCTCCTCTTTCTGGGACTCAGAGCAAGTGCCTAGCCCGCCCGTGCACACCGTCAGAGCAGCGCAGCCAGACCCCAGCCTGGGGGCAGCCAGGGTCTCTAGGGAAGGTGCCTGTAACCAAGCCCTCGTTTCTAGTTTGTAAAGCACGGCTTCTATTTTGTGGCATGCACTGATGCTGGTTTAGAACGGCTCCCACCCTTCCCTCTCTTCGTAGCAGGTAGTGAGTAGCTGTGACCCTCTGAGAACAGGACAGGGGCTCACCCCTCCAAGCCATCTCCTTCCTGCTCCTCAGCCCTGGAGAGTGGAAGGGGGTGTGTGGGAAAGTTGAAGGCTGCATGCTCAGGCCTGGCATGGCCAGGGGCACCCAAGGAGTGGGAGGGAGGAGGGACATTTGAGAGCCGGGCTCTCAGAACCTGGGTGTCTGTGGCTTCCTGGGGATGCAGAGATGGATGGAGTTGTGCCTGGCCAAAATCTCACCCTGCACCGTCACTCCAGCCCCTGCCCCTCCCTGGGGTGAGAGGCGGCCTCTGGCTTCCCACCTGCCCACAGGGCCTTGCCTGCCCGGGACCCAGCAGGTGGTTCGGCTTAGCTCCATGACTAATTTCCCTCCGCCTTCACCTGAACATACAGGTGCACCCTGAATCTGCTCCCACGCCCCCTCCTCCAGCAGCTTAGGGTCGAGAAACAGAATCAGTTTTCAATGCGTTTAATGACCTCTGAGGAAGTCCCCTTAGAAGATTGCTGCAGCATCCAGGGATGGGAAGGGGCTGTTTCCAAATGAGGTGAACCTGGGACCTGGGGAGGTTGCCTGAGCCTCTGAGCCTCTGGGCCTCAGCCTCTGTTTCTGGCAGGCAGAATGGAATGAGCATTCCCTTTTCTCTTGGGCCACTGGGAGACTTTGCCATTGTGAAGCCAAAACGCATGGCACCAAGTGGGTCTTCTGTGGCCGTGGCTCTCGCCATAGGCTCACAGCAGCAGCCACTGCTTCCTGGGCCTCTGTCCCTCCGTGAAGGTCTCTGCTGCTCCCCCGGTCTCTCAGACAGCTTCTTCTGTCTGGGCTGGGGTCTGGCCACACCATCCTGAGCTCTCCTTCCAAGCATCCCAGCTGGGGGCAGAAGTGAACCCACAGAAACCCCCATCCACCTCGGACATTGAGGCTGCCCCTGGGAGCTGGCAGATCCTGAACTCTATAAGGCCTGTCCTAGGCGTGGAGCTGGCTGGTAGCTTGAGGGTTTCAAGCCCTCCAGATCCCATCTACACAGGGGTTCCCCAGAAACGCCCGTCCCTCCCAATCCACACCCCAACCTGACCTCCTGAGGCAGTGGCTGCAGGGGCTCTGGGGGTTCGACCCCAGCAGTGAGATGGGCCATGGGGCTCAGGGGCCCTGGGTCGTGTGGGGCTCAGGCCTCAGGGCAGATACCCCGGCCCTGGCCTTGGCAACAGCGCCCCTCTTGTTCCCTGGGGCATTGCTCTGCTGCTCGTCTCCTTTTTGCAGCCACCATTTATGTAGCGCCGACTGTGTGCAGAGTCTGGGAAGGTGACACAGAGAAGAATAAGAAGAGGGAGTGGTCCTGCCCCAGGGGTGCGGGGCCAGCTGTAAGGGGGTGCAAAGCATGAGGAGGAGTCCGCGGCTGGTCCGGGGGCCCATGCCTGTGCTCCGGGGACGTGCTGGACAGGGCATGTGGAACCAGGCCAGAGCTGACTTTCTTCTGGGAATGGGAAGAGTTTGTTATTTAGCTTGTTCCTTTCATCTATTTGCATTGCAGAAGTAATCCTTAAATCCAGCCCTTATCTAATCACTAGAAGAGTTACAGAGACAACCAAAGTGGTCTTTGATCCTTCCCCACATCCCAGTCATCTGGGAGCACCCAGGGAGTCACATGGGAAGGGCTGGGATCAGATCTCAGGGTCTAGCAGGGTGTGTCCCAGGGCAGAGCCCTTGCCAGGGGTGAGCAGTGTACGGGGAGGGAAGGGCGCCAGGGACAGAGCACAGCTGGGCCCTGAGAAGCTTGGGAGGCTAAGGTGGGCAACATGGAGCTGGCTGGCTTGCGAGCAGCCCAGTACCTACCAGGCCGACCCACCCGCAGCGACTGCCAGGAAAACCTGCTCAGGCCCCGCTCAGAGCCACTGTGGAAGTGGGGGCTCCACCAAATCTGAGCCCAAAAGGTGTTTCTCCAGGATCCCCTGCCAGCCCCACCTCCCACAGCCTGAGCACAGACCCCGGGATGCCCCACAGGACCACCTGCTCCCGCACAGAACTGTCGCACTCCCCACGGCCCTGTCACACTCCCCACGACTCTGTCCCACTCCCCATGGCCCTGTCCCACTTCCCACAACTCTGTCCCACTCCCCACGGCCCTGTCACACTCCCCACAGCCCTGTCACACTCCCCACGGCCCGTGGCATCTGGCCGTACATGGAAGTGAGGAAGCTGCTGTCTCCCCCAAAGAACATTGCTCCCAGCCAGGGCTCAGCCCTGTGGGGCAGGGCTCAGAGGCTCCTGGTTCAGAGACCAGGGCCCTTGTCACTTGCAGCGTGAACAGCAGGGAACTTTGCCCCCGAGTCCCACAACAGAGGTGGGGACCTTGTCACGGTGGGCCCAGGTGACAACACAGGGCCAGCGGTTCTTCACCCGGCAGCAAACACTGCAGCAGATGACAAACATTGCAGCCCTTGGCAAACAAAAAGCACGCAGCAAACAGTGTGGCCAGCAAAGAGACCCTCCCCTCCCCGGGGACCAGGCAGGGCAAGGCCGTCACCCAGAGTGTCCTGCACCCACCGGGCTGCCTGTGTGACCAGCCACAGAACCCACTCTGCATTAGCACCCACGGCCGGGACAGGCAGGGTGCTGGGCCCGTGGCTTCCTGCATTGGCCAACACCACCCAAGGCTGCCAGGCCACAACATGAAGTCAGCTGTGCCAGGAAATCCCAAGCTTCGCCCACACCTGGCCCCGGGCTGTCGCTGCATGCCAAGGGATTGTGGGACCTCGCAGGCCTGCAGGCAGCAGGGGAGGGCGCTGGGCTGGGGTCCGAGTGTGCCCCTGCTCTAGGGCATGGCCGGCAGGCAGGGACAGGGAAAGGAAGGAGCAGGATTCCCACCTGGCTGTGGCTGTCTTACCCCATGGAATCCAGGCTCCAACTGACCTCACCATTCTGTGGGTTAATTTTCATTCTTAAGACCTTCATCTAAAGACCTTTGCTTCCTGGAACACAGGTCTGGGTTTTCCCAACAGTCGTGGGCACCCGGCCCGGCACGTGCTGCTCAGTGGAGGGACCTCACAGCCCGTTCTATGTGAGCCAGGCAGGAAAGGCTTCAAGGGCAAACTCCCTCTCCGTGACAATCAGGAGGTTTCTTCTCCAACCACGAGAAGGAGCTAGGGGAGCTCGTGAGGCCAGGAAGAGAACAGTCCCAATCCCATCCTTTCCCTCCTCAGCAGTGACCCCAGGGTCTGCTGTCCTGCCCCAACCCACACTTCAAAGAAGGAAGGATACCTGCCTTCCCTGCTACCTCACACCCCGAAGCATGGGGAGCATGGGGACCCTCGGCAGAGTCCTTTTGTAATGAAGAATAACAAACTATTGTGAAATAGCAGAAAAGAAGCTAATGGCCAAATAAATCCAAGCTGAGGAAAACACCTATTAAATATAATGACAGAATGTGCTCTCATCAAAACCAAGGAAACTTTAATAATGCACTAAACCTCACAAAATGGGGGCAGAATACAATGATGACCACATGTATGAAAAATGGTCAATGGTAGAATTGAAAAAATGCAAGAGAAATAAAAGACAAGGGGCCCTTTCCGAGCAAAGTGGCAACGCCACAACAGCCTCGCAGTCAGGCTTGGCGGGACAAGAATGCTGGGCAGTGCTGGTTTGCAGGGAGGGGTCAACTTTTCTGGAAGCAGCCCAGCAAAGTGCCCCAAGAGCCATAAATTATTCCTGTGCTTCGCAGCCACAGCCCACGAATGCAGGTGCAGCCACAGAAGCGCTGGCAGAGGGGAGGCTGAGAGTGGCACCGGTTGAAGATTTCTCACAGGAAACAAAAGGCACAGCCTCCATGTGGCTCATGACCACGAAAACCCTTGACTCAAACCATTCCACGTCGTGATGAAGACACGGGTCAGCCACCCTAGTTGCGTGACGATGATGCTGTCGGGGAGAGCGTCGGTGCCTATGTGGGGAAAGTAGGGGAGTGAGAAACAAAAGCAAAGCGTGGTGGTTCTGTGGCTCCGGTGCCCTGGAGGCCATGGCTCACTTTTTCACAATGAACATGGGCTATTTTCATTTTAAAAAGTCTATGAATGTTTCTAAGGAGACCATACAGAACCGAAAATTCTGAATAACCATGTCTTCCATAAGGCAGACTTTTCATTCCTGTCACCTTTCTGGAAGGGCTGGACATGGAGTCCATGGGCCTGCGATGGAGGCACCACCATCTCACCCCGAGTCCACGGCCCTCAGTCTCTGTGCTCCCCGAGCCTAAGGTGAGGAATCCATGCCTTATGGTTGACGAGGGCTGCTGGGGCACCTGCCGTCTCATCTGCATCCTGGAAAGCAGGAAGGAGCACAGAGGAAAACACAAGCCTGCTCTGGCCAGCTCAGTGTGCTCCTTCCAGAAACAGGTCAATACAAAATTCCCTGCAAAGCCGCCATTCCATTCCTAGGTCTATCCGCAAAAGAAATCAAAGCAGGGACTCAAATACTTGCACAGCCCTTGCCATGGCCTGGATGTGGTCAGTGCGTCTGTTCCCAGCAAAACTCTTGTTGAAATGGGACCCCCAGTGTGGCAGCCTAGGGAGATGGGGCCTGAGGGTCGTGGGAGTGACTCCCTAGGGAGTGCCTGGTGCTGGAAGTGATTCTCCTCTTGTGATACGGGGTGAGTTCCCATGGGAATGGACTTGTTCCCATGAGTGGGGCTTGTTCTGAAGCCAAGACATCCCTGAGCTTTATCTCTCTTCCCCTGTCTGCTTCCCCTTTGACCTCCTCCAGCAGAAGCCAGGGCCATGCCATTGAACTTCTCAGCCGACAGAACTGTGAGCTTGATGAATTACCCCATCACAGAGGTTCTTTTATGGCCACACAGAATGGACTCAGACACCCATGCTCATAGCCGTGCAGTCACAATAGCCCAAAGGTGGAAACAACCCAGCAGGTGAGGGGATCTGAAATGGGGTAGACACACACATCAGGGTCTTACCGAGCCTGGAAAAGGAGTGTGCTCTGACGCATGCAGCGACGCCACCAACCTTCACAACCTCGTGCCGAGTGAAGCCAGCCAGTCACAATGGGACCAATGCCGTGACCCCACAGATGGAAGGCCCCCAGAGGAGTCAGGTTCAAGAGAAAGATGGCAGAATGGTGGTCAGCAGGGCCGGCGACAGAGGCCGATGGGAGTGAGTGATTAGTCAGGACGGAGCTCCAGTTTCGCCCGATGAAAAGGTGCTGGAGCTGCGTGGTGGTGACAGCGGCACAGCCATGTGCATGTTCTCAGTGCCACGGAACTGTGCACTTACCATGGCGATGATGGGAAATCTCATGTGCCCGCATTTGACCAAAGAGGAAGGAAGGAAGGGAGTGGGGAGGGAGGAGGAAGGGAGGGAGCAGAGAAGGAAGGAAGGGAGGGAGGGGGGAGGGAGGAGGGAGGGAGGGAGGGAGCAGAGAAGGAAGGAAAGAAGGGAAGGGGAGGGAGGAGGAAGGGAAGGGGAGGGAGGAGGCAGAGAAGGAGGCAGGAGGGAGGCAGGGAAGGAGGGGGGAAGGAGGAGGGAGGGAGGGAGCAGAGAAGGAAGGGAGGGAGGCAGGGAGGGAGAAGGAAGGAAGGAAGGAAGTGAGGGAGAGAGGAAGGGAGAGAAGAAGGAAGGAAGGAAGGGAGGGAGGGAGGGAGGGAGGGGAGAGAGGGAGGGAGCAGAGAAGAGAGGGAGGGCGGGAGGAAAGAAGCAAGGAAGGAAGGAAGGAACGGAGGGAGGGAGGGAGGAATGGAGGGAGGGAAGAAGGAAGAAAGGAAGGAAGGAAGGAACTGAGGGAGGGAGGGAGGAAGGAAGGAAGGAAGGAAGGAAGGGAGGAAGGAAGGAAGGAAGGAAGGACCAGCCCATTAGGCTGACTGACAGAGTACCCCTGGTCCTCCAGTGCTGCCCACCGCAGGCATGTGGCGGTGGCTGACGGGGAGAGAGTCTGGAAGTGACCGTTGTCGGGGAAGCCTCCTTGGTCCTGTGATTCAGGACAGGGTGAAAGTCGTGGCGGCCATTGGTGTCTCTGGCCGGGGTTCCTCACAGGGGCTGGTGAGGGGACAGCGAATGGAGCGTGGAGGGTGGAGGGCTCCTTCTCCGGACGGGAGCGATGGGTTCGGGAGCCATTCTGTGCCTGTCTTTGCTGCTGGGCTGAGGAGCTGGATGGCATGTTGGGAGCAGTGGGAGCTGCTGAGGAGTTTGGTCCTGGAGGGAAGAGGCTGAATGTGCATGTCTGGAGTCACTGTGGAGGGCACAGCTAGAGGGAGCAGCAGGGTGTCCCAGGGAGAAGACGCCAGGGCTGGAATTAGAGGGACATCAAGGCTGATACTTAGAGGCATCCAATATATGGGGCCTGCCTGATGGGCTGCTCTCAGGTGGGATTTGGGGGTGTGAGAGGGGTCAGTGCCCAAATGACCGTGGGGCCTGTGGCCTGTGTGCCCAGTCAGGTGACGACGCCATTCAGAAACTAGATCTCATGGGGTTGCCAGGCTGCTGAGTCTCAGGCCAGGTCTATGATGAGTGCGCTGCCCCAGGCCTGGAACACTCTGGTGTCATCGGGACCCGGTGCTGAGTGCACCCAGGAGCTGTGGGTCTGAAACAGCTGTCAGAGGTCACCGACATGTGCAGGAGGCCCCTGGAGTGTCAGGCTTGGCAGGAGGCTTTGCAGGACTGAGCAGGTGGGCAGGAAGGGCAGGGAGCGCGGCTGCCGGAGGAGAGAGGGCACTGGGGGTGGCTCGGCCTGACGAGGCTGCTTGAAGGAGACACCCTTGGAAACTGACAGGGCTGCAGGCACTCCTGGGAGCAGGCGGAGGGTGGCCTGTCCCGGGCAGACCAGGCTCTCTGGGCTGTGTGGCCCCAGCTCCCTGAGCCCAGAGGGAGGTGAGGGTGAGAAGGCCTGGACCAGGCAGGACGCAGCCCCCAGGGCCCCTGCTGGGAAGAGGTCAAACCTCCCAAGGACCCAGAAGGCCAGGGAACAGAACGGGGCTGCTCTCTCTCTGCATCTCCAGGGAGGACAAAGGAGGCCATGGCAGCAAGGGGACAGGGCAGAGGGGAAGGCGGGCAGGTGGATGTTGGCAGCCACGGATTCCCATCCAGTATCCTGGAGGAGGAAACCCAGGGCTGCGTCCTAGGAGGCCCAGGAAGCCTGGTGAGCCTGGAGGCTGAGGGCAGGCCCGGGAGATCTGGGAAGGACATCAGTGTCTCCACGAAGAGCAGCAGGGTCTCAGCCCATGGCAGCCGCAGCCCCCAGAGCTGCCACAGCAGCCCGTTGGTCTGTGGGGTCGAAGGTGGAGGCTGTCAGAGGGGCAGTGCAGGGGCCTACTGGGGTGAAGCCCCCTGTAGCGGCAGCACCCATCCTGCTGTGGCTCTGCCCTCCTAGACCCCCTGCCCTCCCGGACCCTCTGCCCTCCTAGACCCCCTGCCCTCCTGGACCCTCTGCCCTCCTGGATCCCCTGCCCTCCTGGACCCTCTGCCCTCCTGGATCCTCTGCCCTCCAGGGCCCTCCTGGACCTCTGCCCTCCTGGACCCCCTGCCCTCCTGGACCCTCTGCCCTCCTGGGCCCTCCTGGACCCCCTGCCCTCCTGGACCGCCTGTCTGTTTCCCCTGCTCCTCTCCTCCTTTCCTGACACACGACTGGGTCCCCCGATCTGCAGCCGGGGTCTGGGCACCGGGGGCCCTGCGGGCCTCTTGGTGTCTGGGGACAATCACAGGTTCCCATGCCCACGCCCAGCCTCTGCTTCCAGGACACACTAGAGGGTGCCGGCATCCTGATGAGTCCACTGTCCCGCGATGGTTTTCAGGGATGGAGAAGGCTCCCTGTCCTCCGCTGGAACCCTGCACTGGGCTGACGGTACCCCTACCACCCGCCCAGGGCCCCCAGACCCTCCCCACTTCCACCGCCAAGCCAGGCCCAGGCTGCCCACCCGGGGCCAGGCCGTGAGCTGCTGTCCCCAGATGGGGCCGCCCCGGGCTGGCCTGGCTCACTCCGTGTCACAGATATTCCCACAGAGACCCCAGCGAGACCTGCAGAACATTACAGCAAAATGAAGGAGAGCCAGAGGAAGAGGCAGATGTGCTGGCCTGTAAACAGTCTGATTTCCAATGTAAACCAGATTCAGGCCCACGACATCAGGTAAACATCTGCATCAGAACCCCCGGCCCCCACCGCCCGGGAGGCCCCGGGGTCCACACGGCCGACTCTGGGACCCGTCACAGTGACCGCCGAGACATTTCGTAATTAGGCAAAATTGATCCTTGCATTCCTTCCCTAAATCCCAAATCTCTGCAATTTTACTTCTTCTCAAAAATGAAAACATTTGGCAATTAGCTGATCCAAGTGAAAAAGGTAGAGAATGTGCTCTCAACTGGAAAATGCCAATTAAGGAAGCAGCTCTGACTTCCCACCCGCCCTGGCTAAGCTGGGAGCTTATCTTCCCGGAGAAGAAGCTGCTGGGATAAGGGGGCTTGGGAAACACCGAGGGCAGGGCTGCCTCCTCGGCTTCCTCTGAGAGCAGATTCGCCGTGGCCTCGCGCCAGCAGGGCCTGGGTGCCGCATGGGGTGGCAGGGGGCGGCAGAGCTGGGCCCGGCTCTGGCACTGGGATTTGGGGTGGTGGGACCCAGTGGGGCACCCGCTTGTGGGCAGCACTGAGGGCGGTGACGTAGGCAGCGAGTGCCAGTGTCTGCCCCTCCAGCTGGCCGGGCTCCCCACCCTGCTCCTGCCGCCCTGGACCTCAAGGCCCATTTGCGGTGCAAGGCGGCTCTTGGCCGGTCTCTACTCCTAAATATTTATGCATTGAAAATGCCCGTTTGTTTGTTTTCTTGTGTTCCATTTATGTGATCTGTATGCTTTTTTGCTTAATTTAAATAATTTTTAAATGTGAAATCGTTAAGTAACCGCAGATGCTCAAACTTTCTGTTGTCCACTCACCGAGCCCATGAGTTCTGTCTCCTTCTTCCCGTGGTTTCTGTTTGCAACAGTAACGGGATACCTGTATGTCTAAATTTTTTATTCAAAAGGCGGCATACGATGTATGTTCTCTTTATCAAGCTCGTGATTTTTTTTAAAGATTTTATTTTGAAATCATTGCAGATTCACAGGAAGTCTCAAAACTAGTACATGAGATTCCCACATGCCCCTCAACCAGTTTTCCCAACGGCTTCATCTCCCTTAGCTGGAGTGCGTGTCTAAGCCAGGAAGCTGGCCTTGCTACAGCATGTGTATCTGGGTTTTTGCCATGTTGTAGGATGTGGGAATTTGTGTACACACCACCAGGAACAGGACACAGAGCTGTCCCACTGCCACGGCCATCTCCGGGGCTGCCTAATCCCAGAGACTCTTTGCCCACGTCCCCGTTCCTTCCTCCTCACACCCTCTGGCCTGTTTCCTATGGCTATAAATTCGTCATTTTGCAAGTGTGATGTAAATGGAATGCGTGGGACCCTTTCAGATGAGCTCTTCACTCAGGAACATGCCCTTGAGACCATCTAAGCTGTTTCCTGTGTCAATAGTTAGTTCCTTTTTACTGATAAGTAGCCTCCCCTGGTAGGAAAGGACCCTTTTGTTTACCATTCACCTACTGAAGCTTTTGACTATTACAAATAGAGCTGCCATGAACAATCACGTATAGGTGTTTGTGTGAACATAAATCTTTCTTTCTCTGGGACAAATGCCCAGGAGTGTGACTGCTGGGTCAAATGGTCAGAGTCTGTTTCGCTTTTTTAAGAAACTGTCAAACTCTTTTCCACGCTGGATGCACCAAGTTACATTCCACACGCAGTGAATGTGATACCGTTTCTCTGAATCTCTGCCAGCATTTGGTCTTGTTATTGTATTTTGCGTTAGCTGTTCTAATAGTTACGGAGAAATATTGGGTCACGGTCCCAGCCTGTGTTTCCCTGGGGCCACGCGTGTTGAAGGCCGTTTTGTGCCTTCATCTGCCATCTCCACATCCTCTCCATGATCCTTCTTTCATTGGATTATTTGGCCCTGTTCTGTTGAGTTTTGAGAGTTCTTCTTATATTCTAGATACGAGTCCTTTGTCAGACATGTGTTTTGCAAATATTTTCTCCCAGCCCACAGCTTATCTTTTCATCCATCCTAACAGGATCTTTCACAGCATAAAAGTTTTTAATTTCAATGAGATCTAATTCATTGATTTAAAATATATATGAATCATGCTTTTGATGTTATATCTAGGAAGTCCTTGCCAAGCCCCAGGTCCTGGACACTTCTCTTCTAAAAGTGTTACTGTTTTTGATCCAATTTGAGTTAATTTTCTTTTTCTTTACTTTTTTTTTTTTTTCTTTTTTGAGACGGAGTCTTACTCTGTCTCCCAGGCTGGAGTGCAGTGGCGTGATCTTGGCTCACTGTTACCTCCAACCCCCAGGTTTAAACGATTCTCATGTCTCAGCCTCCCAAGTAGCTGGGATTACAGGCGCCTGCCACCACGCCTGGCTAATTTTTGTTTATTTATGTATTTATTTATTTATTTTGAGACGAGCTCTCTCTGTTGCCCAGGCTGGAGTGCAGTGGCACGATCTTGGCTCACTGCAACCTCTGCCTCCTGGGTTCAAGCGATTCTCCTGCCTCAGCCTCCCAAGTAGCTGGGATTCCAGGTGCCTGCCACCATGCCCAGCTAATTTTTGTGTTTTTCGTAGAGACAGGGTTTCACCATGTTGGCCAGGCTGGTTTCGAACTCCTGACTTCAAGTGATCTGCCAGCCTCGGCCTCCCAAAGTGCTGGGATTACAGGCATAAGCCACTGCACCCAGCCCCAGTTCGAGTTAATTTTCATATGAACGTGTAGGTCTACGGCCGTTTTTGCACCCATGAGTCTGCCCTAGCATGGCTTGTTGAGAAAGCGTCTCCTCTGGCATTGAGGGCTCTTGGTCCCTTGTGGGAGGCCACGTGACTGTGATCCTGGGGGCCTGCATTCTCTCTCTTCCCTGGGGTGACACTGTCTTTTTTAATTTTCAATTTTTTTAATTTTAATTATTATTTTTTTTTAATTTTAGAGATGAGGTCTCACTATGTTGCCCAGGCAGGTCTAGAACTCTAGCCTCAAGAGATCCTCCCTCTTCGGGCTCCCAAAGTGCTAGGATTACATGCATGAGCTGCTGTGCCCACACCCACGGTGACACTCTTGATTACGGGAGCTTTTGAGTAACTCTTAATATTGAGTGGCATGATTCCTCCTTTCTTCTTTTATCATTTAGCTATTCTAGTTCGTTTGCCCCTTTGTATACATTTTAGAATCAGTTTATCTAATAAAAAATATTTTTGATATTTTGGTATGTTGATTAATATGTATTCCTGGTATTTTTGATAAAAAAAATCTATCTAGATCAATTTAAGAAAAACCAAATTAAAATATAAAAGCACTCAACGTAATTTACTACATTAGTATATTTATTGAGAAAAACTATATAGATGACACTCAAAATTCTTCCCTAAAACTTAGCCCCTCTGTGAATTTTAAAGTTTTTCTTTTTCTAAACATTATTCCATAAAAAATGTGAGAATTAATATTCATACGTTTAGTCCATTTTTCTACTGAGCTGCTACTGATTTGTATAATCAATTTGGATATTAGAGATATTAATTTTTATTGTTATATTTGTAAGAAACATTTTCTCTGAATCTGTACTATGTCATTTTTACTGTGATTTTCAATAAAGAAGTGTTTCCTTTTGAAATAGTGAAATCTCCCAGACACTCCTTTAACAACGCTTGTGTTTCACGCCATGCTTTCAAGGCCCCCCCAATATCGGGACTACACTCCCCTCATGTCCTTCCAGGAATTTTGTACTTTTATTTTTCTGTTTGGATTTGGATTCCTCTTGGATTTGCTCTGTGTCTCAGCTAAGATGGGACTGCCTTGCTGGGTGGTTGCTCTGTGTCTCAGCTGAGATGGAGATGGGACTGCCTTGCTGCCGGTGCATGGTTCTGTTGTTATGTCCTCTGCAGCAGGCCCTGTCTCTTCCTCCTGGCTCAGACACCCCGTCCACGGGGTCCTGAGTTACACTGAGAAGGCTGCCAGGGCCCGGGTCCACTTCCTCCTTCAATTTATGTAATCCGGAAGCAAGGCAGTGCTGTTTTAATAACTGTAGCTTTATAGTCTGTTCTGATAGCTGTCTGGGAAATCACCACTCATTCTTCTTCCTTTATATTTTGCTTTTAAATTTTTAATGGCTATAAAAACTTTAAAAAATTATAAAGACATCCCCCCAAAATTTAATGGCTACACTTGCCTATATATTTTGATGAGAATTTTAGAGAAAACTTGGCAAGATAAAAGTAATTATTTATTTTAATTGGAATATAAGTAAATCCATAGGTTGATTTTTAGAGACCTGAAGTTGTAAGTGTTCTCAATCAAGAAACCTGTTATATCTCTCCATTTATTTACATCTTATGGGTAGGAGACCTTTTTTTGTTTTGTTTTTTTTTTGAGATGGGGTTTCGCTCTCATTGCCCAGACTGGAGTGCAATGGTGTGATCTTGGCTCACTGCAACCTCTGCCTCCCGGGTTCAAGTGATTCTCCTGCCTCAGCCTCCCAAGTAGTTGGGATTACAGGCATGAGTCACCATGCCCAGCTAAGTTTTTGTGTTTTTAGTGGAGACTGGGTTTTGCCATGTTGGCCAGGCTGATTTCAAACTCCTGACCTCAAGTGATCTGGCCGCCTCGGCCTCCCAAAGTACTGGGATTACAGGCATGTGCCACCACATTTTGCTAATTTTTTGTATTTTTAGTAGAGAAGGGGTTTCACCATGTTGGCAAGGCAACTCCTGACCTCAAGTGATCCATCCGCCTCAGCCTCCCAAAGTGCTGGGATTACAGGCATGAGCCACCGTGCCCAGCTGCCCATAGAATTCTATAATTTTAAAATTATAAATGGGAAATGTTGTCACATGATATTCTCTCTACATGGTGTCCAGAAAATCCGTTGATTTATAATGTTGTATCTTTACTCAGCTTTTGTTCTAGTTGTTTCATTTCTTCCTTTTAAATATTTTGAACTGTATTTACGTTTCAGTGTGTCCCAATGCTATCATTCAAAACAATGCTTAATAAGACAGTAGCTGCTTCTCCTAATGTTTCACTTCTATGTGACTTTTAATATCACTTCCCAAGGGATATTCTTCAGAAGTTAGATATTAATAGCTTTTCAAGTTTTTCTTTGTTTCTAACATAAACGAATGCTGAACTGTAAGCTTTCGAACTTTGTTGAACTTTACTAGCTTTTGCAGCTAATGCTTGAGTAGTCATAGGTTTCATCATCTGTGAATTTCCAGAATTACATAAATAGATCTGCTGCTCTTCCTGCCTTGCTAGAATAAACCATACTTGAGCTCAGTGCCTGGCACATAGTAGTTACTCAATAAATATCTGTTGCATAAAATGAACGAAGGGGCAAGAACATGGAGAAAACCACCTCCGTGGTTCAGGCATGAAGGGCCTGCTGCAATGGAGGTGTTGGGGCACTGAGAAAACCCTCCCTGGGGCCGGGCGCGGTGGCTCACACCTGTAATCCCAGCACTTTGGGAGGCCGAGGTGGGCTGAACACGAGGTCAGGAGATTGAGACCATCCTGGCTAACACGGTGACACCCCATCTCTAATAAAAATACAAAAACATTAGCCCAGCGTGGTGATGCACGCCTGTAGTCCCAGCTACTTGGGAGGCTGAGGCAGGAGGATGGCGTGAACCAGGGAGGCGGAGCTTGCAGTGAGCTGAGATCACGCCACTGAACTCCATCCTGGGAGACAGAACGAGACTCTGTCTCAAAAAAAGAAAAAAAGAAAACCCTCCCTGGTCCCCAGCCCCAGGCTGCAGCACCAGGTAAGGGTGAGCTTGCCTAGGAGGCCTCACTGTCTCTGACGCCTCGAGGTAATGGCGGCCACACCTCACCCTGACCCGGCCCACCTATGGCCCAGGCTGGCACAGATCCCACATTCATACCTAGGAGAAGGGGACCCAAAGCCATCTGGGGCATAAAGGCTACCTGCCTCCGTCTCTATTATTCTCTGGACACAGTGTCTGAAATTCAATTAAAATTTATGACATAGCAAGAAAGGAAGGTAAAATGAACCATGGCCGTGTGATAAAACAATTAACAGAATCCAACTTCGAGATGACTCCAATGTTGACACTGTTGCACAGGGACTTTAAAATAACTCACAGGCTGGGCACGGTGGCTCACGCCTGTAATCCCAGCACTCTGGGAGGCCGAGGTGGGTGGATCACGAGGTCAGGAGTTAGAGACCAGACTGGCCAACATGGTGAAACCTGATCTCTACTAAAAATACAAAAATTAGCTGGGCATGGTGGCGGGTGCCTGTGGTCCCAGCTACTCGGGAGGCTGAGGCAGGAGAATCGCTTGAACCCGGGAGGCGGAGCTGGCAGTAAGCCGAGATTACATCACTGTACTGCAGCCTGGGTGACAGAGCTAGACTCCATCTCAAAAAATAAATAAATAAATAAAAATAACTGTGATGGGTATGTTTAGTCAACATGCATTAACAGGTGAGGAATTTCAACAGATAAATGAAAACTGAAAAAAACTAGAACACTATTTTCATTTTTATTTATTTATTTTTGAGATGGAGTCCTGCACTTTCGCCCAGGCTGGAGTGCAGTGGTGTGATCTTGGCTCACTGCAACCTCCGCCTCCCATGTTCAAGTGACTCTCCTGCCTCAGACTCCCCAGTAGCTGGGATTACAGGCGTGTGCCACCATACCTAGCTATGTTTTGTATTTTTCGTAGAAACAGGGTTTCACCATGTTGGTCAGGCTGGTCTTGAACTCCTGACCTCAGGTGATCCACTCACCTCGGCCTCCCAAAGTGCTGGGATTATAGTCCCAGCTACTTTGGAGGCAGAGGCAGGAGGATCTCTTGAGCCCAGGAGTTAGAGGCTGCAGTGAGCTGTGATCGAACCACTGCACTCCTGCCTAGGCAACAGAGCATGGCCCTGTCTCAAAAATGACAAAAGTCAAATGGAAATAGCCTCTCCACCGCCCCTCACAATATCAGCCTTCTTACCGTAGGCTAATTAACACACTGGAAAGAACTAAGGAAAGAATCCATAAACTGGGAGACAGATGAGTAGAAATCATCCAAAATGAACACAAAGAGAAAAAAAAGAAAGAGAACTAAACCAAGCATCCAAGACCTTTAAAACACTTCAACACACTCTAGTGAACGTCCACTTACGATCCTAAAAGAAAACAAGAAACCGTGGAAGAAAAGCTACTTGGAGAGATGGTAGCTGAGAGTCTCCCAAAGTCAATCAAAGACAAAAAAATCACAGATTTGAGAATTTTGGAGAGCCCTAAGCAGAATAAACACAAACACTCCTGTTAGAACTAATAGAAAATCCAGCAAAGGTGCAGAGTGCAGTATCAATACACAAAAATCCACTGAATTTCTATACGTTAGTAACAGACAATCTGAAAATGAAAATAAGAAAATTTTAAATAATAATACAATAAAATACAGAAGCATACATGTAACCAAAGAAGTATAAGAGTTAAATGCTAAAACCCCCAAATCCTGCTGAGAGGAATTAAAGAAAACATGAGCAACTGGGGCGGCCGTCCCTGTTCATGGGCCAGAGGCACGATCACTTTAACGCGGCAGTTTGTATATCCAATATAATCCCTGTCGAAATCCAGCAGGCATTTGTGCAAAATTTGACAAATTGATCCTAATATTTACAAATGAAAATGAAAGGAAAGCCACCGATTAGGATAAAATATTGACAAATCATATAGCTGATAAAAGATTGTATCCACAATAGAAAAAAGAACTAAAAACTTCATGACAAAAATAACTTAAAGGACCCGGTATGGATAAAACAATTTTTTAAAAGAACAAAATTTAGTAACCAAGACAGTCCATATTGGCTTCATTGTAGGCACACAGATCAATGAAACAGGATCAAAAGTCCAGGGAAAAAAAACCCTTTTATACAGACTGTCAATTGATTTTTGAAAAAGGCACAAACAGAACTCAGTGGGGGGACAGATAGTCTTTTCCACAAATAGTGCTGGGACATCCGGAAAGCCACATGAGAAAGAAGTTTGGAACCCTACCTCATGTCCCCCACAAGAATTAACACAAAGAAGGCTACATGAAAACCGGAAGCTAAAACTTGTAGAAAACATGGGAGAAAATCAAGGAAGCTGTGGGTCAGGGGCAATTCCTTGGCTATGACATCAAAAATAAGATCATAAAATAAAACATTGATAGGGTGAACTTCATCAAATTTTTTTCAAATGTGTGCTTCAAAAGACACTAACAAGGAATCGGAAGATAAGCCGCAGATAGGGAGGATGTATTTGCAAATCATATCGCTGATGAAAGATTGCGCCCAGAATGGAAAAGAAACTAAAAAATTAATGACAGAAACAACTCAGTTAGAAACAGGCAAAACATCTGCATAGACATCCAATTTCATAATTTGTGAGAAATTTATTTAGTACCATACACCTCCCAGTAACAGCTGCTTCACTCCGCCCCGGTCCTTCTAATGTGCACTGTTTTTATTACTTTTTAATAATTGTGATTATCTCTGTAACCCAAAATTTATGGTAATAGGCTATTTGGTTTCCAAAATACAATATTTGCACTATCTATTTTGTGACTTAATTTCTAATTTTTTTTTGCCGTGTGGTTGGAAAATATATTTCTGTATGTTGATCATTTGACTGTCAGAAACCTGCATTGTGGCTTAATGTTTTAATCCCTTTGTAGCCTTCTTTAAGTCCACGTACAACTGGCTTGCATTTTCCCTTCCTGTTATCGTCAGCTATTCTGTGTTTCTCGCGGGTAACATCGTTTAACTCCATCCATACTCTTGTGTCTTTTAATTAGTAAGTTTAATTTATTCGTTCTTCTGACAACCTGTTGTATCAGGATTCAAAAGTCCTGCTGTCTTAAATCAGGTTTTCTATTGTGCTGTAGTCTTTTTCTTTCTTATTATTTTCATGACCATGTTCCCTTCCCAGGGCTGGTCATTTGAGGAGCTGCCAAATTAAGACCTTTGTTGTCCCAGGACAAGCTCCGTTGCAGAGGCTGCAGAGTACACCAAGAAGAGTGCTCCGTGCGGAGAGTGCATCCTGCTCCCCGGGGACCAGGCCAGGTGCGAGGGGTGCCCTGGCTGAAACTCAGTGCCTTGGTATTTTTGGAACCTACTTGGGGAAGAAAAATCTGGAGACCCTGTCCTCCCAGTACTCAGCGTTTTCTGTCTTGGAAGAGGTGGTAGTTGAAGTTCACTTCGGAGCCGCCTGTTGTTTTCACTTTGGGGGACTCTGGAGCTTTTAGTTGCACAAACAAGGAATTGCCTGCATGTTTCCTGGATGCAAATGTCTCAGGAGAATATGTGTGTGTGTGTGTGTGTATGTGTGTGTGTGTGTGTGTGTGTGTGTGTGTCATGTCGTACGTGGGTGCTCCCTCCTGCCCTCCTCTCAATCCCCATCAGTGCCTGATGAGCTCTGGGCAGCACACCAAGGGATCCAGGCTGGTGCCTTGGGGCTGAAACTCAGGAAGATCACATCTCCTCCCTCCCACTGAGGTCTTTGCCTGGGACCTCACTTCCTAGCCGAGGAGCAGCCTCTTTCCAGGACAACCCAAAGTGGAAATGTCCTCCTTGGGACAATTACTCCAGAACTCAGGCTGTGGGTTTCACTCTGTCCAGGTGGCATCTGCCTGCCCAGCTGCTGAGCACCCCACAGCGTGCAGAGGCCGTGCTGTCTCGTGGCTGCTCTGCACACACGATTTCAGAAAATCCATAAAATTGATTAATCTTTCCCCCGTCTAATCACTAAAGAGAGAGACTGCACAAGTTAGCAAGATTAGGAAAGAAGGAGATTCTATAGATATGTAAAAGGATAAAAGGGACTATTCAGAACATTCAGGTCAATAAATCTGACAACTTAGATGTGATGGATACATTTTTTGAAAGACATGAATTATTAAAGTCACTAAAAAAATAGATAAACCAAACAGTCCTGTATTTGTTAAGAAAATTAAACTTGTAGTTAAAAAACCTTCCGACAAAGGAAATGACAGGTCAAATTGTTTCACTGGTAAATTTCACCCAGCAGTCAACAAATAGAGAATCCTGACTCTGTACAACTTTTTCCAGGAAACCAAAGACCAGAGAACATTTCCTAACACATTCTACGAGGCTTATCCTGATACCAAAACCAAACAAAGATACCACAAGAGAACTACAGGCCAATACCCCTCATGAACATAGAGGCAAACATTTAGCAAACTGGATACAGTAATATGTACGATGATAATACATGATGACAATGTGGAGTTTATCCCAGTAACGCAAGATCAACTGAATATTTGAAAGGTCAGTGCATTTCACCACATTCACAAGCTAAAAAAGAAAAGCCATATGATCATCTCCATAGATACAGAAAAAAATCTGATATCCATTATGCATTTATAATAAAAACTCAAGCCAAATGAGAGCACAAGGGAATGTTCCCAATCTGATAAAGGGGAATCTCCAAAGCAGATGCAGCAGACATCGTGCTTCCTAGCAGAAGATTGCCCGCTTTCCCCCAAGAGAAGGAAGCAGCAGCAGTGCCTACTCAAAGTGTCTCTATCTGGTTGGTGCAATGAGGCACGGAAAGGAAAAAAAAAAAAAAAAAAAAAACACAGATTGCAGAGGAAGACGTAAGACAGGGCCACAGCCATCCCTGTAGAAAATCTAACAGAATCTTCTAGAAAGCTACTAGAACTAATGAGTGACTTAAGCAAAATAGTAGGCTATAAGATCAGCATACAAAATCAGTAGTCAGTATAAAGGGATAATTAACCCCATTTAAAAAATGATAGACATGTCTCCAAAGAAGAGATACAAATGGTAAATAGCACAGGAAAAGTTGTGGCATGTCATGACTCATCAGGGAAGCACAAAACACACTCGCAGTGAGGCATCTTTCCACACTGTCTCTGGAACAGCGTCAGCGAGGCCGATAATCCATGTTGGTGAGAACGTGGATAAGTTTGAACACTCCTATGTTGTTGGCGGGAACACAACATGATTTAATCGCCTTGGAGAACAGTTTGGCAGTTCCTCAAAATGTTAAACATAGATGTATCCTATGATTTAGCAATTCTACTCCACCCAAGAAAAATGAAAACGTGTCCACACAAAAATATGTGCACAAATGTCCACCATGGCATTGTTCTAATAGCCACATGGAGGGAGCAGCCCATGTGTCCCAGCACCAACAAATGGATTCACAAAACACAGACTAGCCACACAATGGGGTATTTCTCAGCTATAAAAAGAAATGAAGTTCTGGTCACCATGACGTGCATGGACCTTGAAACTTTGCGCTAAGTGAAAGAGGCCAGACACGGAAGGATGAACATAGCAGAACTCGATTTGTATTCAGCAGAGGCAAAGCCGCAGAGAGGGAGGAGAGATCAGTGGTGGCCAAGGCCAGCGGAGAAGCTCAGCAGGAGGGGTAGGGAGTGACTGCTGATTGGTATGGCTTCTTTGAGGTGATAAAATGTTCTAGAATTACATTGTGAGGATGGTTAGAGCGTGGTGACGGCTGGAAAACTCTGCGAATATACTAAAAACCACTGAATTGCATACTTGAAGTGGGTGAAGTGTGTGATATGTGTGCTTTATCTTCATGAGGCCACTACCCAAATGGGTTGATGAATTCAGCACCATTGCAATCAGAATCCCAGAAGCGTTTCTTTTCTCTTAACAGAAATTCCCATGTTGATTATAAAAAATGTAAGGACATGTAGAGGACCTAGAATAACCAAAAGAATTTTGAAAAAGAGAAAAAAGTTGGAGGACCAAAGATCTGTGATTTCAAGACTCGCCGTAAAGCTACAGTCATGAAGACAGAAGGGGATGGGTGTCAAGAGAGACAAAGGGGTCAGCAGAACAAAATATACAGTATGAGGAGGGGGATTTTAAACAATGCAACCACTTTGAAAAACAGTTTGGTGGGTCTTAAATGGTGAAGCCCATGCTTTCCATATGACCAATTCTATACCTAGGTATTTAGCAAGAGAAATGAAAGCATTTGCCCACGAATGCTCACAGCAGCTATAGGTGAGTCTCCCGGGTTTGCTTCTGGATAGGATGAAGGAATTTAGCAAGTCCTCTCTGTCTTTCTCTCTGTCGCTCTCTTTCTCTCTGTCTGCCTCTCTTGACAAGCCTAACTTTTCAGCTGACTGTCTTGTTGCAAGATCCTATTTTAAATATTAAAAAATGAATGTCAGCTCTCTTATGATGATTAATTTTATGTGTCAATTTGGAAAGTGTATTTAGAGGAGATTAACTTTTATTTATTTATTTATTTATTTATTTATTTATTTATTTATTTATTTTTGAGACAGAGTCTGGCTCTATTGCCCAGGCTGGAGTGCAGTGGTGTGATCTCGGCTCACTGCAGCCTCCACCTCTATCTTCTGGGTTCAAGCGATTCTCCTGCCTCAGCCTCCCGAGTAGCTGGTATCACAGGCGTGTGCCACCATGCTTGGCTAATTTTTTTGTATTTTTAGTAGAGATGGGGTTTCCCCATGTTGGCCAGGCTGGTCTCAAACTCCTGACCTCAGGTGACCCGCCTGCCTCGGCCTCCCAAGGCGTTGGGATTACAGGCGTGAGCCACTGCGTCCAGCCTGAGGTTAACTTTTAAATGGATGAACTTTGGGTGAAGCATGTTGCCTTCTGTAATGTGAGTGGCCTTTTCTGATCAGTTAGTCTTGAATACAACAGAAAGCCAGCCTTCCCAAGCAAAAGAGATGCTCCAGCAGACGGCCTTGGGACTTCATCCACTCCACGGGCTCCCCTGGGTCTGCAGCTGGCCAACCCACACTACCCACACTACCCACACTGCCCACACTACTCACACTGCCCACACT
>NW_026652280.1:92010904-92078846 GCF_009828535.3 Hylobates moloch
CCCAGACCTGTGTTCCAGGAAGCAAAGGTCTTTAGATGAAGGTCTTAAGAATGAAAATTAACCCACAGAATGGTGAGGTCAGTTGGAGCCTGGATTCCATGGGGTAAGACAGCCACAGCCAGGTGGGAATCCTGCTCCTTCCTTTCCCTGTCCCTGCCTGCCGGCCATGCCCTAGAGCAGGGGCACACTCGGACCCCAGCCCAGCTCCCTCCCCTGCTGCCTGCAGGCCTGCGAGGTCCCACAATCCCTTGGCATGCAGCGACAGCCCGGGGCCAGGTGTGGGCGAAGCTTGGGATTTCCTGGCACAGCTGACTTCATGTTGTGGCCTGGCAGCCTTGGGTGGTGTTGGCCGATGCAGGAAGCCACGGGCCCAGCACCCTGCCTGTCCCGGCCGTGGGTGCTAATGCAGAGTGGGTTCTGTGGCTGGTCACACAGGCAGCCCGGTGGGTGCAGGACACTCTGGGTGACGGCCTTGCCCTGCCTGGTCCCCGGGGAGGGGAGGGTCTCTGCTGGCCACACTGTTTGCTGCGTGCTTTTTGTTTGCCAAGGGATGCAATGTTTGTCGTCTGCCGCAGTGTTTGCTGCCGGGTGAAGAACCGCTGGCCCTGTGTTGTCACCTGGGCCCACCGTGACAAGGTCCCCACTTCTGTTGTGGGACTCGGGGGCAAAGTTCTCTGCTGTTCACGCTGCAAGTGACAAGGGCCCTGGTCTCTGAACCAGGAGCCTCTGAGCCCTGCCCCACAGGGCTGAGCCCTGGCTGGGAGCAATGTTCTTTGGGGGAGACAGCAGCTTCCTCACTTCCATGTACGGCCAGATGCCACGGGCCGTGGGGAGTGTGACAGGGCTGTGGGGAGTGTGGCAGGGCTGTGGGGAGTGTGACAGGGCTGTGGGGAATGCGACAGGGCCGTGGGGAGTGGGACAGGGCTGTGGGGAGTGTGACAGGGCTGTGGGGAGTGCATTTATTGGTACCCATGAGACAGTCATAGGCTGACATTCAGCTTCTGAGCAGGGTAGGGCCTCCCTCCTGACACGTCTTGGTGGTCACCCAAGTCCCCGAAGGCACTGTTCTGTCCTCATCGTCCCTCTGCGCCCATGGTGACCCACACAGCTCACCCCGTCCATCTTAACGCTCTCTCCTCTCACCTGCTGCCCCTACCCTCCCGGCTGTCCCCTGTGCAGACTTCACAGTTTCTTCTCATCCATCGGCTCTGAGGCTCCTGGAGGCCTTCTCTCTTCTCCTTCTCCCCCTCTTCCTCTCCCTCCCCTCTCCTCCTCACCTTCCTCTCCCTTTTCCTCCTCTCCTTCCACTCTCCTGATCTCCCGCTCTCCCAGTCTCTTTACACAATATCTGTGCACCAGAAATTTTAAATATGACCCTGCAGTCCCTAACTGTGCCCAAGTGGCAGTCTCATCATGGGCTGTGTCCTGCACACCTCCTGGCCATGTCACAGGCGTCTCATCTTGGCATATGTCTGATGCACCTTCTGATTTGACCCACAGCCTTTACCCTTCTGATCGCTGGTGCCATGTCCCCATTGTGAGAAGCCAGGAGTCACATCAGATTCTTGCTTTTCCTCAGCGGCACCTCCTGCCTGTGACGGGCCCTGTTCCTTTCCCCTCAGAGACGTACCTCGGATCCATCCTGGCCTCTCAGTCAGGGCCAACTTCCCCACCCCAGTGTTTGCTACTATGATTGTGACCTGTTCTAAGCTGTGTTTCTGCAGCTTTGCCGGTGACATGCATTCCTTCCTCCCCAAGACAACCCCCCTCATCACACAGCAGAGACAGTAGTCACTGAGAACATGGTCCGCCTCCCATCTCTCCCCTTTGTGGGCACCTCAGTGGCCTCCTGCTGCGCTCCGAACAAAAGCCAGAGACCCTGTTGAACCTGGGATGGGTTGGTAGAAGATGGGCTCCCCATGGGACCCAGGTGGGGGACAGCCCCCTCGGCCTCACGGCTTCCCAGACAGAGCGAAGGTGCTCTTCCAGTCTCTGCACATGTCATCATTAAATAAAGTTAGTCGATTCCATGCCTCTGGGTCTGAACCTCGTTTGTCTAATTGCTTCTGGTGATTCCATCCTTCAGCCACCGCGCCACAGGAACATTAAGTGGGGCTACCAGGTTTTGTGGGTGTTGTTTTTGTCCTGGCTGCCAGTCCGCCCATGAACAATGCAATGTCCTCATCTGATGGGAAGGGGCTACTGCAGCCACATGCACAGGCAGCAGACAACGCGGCTTCCTTTTCCTGACTACACTAGACCGGAACGTGTTAAACACCAGACACCTGCTCTCCATTTGTGAGTGCTCGGCTCTTCTTTCTTTTCTATTTCTTTAATTTATGTTTTTTGGGTTTTTGTTGTGTTATTGTTTTTGAGATGGAGTCTCCGTCACCCAGGCTGGAGTGCAGTGGCGCGATCTCAGCTCACTGCAACCTCCACCTCCCAAGTTCACGCCATTCTCCTGCCTCAGCCTCCTGAGTAGCTGGGACTACAGGCGCCCGCCACCACGCCTGGCTAATTTCTTGTATTTTTAGTAGAGATGGGGTTTCACTGCATTCTCCAGGATGGTCTCAATCTCCCAACCTTGTGATCCACCCACCTCGGCCTCCCAAAGTGCTGGGATTACAGGTGTGAGCCACCGCGCCTGGCCTAATTTATGTTTTTATCTTTACCAACTTCTTTCTTTAAAAAAAAGTATGATTAGAAATTTTGGTTTTCATTTTTCTAGACATTATTTTACCTAAAAGAAAGGCCCACGAAAGGCATGCATCTTTTTCAATTTTATTTTATTTTCTTCAATGGATTATTTCCTTTAATTATAAAAGGAATACCCGACCATTCTTACTGGGTAAACAATAGAGGGGTACAAAAATTAAAAGCGAAAAACTTCCCCCAACCCCTTCTTGTCCCGATCCTTCTGCTGTCAATGTGAACACATCTTAGTGTCTGTTTCACCCGCTGTCTGTGCTCATGCTATAAACCTGCAGATTTTTCTTATTTCTTTTTCTTTCTTTCTTTCTTTTTATTTTATTTATTTATTTTTTGAGACAGAGTCTTGCTCTGTCAGCCAGGCTGGAGTGCAGTGGCACCATCTCGGCTCACTGCAAGCTCCGCCTCTCGGGTTCACGCCATTCTCCTGCCTCAGCCTCCTGAGTAGCTGGGACTACAGGCACCCGCCACCACGCCCGGCTAATTTTTTGTATTTTTAGTAGAGACGGGGTTTCACCATGTTAGCCAGGATGGTCTCGATCTCCTGACCTCATGATCCACCCACCTCGGCCTCCCAAAGGGCTGGGATTATAGGCGTGAGCCACCACGCCAGCCTTTTTTTTTTTTTTTTTTTGAGACAGAGTCTCGCTCTGTCTTTAGGCTGGAGTGCAGTGGTGCGATCTTGGCTCACTGCAACCTCCACCTCCTGGGTTCAAGCAATTCTCCTGCCTCAGCCTCCCAAGTAGCTGGGATTACAGGCGCATGCCACCACGCCTGGCTAATTTTTTTGTTTGTTTGTTTTTTGAGATGGAGTCTGGCTCTGTCACCCAGGCTGGAGTGCAGTGGTGCAATCTCAGCTCACTGCAACCTCTGCCTCCAGGTTTCACGCCATTCTCCTGCCTCAGCCTCCCCAATAGCTGGGACTACAGGCGCCTGCCACCACGCCCAGCTAATTTTTTTTGTATTTTCAGTAGAGACGGGGTTTCACTGTGTTAGCCAGGATGGTCTCAATCTCCTGACCTCGTGATCTGCCCCCCTCAGCCCTCCAAAGTGCTGAGATTACAGGCGTGAGCCACTGCGCCTGGCCTAACATGGGACGGTTGTAACATCAGTATGTATATGCACCTCATTTTTTCCATCAGCTTCCATGGTTACGTTGGATCGTCGTGAATTCCGCAGTTACGTTGGATCGTTGTGAATTCCGCGGTTACATTGGAGCGTCGTGAATTCCGTGGTTATGTTGGATCGTCGTGAATTCAGCGGTCACCTCTTGATGGAGATCTCAGCATTTCACGTCGTGTGTTCGGCATCGTTTTGTTGTTTCCGTGACACTGATGGCAGCGCCAGTGCCCTTGTTCATGCGCCTTGTGGTGACAGGGCACAATTCAGACTAAGGCCCAAAACGAGATGGAAGAGCCACAGGGTATTTACATTCTGAACTTAAAAGATGAAGACAAAATCCTCGTAGAAATATGGGCTGGGTGCCGTGACTCATGCCTGGAATCCCAGCACTTTGGGAGGCCGACATGGGTGGATCACGAGGTCAGGAGTTCGAGACCAGCCTGGCCAACATGATGAAATCTTGTCTCCACTAAAAATGCAAAAAATAGCCAGACATGGTGGCAGATGCCTGTAATCCCAGCTACTTCGAAGGCTGGGACAGGAGAACTGCTTGAACCCGGGAGGTGGAGGCTGCAGTGAGCCGAGATGGCACCACTGCACTCTAGCCTGGGGGACAGAGCGAGACTCCATCTCAAAAAAAAGAAAAGAAATACGGGCAAATAATACACACAGGAAACTTATATCTTAAAGGAAATACTGATGGCCAATGTGCATGCAACAAAGTTAGGAGCCATCATACAAATGCAAAGAAAAACAAAAATGAGGGGCAGTTTCTTCAGGGCTGGTGAGGGGCGGGGAGGGGCACCACCAGTCACAGCTGCTAGGGTGACCCACTCACTCCCGGAGACTGCCTTTTTAAAATGATTTTTAGCATTGAAAGCCCTGCATCCCTGGAAATCTCTCATACTTGGGCAGACCAGGCCTCTCAAATGGCTGAGGAACATTCAAATTTTTCTGTTTTGTTTTGAGATGGAGTCTCAATGTGTCGTCCAGGCTGGAGTGCAGTGGCGTGATCTCACCTCACTGCAACCTCCGCCTCCCGGGTTCAAGCGATTCTTTTGTCTCAGCCTCCCAAGAAGCTGGGACTACAGGCGTGAGCCACTGTTCCCGGCCCTAATCAAACCTTTCTCAAGGCATATGTCAGCAGCAAGCCCAGATCCCAGCAGCACTCACCTCACCAGCAGGACACTCCACTCAGGCAGGCTGCAATTTTCTTCCTTTCTTTTCTTTCTTTCCTTCTTTCTTTCTTTTTTTTTTTTTTTTTTTTTTTTTTTTTTTTTTTGAGATGAAGTCTCGCTCTGTCACCCAGGCTGGAGTGCAGTGGCGCCATCTCGGCTCACTGCAACTGCAACCTCCTCCTCCTGGGTTCAAGTGATTCTCCTGCCTCAGCCTCCCAAATAGCTGGGACTACAGACACCTGCCACCACAGCCAGATAATTTTGTATATTTGGTAGAGATGGAGTTTCACCATGTTGGCCAGGCTGGTCTCAAACTCCTGACCTCAGGTGATCCACCCACCTCAGCCTCCCAAAGTGCTGGGATTCCAGGCGTGAGCTACCGCGCCCAGCAGAGAATTTCAAGACAGTGTTTGAGCAGTTTCCTCCCATCTCTGTTTGGCATTGGGTTTTGCCATGAGTGGCTTTTGAGTTTTGTCAGAGGCATCTTGAGCACCTATAGAGAAGGTTTGCTATTTTATTTGGTCTTCTGGCAGCTGATCATCTTTCCTGCTAGCACACTTGTTTCTTTGGGGGAAAACACTTCATGTGTATAGTTTTTGTAGCATGAGTATTTTCCTTCCACCACTAAAGGCAAAGAAGCACGGTCCCCTGGCCCCCAGCAGCAGAAGGCAGGTAAGCACAGCAGCCAGCCCCACTTGACGGGCAACCCTGCTCAGCGTCCTGGATGTGCAGGAGACTGGGACCCTGAAAAAGGCTGCTGCCAGGGCAGCATCTGAGTGGCCGCACGCATGCTCCTGGCCTTCCCCAGACAGCTGTGGTCTTTGACTGGTATAACTGTGCCTAAATCATCCAGGGCCTGTGGACGCTGACCCATGGGGTTGAAGGACACTGCGGCACCCTCCCAGTCAGAGTGGAAGTGTGTGGAGAGCAGATGACTGCCTGGATTTCAATGCAAACCGCTCAGGGCACCTTGCACAGACTCTACAGCTGGCCTGCAGCTGTCCCCTCGGGCACCGGACAAACCGTCTGCACAAATGTCCTCAGTGACCACAAACCTCTCTGTTGGCTGCATGGACCCACAGCAAGCGGCAGCGAGGTGGGTCCTGGAGCTGTCAGTCCATCCTGACAGGCGCGCGAAAAATGGCACCTCTTCCAGACTCCCAGGAACCATCCTACACCAGGGACTGGGGGTCCAGAGGCTTCCATCCCACCCATCGCAGCCCCCCAGGCCTAACAGCACAGATCGCCCATGCCTGGGTGTAGGAATGACAATAGTGTAGTTGGATCGGGACTCCAGCAGCTGCTGCTCCAGAGCAGTTGCCTTGCTGGAGCAAATCACTGCGGTGTCTGGCATCTGCCAGGGGGCTGAGATCTGGGCCATGTTTGTCTCTATCCAAACAGACAGAACGTTAGAATGAGATTGTCTTTACTGCGCATCCCTTATGTTCGGGAGCCTGCGTGGGGGAGCCGTCACCTCCTGGCGCTGCCTCGAGGGGGCACCGTCTTGCAGGGCGCCCTGCTGCTCCAGCAAGCGGGAGCCCTGGCACCCATCAACCCTGGAAAGAGACACAGAGGGCAGCTGGGAATAGAGCCAGTGGCATCTCAGAGGGTGCTGCCCAGGCATGTCCTGGCACTCCTCTACCTGGATGCCCATGCCACTCAGAGAGGGGCACCATGACCGGCTGTCCTGCTCGAGGAAGGAGGTACCCCAGCGGCACCTCATTCTGTGGTTGGGACGCATTTCCCTGGGACCCAAGGGGCTGTCAGCCCTGGGGGAGGCCCAGGTGAAGGAAGCTGTCTCGTGGGCCCGGCCTACAGTGCCCCCACTGTCCCCGGAGGCCTCCAGGTGGCCCGGCAGGCTCACGCTCCACAGGGAGCTTCAGGAAGCCCCAGGAGATGAGTATGCAGGGCCCAGGGCCTTGGAGCACAGCCAGGCCTTCTCCATCCACTGAGGAGCGCTTCTTCCGTTGACTACAAACAATCTCTACTTTCTCCTAAATTTCTGTGGGAAAATAAACTCTTGAGTACGTGACACCAAGTGGCATGAGGCCCCACAGGGCGCACCAGACCCAAAGCCACGGGTTCCAGGGGGCTCCTGATGCAGGAGGAACGTGACAGTGGAGCAGGCGTGCGCTCCTCAAGGAAGAAGGGGACGGGAATGGGAACAGAGGCGCACACAGGCCACAGCCCCCTACCCCCTGCCCAGCCTCAGGCCTGTCTGTGGACAGCTGCATCCGCCCGGATAACCCAAGCCCTGCTGCGGTCACAGGGAGCCCTGAAATCACAAGGCTGTTATCTTAGTTTATGTTTCCTCAAAAACAGACCCTGAGCCAAAGGCTGGAGGGCAAAGCTCACGGGGTGGGGGCGGATTCGGGGAAGCACAGGGAAGGGGGAGGAGGAGGCCAAGAAGGCCTCAGTGCAGGAACAGCTGCTAGGGACCCTCTGCAAGGCTGCAGGGGACGCCATGGTGTCCTCTGAGTTATTTCTCTTTCATTAGTACACATTGCCCCTGGAAGGGCGTTTGCTTCCCTGACTCCAGCCTTCCCTATGGGCTGGACTCCATGCTAGTGTCCGCAGGTGACCTCTGGGTGGGCAAAGATGTGTGCACATGGCCCAACTGTGTCTGCTGCAGTCGGCTTGTGCATATCACAAGCTGACACGACGTGAAGCCCTTCAGAGTCCCCTCAAGTAGAGGCTCAGGGAACTGAGCTCCCACCGACACGTGGGCGGCCATTGCTGAGTCCTTCATTCCCATCATACAGATAAGAGAGACAGGGTGGTAGGGGTGGGGGGAGAAAAAGGGGAGAGAAAGGGAGAGAGAGAGGGAAAGAAGGAAGAGAGAGAGCAAGAGACAGAGAAAGATGGAGAGAGAAGGGAGGGCAAGAGAGAGGGGGAAGAGAAGCAGAGACAGAGATGGAGGCAGAGACAGAGATGGAAACAGAGGCAGAGACACAGACAGAGACAGAGACAGAGATGGATTCAGAGAGACAGACAGAGAGCGGGGATGATGAATAGCGAACAGCTGCCAGGTGAGGTTTTGCGGAATAGGTGCAGCAGGCAGGCTCTAAATGGCTGAAAGGCTGCTTGTTTGGGGCTATTTTTAAAACAATTGAACGTATAAAAATCTGAGTTTGGTGCCACTGGGCTCTTGAACCAATGAGCTCAGCCTGCAGGGAAGAAATAAGTGACCAGGGGCCAGTCCCCAGAGGCCGTCTCTGGCTCGTTTAGGTAACGACCACTCGCCCGTGCCCTCACCATTCAGGTGAGCCTGGCCCACACTGGGTGAGAAGCAGGGGCCACCGGAAGAGATGGGCGGCCTCCTTGGAGGCGGAAATCATCCCAGGCCCATCTGGGCTCCGTGGGCCCCTGGACACACAGGCACATGTGGGAGCTACGGTGCCAGCCAGGGACAGTGGTATGGACAGCAAGTCTGCGCCCCAGTGGTGGCAGAAAATCATTTCCTTTATTTGATTCTCATTCACTGACTTCTTTTCTTGGGTCATGGGAAAGCCCAAAGCCCTGAGTTGACTGGATTCTCTGAGCAGAAGAGGACGCCAGCATCCAAGCTGGGTATTGTCTGGAGTCCCCTGTTTCCCCAGCTCAGGCTTCCAGGCCTCAGGGTTAACACAAAGCAAGAAGCCCAGCAGGGAAGGGCTGTCCCAGGCCACGAGGGCACCCAGTGCGTGTTCGGATGCTTCTACTATGCCCTTCAGGGGCAGGCAGGAGCACACGGGCCCAGAGAATCCTCACAAGACTGTTCAGACCAGGCCAGGCTCGCCTGCCTCTGCACCCAGGGCATGCAGGCTGGCAGCCAGGAGCGTCCAGGTCAGGCGGTGGCCACCCACCCGGGTCTCCCAGCATTGGAGGGAAGGGACAGCCACGGTGCAGCCAGACCCTGCGGTCTGCCTGTGTGCTTCAGGGGACAAGGAGGCCTTAGAGGGCCGTTTCGGAGACCAGGCTGCGAGTCCTTCACACTGAATGCCAGGGATGAGCTCACAGGAAGAGAGCTGGGTCTTCCCTGGGCTCCCTGCTTTAAAGGGCACCCCCAGGCACCTGCTAAAGGAGAGCTTTATCCCTCCAGGGAAAACCAAGTTGCACCCCCGGAAAGCACCCGGCCCCCTCCTGCAGCTCCTTCCATCCAGGGCTTCCGCGCATCCCGGCCCAGGCCTCCAGCCCGGAGCCGCTTTCCTTTCGCTATGCAACAGTGCCACCTGGTGGCCAGCGCCGCGCAACTGCAGCCTGGAAAGTGAGCTCTGGAACCAAGGCCTCTGCGTGGAATTTTGATTTTTTTTTAAAAATGACTGAGCCATTAAAGGTGCCCACATTGAATTCAACAGTGAAGAGTGACGTTGCTGACGCCGCACTTTGGAAAGCAGCTCAGAGGCGCTGATGCCCGCAGAAACGTGGCCAGCGCGGTTCCTGAGTGGGAAAGGCTAACCCCACTGCCAGGCCCACGGCTTTGCCAAGCGACACGTTGGGGCTTATGCGGAAGGAAGTTTCATGGAATATGAGCGGTTTGTCCCTGGTTTTTCCTTTAGAGTCTGTGTGCATATGATTTTTTAAACGGTCCACAGAGTGCACGCTTTGGGCGGTGATTCTCCAAGGTTCGGTTAAAGTGACAAAAACGACAAAGTCCTTCCTCATTTCAAGGTCCAGACGGGGGCAGGCGGGGGATTCTGAATGTTCCCTGTCGCTTCTCGCTGGGCGTCAGTTCTTTCTCGATGGGCGACGTGGGTCTCTGCTGCCAGGGTGAGGAGGAGGAGGGTCACACCAGCCTGAGCATCCGTTAGTTGGTGCCTGGCGCGGTTTCTGTCTCAATCCCATGTAGTTCAGGCCGGGGACTCCACACACACCTTTCAAAGGCAGCAGAGACAAGCAGCGTCTGATGCCTCCGGGGGCATGCAGTGGCAAAGCCAGTGAGCCCACATTCATAAGGGTCGGCTCCAGTGGACAGAGTGCACTGTCCCACGCCTGGGGGAGCCTAGGCCCCAATGTGGCTTCAGAGAGGTACTCAGGAGGGTGATGCTTTGGTGTGAATGCGTCCCATCCGAAATTCATGCAATGAAATGTAACAGGCGGGCCTTTGGGAGGGGAGTAGGTGGTGAGGAAGGCCTCCTCTCATGCGAATGGGATTTAGGCTCCTCTGAAAGAGGCTCCATGCAGCATTCAGCAACGTCCCAGCTTCTGGCTCCTAAACTTCTCCTTCCACAGAGCACTTGAACATGGACATAATTCAGCCAAGATCTTTGCCATTTTGCAACAAGGTCGGTCTTTCCTCTAGTGTCCAGTAAGATATTCCTCACTTCTGGCTGGGTGGGGGTGGCTCATGCCTGTAATCCCAGGACTTTGGGAGGCTGAGGTGGGAGGATCACTTGAGCCCGGGATTTGAGACCAGCGTGGGCAACATGATGAAACCCCAAAAGACAGAGAGAGAAGAGAGAGGGAGAAGAGAAACAGAGACAGACAGCGGGGATTATGAATAAGGAACAGCTGCCAGGTGAGGGGGCAGGGCGAGATGGGGCATGTCTGCAGTCCCAGCTGTTCAGGAGGCTGAGGTGGAAGGACCATTTGAGCCCAGGATGCTGAGGCTGCAGTGAGCTGAGACCTCACCGCTGCACTCCAGCCTGGGTGACAGAGCCAGACCCTGTCTCAAAGAAAAAAAATCTTCACTTCTGTCTAAGACCACATCAGAATAGTCTTCACTCTCCATATTTCTACTAACTTTCTGTTCACAACCATTTAAGCACGAGGAGAGTTGGGCTTTTCCATAGCCCCCTCTTCCGAGGACCTGCCAGAATCACCCTTAACTCAGTGGTCACGAGAATCTAGGCTGCTTCTAGCATGCACCTTCCAAATCCTCCAGCCTCTACGTTACCCAGTTTCAAAGCTGCTTCCACAGTTGTAGGTATTTGTTATAGCAACAGCCTCACTGCTGGATGGTGCCCTTCTGCTGCCCCCCACTTGAGGACACAGCGTTCACCTTCTCTGAAGGTCACAGCCAAGGGCACCAGCTATGAAGCAGACTGGGGCCCTCACCAGACGCGAACCTACCAGTGCCTCGATCTTGGACTTCCCAACCTCCACGACTATGAGAAATCAGTGTTGCCCTGCATACATCCCCCAGTCTCAGGGATTGCATTACAGCAGCGCAAACAGCCTGCAACAATGACATAGGTGCCCTTCTCAGCCAGTATGCAGGAGAGCTGGAGAAAAGTCAGCTGTGGACCTGGAGCTAAAGGAGCCAGAAAAAACGGCAAAGGCAAGAAAGAGGAGGAATCCGGGGCAGGCAGGATATGCCACGGGTGATGTGCGCCCCAGTCAGGAGCCTCTGGGTGTGGAGGTTCTAATTCTGGCACCCTCGGGCCCCGAGCACCCCAGGGGCCTGGTCCAGCACATCCACCATGGAGGTGAGCTTGAGTATGGGGCTCCTCTCAGGAAGCACCAGGGACACCGTAGAAATCTGCTCTTTATGCTCCAACCTCCTCTCACACTGGAGACAGCAGGGCCATTTATGGAGAGATTCGCAAACCAGTCCTAGCAAGCCCCCAACCTTCAGGACAGGACGTCCCCATGTGTCAGAGTTGCTGGAGCAGTTCAGACAACTCTCTGACACAGAAGAGGGATGGAGCACCACAGTGCCCTGCAGCACACGGAGGTCATTAGCTTCACGTCACCTAGGTTGGGCCACAGTGCCAGGCTGTTTGGCCAAATGCCAGTCTGAATGTTGCTGTGAAGGTCATTTAATCAAAGTCATTTTAGATCAGTAGGCGTTGAGTGAAACATGTCCCTCTGACAATGTGGGTGGGCCTCATCCAATCAGATGAAGGCAGGTGAGCCTCATCCAATCAGATGAAGGCAGGTGGGCCTCATCCAATCAGGTGAAGGTCTTAAAAGGAAAAGACTGAGTTCCCACAAGAGGAAGGAATTCTCCCTTCAGGCTCTAGACTGCAACAGCAGTTCCTGTGGGAATGACCAGCCTCCTGCCTGCCCTGTGAGTTTTGGAGTTGCCAACCTCTACAATAGCACAGGATAATCCTTTGAAATAAATCTCTCTAAGTCTCTGTCTCTCTCTCTCTCCTTTTACATATACATGCATATGGATATAGATGAGTGTGTATAGAGATAGAAATATCTAGCTATAGAGATAGATATCTGTCTGTATCTATATAGGTATATACAGATATATATAATAAACATGGAGTATATTTATATTAATATTATTTAATATTTAATGCATAATTAATAATATTTTTATTTATATTATTCATATTTCCTATATTTAGCATATATTATTATATACTATATGTATTATTTTGTATATTTATATTAATGTATATTTATATGTTACTCATATTAATTTATATATTAATTTTTTTTTGAGATGGAGTCTCGCTCTGCTACCCAGGCTGGAGTGCAGCGGTGCAGTCTTGGCTCACTGCAACCTCCACTCCCGGGTTCAAGCGATTCTCCTGCCTCAGCCTCCTGAGAAACTGGGATTACAGGCATGTGCCACTGCACCTGGCTAATTTTTGTGTTTTTAGTAGAGACAGATTTCACCATGTTGGCCAGGCTGGTCTTGAACTACTGACCTCAAGTGATCAGCCGGCCTTGGCCTCCCAGAGTGCTGGGATTACAGACGTAAGCCACTGCCCCCGACCTTCAATTTATATATTAATATTAACAAGATCTTAAAGATGATTCTATGGGTGTACCTAACATGGTAAATACAGGTGTGTGCCTGTGAGTGAGAGCACGCAAGACACGCCCTCGGCCGTGGCTGGAAGGAGCCACTCCAGGATCCAGGGAAGCCCTTGTTGGCCAGTGCCTGCACCCCTCACCATCTGCACCTTTTACTGAGTGCAGTGGAGCACCTGCCACCTGGAGCCACGCAGACAAATCAGGAGCCGGCGCTGGCTCGGTGATTTGTGATTAGCTTTGTGGCTCAGATGCTCTTCCTGAACGATGGGCTCTCTGCTCACAAAATGAGAAAGACATCTTTCTCGCGGCGCCATTCCTCCTGATTCCGTGTCACCTCAGAGGCCCTAAATCATCCCTGCTTCCTTTGCTCTTCGAATGAGCAGACAGCAGGACGCACACACATCCCTGAACCTGGGCGCTTTATGCTGAGAGCGCCCACAGGTTATTTTTCCTCTTTATGTCATCTCCTAGGGTCCTGCTGATAATTTAAAATTTAAAATTGTACTTATCAATAATAAAATATATCCCTGTCCCGTGCCCTCCCCTGCCTCTCTGGATGGATAATTCTTCAGTTACCACGGGGACCCTGAACGTGGAAGGAGTCCTTGGACCCAGATCCTGCTCCACACCATCACTCACCCGGCCGTGAGCAGCAGAAGGGCCTTTGACAGGGTCGCCACTTCTGTCGCTGTTTCGGTGGGGGAGGGGCGCAGGCCCCTTTTCTGGGGACAGGAGGCCGTGGGCAGCAGCAGCAGGCAGGAGGGACCACCTCTTTCTCCCCGCCATGCAAACAGCCACACTCGCCACTGCCCAGGTCCTCCTCCGGCTGCCACTGTAAACTGAGGCAGCTGCCGCTTCCCCCCAAACTGTCCCCCAGCCAGGGCTCGGCCCGCAGTGGGACCCTGCAGGCCATCTGACCACGCTCAGCTTCTCATCTGCCCGAGATGCCAGGCTCCGGAGGCAGCATCCCTCACGGGGACTCCGCGGTCTTGGAAAGGCAGCTGTCCTGCTTCGGGAAGGCCGGGTGGCTGCGCCCTCTGGCGAGTGAGAAGCTCAGTGCGGGCCAGGCCGCCTCCCCGCCTTCAGGAGCACTTGCCATTCCTGCATTACCTAGGCCTGGAAAGGTCAAGCTATGTCTGTTTGAAGGGTAGCCAAAATCTCAAGCTAAAAGATGATCATTCGGGATGATTTTACATTCAAACATCTTAAGCGACGCTCTAGTCTCCCACTGAAATCCGTCCAGGTCTGCGGAGAGGCCCTGCAGACAGCCTAGAGCAGTGACACCCTCCTGGCCGGTCTCCATGCGAGCGTCCGTAGCCACCTTTACAAAACACAGAAGACCTCCAGCGGATGCCGCCGCATTTTTTTTTTTTTTTCTTGAGATGGAGTCTTGCTCTGTCAGCCGGGCTGGAGTGCAGTGGCACCATCTCGGCTCACTGCAAGCTCCGCCTCCCGGGTTCACACCATTCTCCTGCCTCAGCCTCCCGAGTAGCTGGGACTACAGGCGCCCGCCACCACTCCCGGCTAATTTTTTGTATTTTTAGTAGAGATGGGGTTTCACCGTGGTCTTGATCTCCTGACCTCGTGATCCACCCGCCGCGGCCTCCCAAAGTGCTGGGATTACAGGCATGAGCCACTGGGCCCGGCCGTGCTTTCCTTTCTTGTTTAGCCACTAACATGTATTACTTTCATAATTCAAAAAATTGTAAGTACAAGAATTCAAAGTTACTGTGTGTCAAAGGTATGAAGCAAACCCAGAAGCTGCAACCTCTTTCCCCTGCTGCAAAACCTCATTGCTATAGTCCCCTGAATAAAGTCTGTCTCACTGTCTCAAAAAAAAAAAAAGAAAGAAAGAAAAAGAAAAAGAAAGAAAGAAAAACAAGATGGGGAAAAGTACAGAATCTGTGTTATTTCCATTTACAAAGCATCATTGTCCCAAGAGAAAACATTATTAAAATAGCCTATTTTCACCATAGAAGCAGTAAAACTTGCTTTTAGGCATGAGAAATAGTTCTCATTAGGAGTGAGAGTTGGTCAAAGATAATCAGAAATGGCTCTATGTTACATCCTCCTGGCAAGAAACAGCACCTTCTACCACGGCCGTCGATTTTCTTCACGCGCCAAGAGGGCTCCCGTCCACACCAGGTCTCAGCACACAGGTCCGCTCTGTGTCTTAAAAAATGCAAACAACTGGCCGGGTGCAGTGGCTCACACCTGTAATCCCAGTGCTTTGGGAGGCTGAGGCGGATGGATCATGAGGCCAGGAGATTGAGACCATTCTGGCTAACATGGTGAAACCCCGTCTCTACTAAAAATACAAAAATTATTCAGGTGTGGTGGCACTCGCCTGTAATCCCAGCTACTCAGGAGGCTGAGGCAGGAGAATCGCTTGAACCCAGGAGGCAGAGGTTGCAGTGAGCCAAGATCACGCCAGTGCACTCCAGCCTGGGCGACAGGGCGAGACTCCGTCTCAAAAAAAAAAAAGAAAAAGAAAAAGAAAAAGAAAATGCAAAGAACTTTCCACAACCTGCAGATGGGCCCCTCTCTGGAAAGGTGGTCGCATCTAAAAAGCGGTGCTGTGGAGAGGCTGGCTCTCAGGATGAGCTAGATTGTAAATATTTCTGCTTAAAACAAATACTTCTAAGATACAAAGTTTAAATATAATGTCATATAAAGTTCCAAAAGTCACTTTAGTGAAAAGTGTTTTGGCCTTTACAACTCAGTGCAAATGGTGCTGAAATGCATCCACTGGTGATGTCTCTCAGCCTCCTTCCACAGCCAGGCAGCTCAGAGGCCAAGGTGGGCTGACCGAAGGATTTCTAGGAGGAGTGTTGAGAACAGCTCATCTTGAAATCCATCGCCCACCTTTTAGAAAGTGATAAGAAATTAGGATCTTTCTTTTTCTTTTTTCTTTTTTTTTTGAGACCAAGTCTCGCTCTTGTCTCCCAGCCTGGAGTGCAGTGGCGTGATCTTGGCTCACTGCAACCTCCACCCTCCAGGTTTAAGGGATTCTCCTGCCTCAGCCTCCTGAGTAGCTGGGATTACAGGTGCCCACCACCACACCCAGCTAATTTTTGTATTTTTAGTAGAGATGGGGTTTCACCATGTTGGTCAGGCTGGTCTCAAACTCCTGACCTCAGGTGATCTGCCTGTCTCGGCCTCCCAAAGTGCTGGGATTACAGGCATGAGCCACCTCACCTGAGAAACTATGATCTTTTGTAGGGAGGAGATGTTACCACTGACGCACTCACCGAATGTTCATTATACACACACACACACACACACACACACACACACACACACACAGTATTTCAGGCTGCTGTCATTTGTCAATCCTGAAGTATTGCCTCAAAATCAATGAACGATCTTGGTGATGACGGGCAAGCATCTACTGTCCAACACTATGGCTTGACTGACCACTTTCCTCAATATCAAGGGACTCGGGTTTTGATATTTTAATATAAGCTGTAAGAGTTCAGAAAATGTCATTAGACCCCAGCATCAATAATGGGTTCAGGAAACACAGCTCACCAACGAAAAGCAGACTAGTGGCCCTGTTCTCTTGTCAAATTTAGAATAATGGGTTTGGACCAGGTCCCCGCACTGACGATGCAGACCTCAGCTGGTTATGGAAGCCCACGGTCAGAGGAGCTCTTTCCAGAGGAGTTAGCAGTGCTGAACCTCCTGAGACAGGAACCACAGGCCCTTGGCACCCTCAGACACTGGGGACTGAGAGGGGCTCAGAGGATGATGCCCTGGGTGCCTGGCAGGTGGGGACTGCCCATCCTGAAGGGACCAAGGTTCCACGTGCTCCCCTTAAAAGAGGAAGTCCCAGGAGCACAGGTGTTGAGGCTCCTGCAGATTAAAAGCCCCACCGTGTTACACGGGCAGGTGGCTCTTGTTTTCTGGACGGCTAGGGACAGTGGACTTGACCACCAGAAACCCCTAGGCAAGAGGAAGCCCAGCAGTCCTCAGGCCCTCGGCCAGGGTGGGTGGTGGAGGTAACGCAGAGCCCGGGGACTGCTCCGTGGGGGGTCCCGCCTGCAGCCTTCCCTACTGGCCCACCACCCCCTGACCTGCTGTATCACTCGGGAAGGGGGTGAGCGACGGGTTCAGCTCTGCAGAAGCACTGGCCAGAGAGGTGGACCAGGGAGGGTCATCATTTTCTCTGCACCACCTAGTGGATTCCCTGTGGCAGCCAGAGTTGTCGTCTCCCTGGCACTGAAGCTGGCGCATGTGGGGAGACACAGGTGGCCAGGTGTCCTATGGGGGTCCCTGGAGCAGCCACCTCACTCCGCCTGGGTCCACACCACACTCCGCTACCCTGAGGATCACTCACATCATGGGGAACAGGTCCTGGAGCCTCAGCTTCAGGGTGGGTGCCTTAGAACCTTAGCACCCTGGACCTCATACATCCTGTCCCCAAGCTGGACCGGGCTCTGTCAGGTCTCACTCCTTCCCCCACACCCCTCTGTACAACGCTTATGCAATGAAGCAACAGCCCGGGGTTCCCTGTGACTCTGGGGAAGGGGAGAGTCCCATACCTTTTGCACCTGTAGGTACCAGCCCTACAGGGTCTGTGAGTTTTTCTCCCCGTGTGTGGAGACGAGAGAGCATAGAAATAAAGACACAAGACAAAGAGATAAAAGAAAAGATAGCTGGGCCTGGGGGGCCACTACCACCAAGACGCAGAGACCGGTAGTGGCCCCAAATGCCAGGCTGCGCTGTTATTTATTGGACACAAGACAAGAGGGCAGGGTAAGGAGTGTGAGCCATCTCCGATGATAGGTAAGGTCACGTGTCAACTGAAGAGGGGGCCCTTCCCTGTTTGGCAGCCAAGGCGGAGAGAGAGAGAGAGGAGACAACTTACGCCATTATTTCTGCATTTCAGAGACTTTTAGTACTTTCACTAATTCTGCTACTGCTATCTAGAAGGCAGAGCCAGGTGTACAGGGTGGAACATGAAAGTGGCCAGGAGGGTGACCGCTGAAGCACAGCATCACAGGGAGATGGTTAGGCCTCCGGATGACTGCGGGCAGGGCTGACTGATGTCAGGCCCTCCACAAGAGGTGGTGGAGCAGAGTCTTCTCTAACTCCCCCGGGGAAAGGGAGTCTCCCTGCTAAGTAATGCATGCCTTTTCTAGGCACTGAGGCTACCACCAGACCACGGTCCCCTAGGTAAGGGGCGTCTTCCCAGGCGCTGGCGTTACCGCTAGACCAGGGAGCCCTCTGGTGGCCCTGTCCGGGCATAACAGAAGGCTCGCACTCTTGTCTTCTGGTCACCTCTCACTGTGTCTCCTCAGCTCCTATCTCTGTATGGCCTGGTTTTTTCTAGGTTATGATTATAGAGCGAGGATTATTATAATATTGGAATAAAGAGTAATTGCTACAAACTAATTAATTAATAATTAATTATGTTCATATATTAATAATGTTCATATATAATCATATCTATGATCTATATCTAGTATAAATATTCTTATTTTATGTATTTTCTTTATTATACTGGAACCACTCGTGCCCTCGGTCTCTTGCCTTGGCACCTGGGCGGCTTGCCGCCCACATGCACCCCACCCCGTCTTGCCAGACTGCAGCCTCTGGGGTGAACCTCCCACCTGGGCATCAGGCCCCTGCTGGTGACAATGTGAAGGTGGTTGGGGGTGCTGGGAGACAGGAGCTGAATGGTGGGTGAGGGTCCCCCCCAACTGGGAGAGCCCGCAGCCCTGGCAGTTCCCTGACCCTCAGGAGTCCCCTCTGCTGGTTGGGCATCTAGGGTGTTCTTCCTGCTGCTGTTTCCCCAACCTGGTGGTGGGAGGCCTGGCACAGCGGCTCCAGGTCACATGGGCAGGAAAACAGGACAGAGGAGCAGCCACCAGTGCAGTGCGCTGAGCCTGCAGCCGGACACAATGACCACCCTAATGTCCAGCGCTGGGGCGGGTCTCTCTGTGCTGTGGGTGGGAGCGTCGCAATGCAGAAGGGGCTCCTCTCCTGGGTGCCAGGTTGGGACTGCCCCGCAGCGCCCGCCAGACCTCCCTCTCTGAACCTGTGGGCACTGGGGGCCCTCAGCCACTGAAGGGAGAGCCAGGGGTCATGTCGCTTCCCCCAGGCCCATCCCCAGCACTTTTGGAGGGACCTGGAGAAGGAGGGGAGTGGCCCAGCCACAGGGCAGTGGTGCAGCCCCTGGAGTCTTGGCGGTTGCCCTGCCTGGAGCAAGGGTGCTGGGGCTACTGGTGCCTCCCCAGCCCATCCTGGCCTCCGCTGATGTGGTGCCCCTAGAAACACATGCGGAGGACCCCAGGAGGAGCCCCATCTGGCGGCCCGTGGTAAGTGAGGCAGATGGGGTCACGGTGCTGCCGACCCCCAGCTCAGGGGTCCAGGGTGCTGCCTTGGCTCCCCTGAGAGGGAGAGAAGGAGGGAGCAGGTCTGTCCCTGCAGTCCCCACCCTCCCAAGAGCGAGTTGCTGCTGGTTCATGCCCAGGGTCAGGGTCAGGGTCAGGGTGGATGTGGGCACAGCCGCAGTGGCAGATTCTGCCTCTCTGAAACCTAGGCCCAGGGGCATGGGCCATCCCCCAACCCCCTACCCCCCACCGTGCCTCTGAGATACTGAATGTGAGCCTGTTGCTTCATGTCGGGGAAGAAGCAGGAGAGAATTATCTGATCCATGAGGAACAACCAGGGAAGAGCCAGGACAGCCCCCGGGCCTCCTGCCAGCACCCTAAGGAAGACCCCTCCCCAGCTGTGGAGCGGAGGCCAGGTCCTCGGTCCCGGTGGGGATCGAGAGGCAGCAGTGGGTAAACGCCGGGGCAGATGTGCGGGCCAGGGAGCCCAGGCTGGAGAGAACTTTGAAGGGAGCTTTCCAGAGCCCTAAAACCTCCATCAGGTAAGGGTGGTCTGGGGTGGAGGTGGTCTGGGGTGGAGGTGGTTTGGGGTGGGGTGGTCTGGGGTGGGATTGGCTGGGGTGGAGATGGTCTGGGGTGGAGGTGGGCTGGGGTGGAGGTGGGCTGGGGTGGGATGGGCTGGGGGGGAGGTGGGCGGGGGGGGGGGGGGGGGGGGGGGGGAGGGGGTGTGGGGTGGGTGGTCTGGGGTGGGGTGGTCTGGGGTGAAGGTAGTCTGGGGTGGAGGTAGTTTGGGGTGGGATGGTCTGAGGGTGGAGGTGGTCTCAAGTGGAGGTGGTCTGTGGGTGGAGGTGGTCTAGGGTTGGAGGTGGTATGGGGTGGGGTGGTCTCAGGTGGAGGTGGTCTGGGCTGGAAATGGTCTGTTTGCCTGCATTCCAGCTGAAAACAACTTCAGACAAGTCACTTTAAGGCCGGGATGAGATGAGACAGAACAAGGCCCTTTCATAATTTCATCTAAACACCGACAAATCAAGATCCCAGTGCCAGCCGTGAAATGCCAAACCTCCCCTTCTCTCTCCTAACAGGAGCTGGGCCTTGCCTGGGGTCAGACTTTTGCCAGCTGGTCATGGGGGCTCCAGCTTTCTGACAGCCTCCAACCTGGGGAGACCCCCAACCACCCAGCCACAGCCCAGTCCTACAAAGGGTCTTCCTGATGCTCCTCCTGTGACCCCGGGGTGCCCATGGTGCGTGTGGCCCCATGCCATGAGTTGTAGCCCAACCTTTCAACCACAGGCAGCTCCTGGGGCTCTGGCTGGACAGAGAGGCCAGGGTCAAGAGGCAGCTAAAGCCTGAGGGTGCTTGGGAGTGGCCAGGCATGGCCCTGAGCACGGAGGGTCTTCCCTGCTTCCTTGGGTACCAGCAGGAGTTACAACAGCCACTTTCCACATGTCTGGGGCTCCCCCACGCGTGACCAACTCCCCAGGAAAATGAGATGGCTACAGGCCTCAATCAGTCCATTAAAGAAAAGTTTCAGGAAAGAGAAACATTATTTACCACAAGCAGAGGGCTGAGGAACTAAGAAATAGCTCTGGATAAGAAGACACGCAGGGCCCAAACTGCAGGTCCAGTGAGAGGGACGACAGTGGGCGAAGATCCGAGAGGGACGACAGTGGGCGAAGCGAGAGGGATGACAGTGGAGGAAGTGAGAGGGACGACAGTAGGCGAAGTTCCAAGAAGTGCCTTGCCCGAGGCTCCCATTCCTGTGGGAAGACGGAAGTGGCCTGGGCCGGTGGGAGAGCCTGGCGGGATACCAGGGCTGTGCTGGGCACTGCAGGGGAGCCAGGGCCGGTGGGGGGCTCCGTGCGAGATGAAAGCCGCCCACCGCTGGCACAGGACTAAGAGCTGTGCACAGCACGGGAAGACCCTCCCTTTAAGAGTTTCTCCCGATGCCCTCTTCCCCCTGCAGCCCTCCTCTGCTCCCTGAGTTCCAAATACACGAGCCGGAGCCTTTCTGAGTCTGGAGCCCTTTGCATTGCTCTGCTGCAGGCTATAAAGCAAAATGTAAAACACAAAGTGCATCACATCCAGTTCACATATTTCTACCATGTTTGGGTGTTTTTAAGGGTCACGCTTCATTTTTATCCTAAAGCCAGTGACAGCCACTCAATCTTTGGAGACTGGGGCTGTCACCTGCATCCGCAGTTGGAGTTTGCCAGACAACAGGAGCCTTGGGCCACCTTTGGGCTCCAGAACCTGCAACCCTGGGCCTGTGGCTCTCCCGCCGTCTTGCCACAGTGCCCCCTGGCGGCCCTGCTGAGTCAAGCCGGCTTCCTGTCTTCCCAGACCGGGCTCTTCCCTGAAACCCAGGAGGGAAAGGTGAGACTCTCAGCCCCTCTGCCCAGAGCTGCTCGGGATTGCTTGGAGCCCTGCACGCATTTGGCAAATATTTACTGTGTGCGCACTATGTGCCCGGCACTGTCATTGAACCAGAGGGTAGAACGATGACCAAAACCAGGGCCACCTGTTCTCAGGGCTCCAACCTTCTGGGGAGGGATGGACACAGCGAAGGGGCGTCTGTGAGGTGACACAGAAAAGCAAGCAAGGAGACGGAAAGAGGGAGCTGCTAGTTTACATGGGTGCTGGCGAACACAAACGTTTGTGTTTAAGTACAAAGAAAATGGTTGCAGCTGTGCAGGTGTCGGGGGTTCACACTGGGACGATGACCACGGCTGCAGCCTGGTGCCCCCCAGCTTGGGGAAAAGAAGGAAATGAAGAGCAGGGTGCAAGCTTAGATCGAGACGGCCCAAACCCAAGAAGCCAAAAGTGTATTGGGGTGCAAGATACACTTTACACTTTTATGCATTCTTCCTCTATTTGTAAAAAAGTTTGGACATCCAGAGAATCTGTGTTTGGTGCCTTTCAAATCGAGGGAACAAAATGTCCCGCTTCCACTGGCTGGGAGAGCCTCACACACACAACACACAAGGTAATGACTGATTTCTCCTTTTCTGCAAGGAATTTCCTCATCTTTCTCTTCCCAGCTCAGGAATGAGCCTTAGGAAGAAGCAGAGGTCGAACCATTTGGTTCAAGCAAGGCCTGGGGTCCGAGGGGGAGGCCTAGCTGGAGGAGATTGGGGGTTTGGAGGGGTGGGGGAGACACTGCAGGTGACCGGAGCCCCCTCCTCAGCACAGCCCCTAGCTCGGGCCCCTGAAGCTCTCTGGGTGGAGGCTGCAATCGTTACTATAAAACCATTGTCTTAGAGAGCAGGCGCCTTCCGCTCCTGGCATGGTGCCGAATAGAGATGTGATTTCGCTTTAGATATGAACGTGCACGTTTGCAGGAAAACCTAACTATGGGTGTGCCTGTGTTTATACCATCTGAAGGGCTTCTCCATCTGTTGCTGTTCTATTGTTACTGTATCAGGAGCTGATGGTTTATTAATACCTTTTCCGCAACATGGAGAAAACAGATGATGTTTTCCCCTGTATCTGTCATTACTACAGTGAGTGTTTTATTGTTGGTTTGTTTTTTTTGTTGTTGTTGTTTTTCTTGAGATGCCCAAGCTAGAGTGCTATGGCATGATCTGGGCTCACTGCAACCTCTGCCTCCCGGGTTCAAGCGATTCTCCTGCCTCAGCCTGCCGAATAGCTGGGATTACAAGCACCTGCCACCACGCCAGGCTGATTTTTGTATTTTTAGTAGAGACGGGGTTTTGCCATGTTGGCCAGGCTTGTCTTGAACTCTTGACTTCAGGTGATCCACCTGCCTCAGCCTCCCAAAGTGCTGGAATTACAAGCATGAGCCACCACACGCAGCCTCATTTATGTCTGGTATTATTTACAGTATCAGGCACATTTGCTTTCTTGATGTCAACCCTTCATTGCCACAATGCATCATTGTGCAAATCTAATGCTGGGTCTGATTTGCCAATCTCTTGTTTATTTGTCGGCAACCTGTGGTGGAGCCCAGCCCAGGGTCGGGGGTGAGAGTGTGGCGGGGTCAGGTGAGGACCCGGGAGGGGTCCGAGGAGCTGGGCCCTGGGGAGGGAGAGAGATAGGCCGGACACAGAAATGGTGGGACTCCTGGTTCAAAAGGCAGCAAAAGGCTGGGCACGGTAGCTCACACCTGTAACCCCAGCACTTTAGGAGGCCGAGGCGGGCAGATCACGAGGTCAGGAGTTCAAGACCAGCGTGGCCAACATGGTGAAACCCTGTCTCTACCAAAAATACAAAAATTAATCAGGGGTGGTGGCACCTGCCTGTAATCCCAGCTACTCCGGACGCTGAGGCAGGAGAATTGCTTGAACCCAGGAGGTGGAAGTTGCTGTGAGCCAAGATTGTGCCAGTGCACTCCAGCCTGGGGGACAGAGCAAGACTCTGTCTTGGAAAAAAAAAAAAAAAAAGCAGCAAAAAAACACAGTGAAAGCTTTCCCCTTTAGGAATGATTTTATCACTTATACAATAAATAGGGGCGATAGTGGTGCCAAGTAACAACATCAATTTACAAACTACAAAATAATAATTTTTGGATTCAGAATTTCATATAATAAATAATATTTTATTAATAGGATATGTTTATGATTTTTCTAATTTTTTCTGCAAATTCATTTATTAGATCATCAAAATGGATACTTTAGAAATTTCATTTTCGGTTTTGACATAACTGAAAGTTATTTCAGTCTTTTTTGGCAAATGCAAGATCTCAAATAATTTTTGATGACCTTTGAGAAGAATCTCTGTGCTGATACAGCTGTTATTGGAGCAGTAAAGGTATTTTATGGGCTGCGACAACATTAGGATAAGTTTCTGATCAATTGTTTTAAATGATGTCAGCGCATCTAGACCTGGTGATTCTTGTGGAGAAATGTTTTTAAAAAACTAATTCTTCAAATACATCAATTTCATGTGAGTGTAAATTATTTTTTAGTAAGCTTTATTTTTTGGAATTGTTTTAGATTTACAGAAAAATTGCAAAGAAAGTTTCCAAACACCTTACACCCAGCTTCCCCCATTATTGGTATCTTACTTCAGTATGGTGCGTTTCTCACAATTACAGAACCAATATTGGGCCAGGCGCGGTGGCTCACACCTGTAATCCCAGCACTTTGGGAGCCTGAGGCGGAAGGATCACTTGAGGTCAGGAGTTAGACACCAGCCTGGCCAACATGGTGAAACCCTGTCTCTACTAAAATACAAAAATTAGCTGGACGTCGTGGCTGGCGCCTGTAATCCCAGCTACTCAGGAGGCTAAGGCAGGAGAATCGTTTGAACCCAAGAGGTAGAGGTTGAAGTGAACTGAGACCATACCACTGCACTCCAGCCTGGGCCACAGAACAAGACTCTGTCTGAAGAAAAAACTAAACTAAACTAAGCTAAAAACTAAATAATGACCAAGTACGGTGGCTCACGCCTGTAATCCCAGCACTTTGGGAGGCTGAAGCAGGCAGATCACTTCAGGCCAGGAGTTCGAGACCAGCCTGGCCAAAATGGCAAAACGCCGTCTCTACTAAAAATACAAAAATTACCCAGGCATGGTGGCAGGCACCTGTAATCCCAGCTATGCAGGAGGCTGAGGGAGGAGAACTGCTTGAACCCGAGAGACAGAGGTTGCGGTGAGCCGAGATTATGCCACTGTACTCCAGCCTGGGCGACAGAGCGAGACCCCATCTCAAAAAAAAAATTAAAATTAAATAAAATAGAGAACAAATATTGATGCATTATTATTAACTGAAGTCCACACTTTGTTCTTCTCTCAATAGCATTTACCTGCTGGTCCGTTTCTGTCCCCAGGCCCCACCCGGGTTCCCATGTGACATTCCCTCATCCATCTCCCTGGGCTCCTCTGGGCGGTGACCGTTTCCCAGGCTCTCCTTGGTGGTGGTGACCTGGACGGTTCAGAGGACTGGTCAGGTGTTTGTAGGGTGCCCCTTATTGGGATCTGTCTGGTGTTTTCACGATTAGACAGGGCTGTGGATGTGGGAAGGAAGAGCACAGAGGGAGATGCCCTTCTCGTCACCCCGTGCTGAGGGCCCGCCCTGTTGGTGTGGCTCATCGTGCCTCGTGGGCTATGCTGCCCCCATCTCCTGGCTGTGTTTGTGTCCGTCAGGTTTCCCCATGGAAAGATGCTCCCGAATTCCCTCGTCCCGTGCTGTGCTCTCGGAAGGAGGTCCCGGTGCTGCCTGCACTTAAGGGGTGAGGGCTACACAGAATTAGTGGGAAGCCTTCTGCATGGGGGATTTGCCTATCCACTGCCATTTATTTATTTACATTTATTTATTTATTTATTTTTGAGGCGGAGTCTTGCTCTGTCACCCAGGCTGGAGTGCAGTGGCGCAATCTCGGCTCTCTGGGAGCTCCGCCTCCCGGGTTCACGCCATTCTCCTGCCTCAGCCTCTCCAAGTAGCTGGGACTACAGGCGCCCATCACCACGCCCGGCTAGTTTTTTGTATATTTAGTAGAGACAGGGTTTCACCGTGTTAGCCAGGATGGTCTAGATCCCCCGACCTCATGATCCGGCCGCCTCGGCCTCCCAAAGTGCTGGGATTACAGGCGTGAGCCACCGCGCCCGGCCCTATTTATTTATTTATTTATTTTGGAGATGGAGTCTGGCTCTATCACCCAGGCTGGAGTGCAGTGGTGCGATCTCGGCTCACTGTAACCTCTGCCTCCTGAGTTCAAGCAATTCTCCTTCATTTATTTACTAACTCACTTATTTCTATCAGTTGTGCTCATGGATATCTACTTTACAGTTCAGGTTAGAGTCAATGCTACTCTCTCTATTTATTGTGCTGATCGAATTGTTCTATTTGTGACCCCCAGGAGCACTTTCCATTGGCTCCCGTGTCCCTACAACGTGCTCCTGATACTTCCCGTCACTGCATGTGTGGGGGCTTTGTTTTGTTTCCTTTTAGATTTTTTTTTTTCTGGAGCTACAAGATGCTCCAGGCTCACCTTTATCTTTTCTGCCTCAGTCCTAGACATTGCCATGTCTCCAAGGGTCCCTGGTCCTTGGGTTGGAACCTGGTATTCAACCTCCTGCTGCTATGGGGTGCCATAGCTTTGGGGCCCTCTTGAGGCAGGAGAGGTTGTCAAGGAAATGGCCATATCCTTGCAGCAACCGTGGTGACCGCAGGGCCAAGGCAACAAGCCTCCTCATTCACATTGTCATTGAGCTCATTCGAACAAAGCTGTCTCAGGAGGGAATTCCTCCTGTAGAGAGCATGCGCATTTTGATTTTACCTGTCCTCACACTGACCTTTTGCTCCTTATAATAGTATAAAGCACACCCCTGGGTGGAGATTTAAGATGCTAGTGAGACATGCATGGTATGAACAAGTGTGCACACCTACTGCACACATGCACCCAGAGGACCACCCAGAACATGCTTCCTAGCGACACCTCTTCCCAGCTCCTTAGGAATAATCATGTAAGAGTCCCATAAACGGAGCCTCCCTCCGGCCAGTCTCTGCTTCTCATCCTTGTGAGCAGCCCACCCTGCACCCTGTCTCTCCCAGGGCATCCGGTCTGTTCTGCACCTCACTTCCACAACATTCTTTCTCCTTTGCAATGAATTTCCTCTGTGCTACATCTCCTGTGTGTCTTGTTCAAATTATTTTAAACTAAGAAGACAAGAACCAAGGCCTCACAACAGCTGTCAACACTCTCCGCTGACAGAGCAACAGGACACACATGCGCATCCTAACCACGTCTGCACACATCTGCAGGTGTTTCTGTGTGTGACCATCTGTGTCTGTATGAAGCTGAGCGTGAGTTCCTAATGAGGTCTCCACCTCTAATCCATCACCGTGGGCATCACTGCAGCATCGCCCTCCCTGGTTCAAGCAATTCTCCTGCCTCAGCCTCCTGAGTAGCTAGGACTACAGGCATGCACCACCACACTTTGCTAATTTTTGCATTTTTAGTAGAGATGGGGTTTCGCCATGTTAGCCAGGCTGGCCTCAAACTCCTGACCTCAGATGATCCGCCTGCCTTGGCTTCCCAAAGTGCTGGGATTACAGGCATCAGCCACTGTGCCCGCCTTGTCTTACCCTTTAAACATCAGTACACCTGAAGCTTTATATGAAAACAGTATTCTTTTCCATCAAATATAATGTTCTTTACTTTTTGGTTTTTGAGACAGGGTCTCACTTGGTTGCCCAGGCTAGAGTACAGGGGCACTGTCATGGCTCACCACAGCCTCAGCTTCCTGGGCTCAAGCAATCTTCCCTCCTCAGCCTCCCGAGTAGCTGGGACTACAGGTGCCTATCACCGGGCCCGGCTAATTTATTTTTATTTTTCATGGAGACGAGGTCTCACTAGGTTGCCCAGGCTGGTCTCCAACTCCTGGGCTCAAGTGATCCTCCTGCCTGAGCCTCCCAAAGTGCTGGGGTTACAGGAAAGAACCACTGTGCCCGGCCATTTCCTTTACATTTAATTTCTAAGTTTGTCTTGTGGATGTTTGCTTTGCATTGTTGCAGCCGTTTTCCAAATCTAAAGGTTCAAAAGTGTTTGAGGAATTCTAATAACCCTATTTGGTCTATGCTAATGTCCATATACACAGTTTCATTCTGTAACAATTTACTGTATACCGCCTGAGCTTGACAGCTCCTGCCCTAGCCCTGGACTGGGAAGCACATATTCAGCAGATGCTGCAGAACCAGGCTCTGGGGACAGACAGACCAGCCAGCCTCCCACCCTGGGCTGCTGCTGACCTGCGCAGGGTCCCTCCTCCCCCTGAGCTGCAGCTGCCATGACTGCAGTTCTACCGCTGCCAACTCCTTTCTGGGCCCCAGTTCCAGCCCAGCCACCCCTTGGTGCCCTGGACTGCCCTCAGATACACACCACACAGCCAGGTCTGTGCTGCCCTCCGTGCCCAGGGCCCTGCATGCACACAGCCCCTGGTGCAACCCCTGTCCTGTGCACACTCCCCTGTCCCACCACATTTGCCCACAAAACCCAAGCTGAAAAACAAAGTTATTTAGAATTCCTTTTTTTTTTTTTTGAAGACAGAGTCTCGCTCTGTCGCCCAGGCTGGTGGCACCATCTCTGCTCACTGCAATCTCTGTCTCCCAGGTTCAAGCAATTCTCCTGCCTCAGCCTCCTGAGTAGCTGGGACTACAGGTGCCTGCCGCCTCGCCCAGCTAATTTTTTTGTATTTTAGTAGAGATGGGGTTTCACCATGTTGCCCAGACTGGTTTCAGACTTCAGACTCCTGAGCTCAGGCAATTCGCCCACCTCGGCCTCCCAAAGTGCTGGGATTACAGGCGTGAGCCACCACACCCAGCAGAGAATTTCAAGACAGTGACAGCAAGGCATGAAGCCTTCCAAGTGTGGGACCTTGTGTGTCTGCGGGAGCTGCATGCCCGTGAAGCAGGCCCTGGGGCTGAGGCAGGAAAATATGGTCTGGAGGCAGAGAACATAAGGCGGATTCACACTTCAGCTATGACAGGACATGTCCTCCCGATGGCACACAGCGAACAAATGACTTTGTAACTTCATTGTCTTCATTTACATAGGGCGGACCTCCAGTAGAGGGTATTTAAACTCACAAAAACTAATGGGGCCCTTGAGCCCCTACGCTCAGCCGCTCCCACACCATGGAGTGCATTTTCCTTCTCAATAAATCCCTGCTTTTGCTCTCCTCGCTTTATTTGTGCGTTTTGTCCAATTCTTTGTTTGAGACGCCAAGATCCTGGACACCCTCCCTGGGTACAGTAACAGGGTTTCCGTAACAGGGCTACAGAAGCCTTAGTGGGGGGGATAACTGAGGGGGGAAAAAGGCAGGAAGTAGGCGAGCCCCATCCACAGAGTCTCCACCCCCTCCTCCGATCCTGTCTACACTGCACGAGCTAGAAGATAAAAATGTCAATTCCAAGTCTGGGGTGAGAATGAGGTCCTGCCAATCGAATGCCTTGCCCCAGGTCTGGAAGGGAAGGCAGTCAGAGGCCCGCGCCGGGGCTCAAGTGCTGCTGCTCATGAGGGCGAGCTGTGCACCTGTGGCTTCCGCTGCAGTTGCTCACCTGCTTCCCCGGAGAAAGGCCTGGGTAGATGCACACCCCAGTGCTGTCACCAGCCTGTGGACGCCCTGAGGTGGCTGTGGCAGAGGTAGCAGTGAGGCAGCTCCCTGTCCCTGGACCACATGGCAGGTGCGCTGGAGCTCAGGGTTCCAGGACAGCTTGGAAGCCTGAGGTCCCCAGGGGACCCGCTGTGGACGGCTGGATTCCTTCCAGGAAGTCCAGGCCCCAGAGCTGCCCTGGAGAACATAAGCTTCTGATTTCCACTCTAGATCCCCCTGACTGAAAATATCCCGAATGACTGCTTTTCCTGCTCTGACTGAGCCACCGCTTGTACTTGCTTCCTGGGGCAGCCCTGACAAAGGACCACAAGTTACAGAAACATCCTTCTCCCAATCCTGGGGCCAGAAGTCCGAGATGGAGGGGTGGGCAGGGCTGGTTCCTTCTGGGGCTGCAACAGAGCCTCTGCTCTGGTCTCTTCTAGCTTCTGGGTCTTGCTGGCAACTCTTGGTCCTCTGTGACTTATAGAAGCATCACCCCAACCTCTGCCTTCATCTTCATGTAACGTCCTAATGTCCATCAATGACAGACCGGATAAAGAAAATGTGGTACATATACACCATGGAATACTATGCAGCCATCAAAAAGAATGAGATCATGTCCTTTGCAGGGACGTGGATGGAGCTGGAGGTCATTATCCTTCACAAACTAATGCAGGAACAGAAAACCAAATATCGCAAGTTCCCACTTATAAGTCAGACCTGAGCACCGAGTACATAGGAACACAAGGGAACAACAGCACTGTGGTGCATTTGGCGGGGGGGGGGGGGGGGGGGAAGGAGGAGGGTGAGAATCCAAAAGCTACCTATTCGGTACTATGCTTATTACCTGGTTGATGAAATAATCTATACACCAAACCCCCATGACATGCAGTTCATCTATATGGCAAGCCTGCACATGCAGCCCTGAACCCAAAATAAAAGCTGAAAGAAAGCTTGTCTCCAGACAAGATTGCCTTCGAAGGCACTGGGCATTTGGGCTCCCCCAGCACTGGAATTTTTTTTGTTGGGGGGTATCTATTCAACTCTCGGCTGCCTTCGAGCTGTGCCCCGCAGCGGAGCGTCGTGTGCAGTCATGCCTTCCCATGTCTGGTTTTTCAAGGCCGTGTGACATTGCAGATAAGCCCAAGCTCCTCTGCATCTCCACATCTGGCTCCTGCATGCATGAGGGGCTTCTTATGGCCTGATGTGCCACACAGCTCAGCATACAGACCCTTCCTCATCCTTCCACTGAAGTGGCCTGGCCCTGAGCTTCCCTCCCTCCCACGGGATGGCAGTGCCTCCATGGCTGACACCACCGCCCTCACCACCGGTCCCTCTCCCCACCTCTCCCCACGTACCAGATTGTGAGCTTGGATTTACTCTGCTCTGTCATCTCCGGAGCTCAACACAAGAGAACCAGAGCAGAAAGCTATAGATGTTAGTTCTGTGCATGAAGACATGGACCACGGCATGAAAGATGCTGAGGTGAGAGAAATGGGAATAGGCCCAGGGGTGGAGGCAAGAAGATGGTGTTTCTGGGAATTAGAGAGAAGTGGGAAGGAGAGAACCACAAGAAAGTGAGCTTTGCGCTTAGAGACTTTGTTTATTTAGAGGGTCAGGGTTCAGTCTTGATATACAGAGAGCCAGAGAGATTAAGGGTCGATCACACTCCTGAAAGAAGGGGCAGCTGTCAGGGTCTAAGGGGTCTGAGCTGCCTCTGGGGCGTCAGTGGGCCACTTTGGATCTTAAATGAGTGAGGAGCGGGGAGGGGAAGTTCAGGAGAAGTAGTGGGCAATGAGCCAGAAGGGGTCCCCAGTCAGTTTCGGGAGCACTGGTGTGGAGTGGATGAAGCCAGTGAGGACACAGTGGAGACAGTGGAGCACCAGAGAACCCAGAGCAAGGAAGCTGAGCAGCCAGGCCCTTCACCAGTCAGGCCACCTGCAGTCTGCAGCCAGAGCCTCAGATCTTACACTGGCAGCACACGGGGACACAGCAGCTGGACTGGCAGCAGCAGGGCTTACAGCAGCTGCATTGGCAGCAGGATGACCCACAGCCTGAGGAGCAGCAGCAGGGCTTCCAGCAGCTGCACTGGGAGCAGTCACAAGAACCACAGCCCCCCTTGGACCCCCCACAAGAGCCACAGCCCCCCTTGGACCCCCTACAGGAGCCACAGCCCCCCTTGGACCCCCCACAGGAGACATAGCCCCCCTTGGACCCCCCACAGGAGCCACAGCCCCCCTTGGACCCCCTACAGGAGCCACAGCCCCCCTTGGACCCCCCACAGGAGACATAGCCCCCCTTGGACCCCCCACAGGAGACACAGCCCCCCTTGGACCCCCCACAGGAGACACAGCCCCCCTTGGAGCCCCTACAGAAGCCACAGCTGGAGCAGGAACAGGCTGGCACATAGCAGCACACAGGCTTACAGCAGCAGCAGATGGGCACACAGCAGCTGGAGCCACAGCCCCCACAGCTGGAGCCACAGCCTCTGGAGCAGCCACAGCAGCCCATGGTTCTGGTGGATTGAGGGTGGAACAGGTAGAAGAGCAGGTGAGAGGGCGGTGCAGGTGTGGAGCCCCCTGAGCCCGGGCTCTTTATATCCCTGTCCAGGGTCAGGTGAGAGGCTGGGCACACGGTCACTTCCTGGTTCCTGCTTGTGCCTCTGGTCCCGGTATTCTCTTCTGCTTTACGTTTTTATAAATAACTCCTGTTTTCCTCGCACTTTTCTCGAATGTGCTGTCAGGTCTGTGATGGAAGCTGCCCCTCAGTAAACACTGGCAAGAGTCCCGCGGTGAGTTTCCCTTTCCGTGTGACAAGAAGGAAGCGATGAGCAGGCAGTGGCTCGCTCTGAGGCCTTGGTCTTGCCGAGGGTGATTTTGAGCCCAGGACTCCCGGCTTGCTCCTGGGAAGATTCCTCTGCTTGGGACATGCCTGGGCCCTACACCTTCACGGTCCACAGCAGCTCCTGGCCCGCGGGCTGTTTCCAAAGGTCCCAGGACCTGCGGCTTCAGCCCTCAGCTCAGCAGGGTCCTTTTTGAGTGTAAGACTTTGTTGGAAGGTTTGCAGTGTTGACTGAGACGGCGATTTAAGCGCTTATTCTGGAGCTTGCTGTGTTCTCCCCACGGAAAGTGTGCTCCTGTGGTAACCGCGGTCTCTTCCAGGGCTTTCAGACCACTCGGGTGGCAGGGTTGACAGATACAGTACAGGATGCCTGCTGGAACTTGAATTTCAAATAATCGAAGGCTGCCTTTTGAGGAAGGAAATCCAAGCATTGCAAGGGACAGACACTGCCTCTGCGCTGGGTCAGGACTCAGATCTCATTGTGTCCTGCAGCGGTTCCTCCTGCCGCCGCACGGTGTCGCTGTGGAGCGGGTTCCCCCACCGCGTGGCCGGTCCAGGGGTTCCTGGACAGCGGCACAGGTGGATGGCAGAGTGAGCGGAGGAGGATGCCCTGTCCGGGTGCCCGCCTGCTCCGGGTCCCGGGCTCAGCCTGGGAAGCAGCAACTACATTCGGGTGCAGGCCCACTGGATGCTAAAGAAAGCCCGTGGAGAGCAGGGAACCTGATGGCCATTTGCCCTCGTGACCACAATACCTGTGAGCGCCCCGAGCCCAGTCAACAGGCCTCGGGCCATGGTATAGACACCAGCTGGCATTCGGTGACTCTTCCCGCGTATGCTGGAGCCCCACTCTGTTCTGGGGTAGGGGACTGTATCTCAGGGAGGAACAGAAAACCCATTAGGAGAGATCCGCCTTGTGTTGGCTGTCCCCGCCAGAGGTGGCATCCTCCAGCTCTGGATCAGAGGCAACAGATACATTTGCTTCCTGATACATTTGCATCCAGCGTCTGATACATTTGTTCCAGTGCTTGATACATTTGTATCCAGCACCTGATACATTTGCATCCAGTACCTGATACGTTTGTATCCAGTGTCTGATACATTTGTTCCAGTGCTTGATACATTTGCATCCAGCGTCTGATATATTTGCATCCAGTGCCTCATACATTTGCATCCAGTGTCTGATACATTTGCATCCAGCGTCTGATACATTTGTTCCAGTGCTTGATACATTTGCATCCAGCATCTGATGCATTTGCATCCAGTGTCTGATACATTTGTTCCAGTGCTTGATACATTTGCATCCAGCACCTGATACATTTGCATCCAGCGCCTGATACATTTGTTCCAGTGCTTGACACATTTGCTTCCAGTACCTAGTATATTTGCCTCCAGCCCCTGAAGTAATGTATCAACACCTGCGCTGACTCCTAGTGACACCCTTGGATCAGCTCCTTCCCTCAGGTACAGGAGGACTTTTTCTTTTGTTACTTTGGGGACATCTTCCCTTTCATGGGCCTTTGTTCTTCATGGTCCATTGATGACCTTCAGGTTCGCTGAGTTGGGTGAAGAGGATCCTCAGAGGGCCTCTTACAATGCTCTGATGGAACAATCAACATGGCAGTGGTCTCACCCTGTCCCGTGGGGCACCCCACGACTATGTAGCTTTTGAGCAAATGCCCCTGAAATGTGTGTATTATATAAGGTGCATATGCTCCTGTCTAGTCATTTGCTATTTTAATTTTAGTTAATTTTAATTTTTTTCACCTTTTCATTGTAAAACAGACATGAATATGTTGTAGACTTTTCTCCCCACCTTAGGAGCTACCTCTGCAGACCCATTCTTAACTGCTTTGGGTTCATAGATTCCTCTGTGGAATTTTACATGGCCTCTCCTTAAACAAGTCTACAAACATGCACAAAACACACAACTTTACATAAAACTATGCAGTACCCAGACAGGACCTAATGTCCACCTATATCTGTAGGTTCCAGATCAACAACCCAACAGAAGAGGGGGCACCAGGTAAGAGAGTGCTGGAAGGATTTCTCCTCCTACAATGGGCTAGGCTGACCCCACAGATTTTCACTCCTCCACCACCTGAAACCACACTCAGATGAGAGGAAGGCTTGGGGCGGTTTTTCCTGGGATGGTAAAGTGCTGGTTGATGCCGCGCAGCAGAGAGGGCTCCAGCAGAAGGACTTGCGGAAGAAGTGACAAGAAGGCCAGCAGCACAGTGTGTTTCTCAAGATGCAGACAGCAGACAGCAAAATGGCATGGGGCTTGGAGGCTAGGACATGAAGGGTAGTACAACACCTGCCTCTCTCTCTCTCTCTCTCTCTCTGTGTGTGTGTGTGTGTGTGTGTGTGTGTGTGTGTGTGTGTCTCACTCTCTCTCTCTCTCAGTACTACTCCTTCTGGGTGAAGCCAGATGCTGTGCCAATAGCAGCCCTGTGGAGAGGCCTGCAGGTGAGAAACTGAGGCTTCCCACCCACAAGCCAAGGCTTGCACCATCCTGGAAGTGGGTCCAATACCAGTTGAGTCTTCAGGGGATGCAGCCCCAGACCCCCAGCCAGAACCACCCAGGAATATTTGGGGCTTGACAGAGAAGAATGAAAAGGGCTGTGTGCGGGTGCTCACATCTGCAATCCCAGCATTTTGGGAGGCTGAGGTGGGAGGATCACTTGAGCCCAGGAGTTTGAGACCAGTCTGGGTAACATAGTGACATCTCATCTCTGCAAAAATGTACACAAATTAGGTGGGCCTGTGAGCACACACCTGTAATCCCAGCTACTTGGGAGGCTGAGGTGGGAGGATTTCTTGAGCCCAGGAGGTCGAGGCTGCAGGGAGCTATGATTGCAGCACTGCACTCCAGCCAGGGTGACAGAGCTTGACTCTGTCTCAAAAAAAAAAGAAAAAAGAAAAAGGTAAGGCCAGTAAAACAAAAGAAAATTTTAACTTCATTTCGTTATTAACAAATACACACAATTTCTGAATCAAATATTAGTAGACTCCAATATGATTATTTAAAAATAGCAAGTCATAAGTAGGGTTTGTTCCAAGAATGTTAAGATGGCTCACCGTCAGGAAATGTATCATTGTAACTCATAACAAAAGTGCCTTGAGGGAGAGAAGAATTCACATGTCCACCTCAGCAGGTGTAACAGTTAGCTATGGCGTGCCTGACCATGAGCTGAAGGACAGAAGTATCTTCTTCAACTTGATAAATTCCAGAAGTATGAGGTTCTCATGAAGGTAAATGTGCTATATCTAAAGAAGAAATGATGGGTAGGATGCTCATGACTGGCTGGGGTACAGGAAGGAGGTGGATCTGAAACACTGGACGGCACTCAGGTCAGCGCAGGAGATGCTAGTCTGAGGGGAGCACCTGCCTCTGTGCGGGGCCAGGGGAAGATGGTGGCTGATCTCAGACTGTCTTAAACATGCATGTTAAAATGTTCACAGTCACCACTGGGGAAAAGTAGAAACAAAAACATCAGTGCAAACCAGTAGAAAAAGAGGAGAAAGGAAGAAAGAAACTTCATCAAGTCCGTAGAAGCAAGAAAAGAGAATTTAAAAGCCTATGAAAAGGAAAATGTAAAAATAAGAAAAGTATGGAAACAGTAGCACCCACGAGATGGTAGTGACAGTGCTGGCCCACGGGTGTGGTGAGGGGCCAGGATCACTGCCCACCAGGGAGACCAGCAGCCCAGTCACAATGCAGGGCTGTTTTCGAGAGCACCCGAGGGCAGCAACCCCCACCCTTTTGGCACCAGGGACCGGTTTTGTAGAGGAAAATTTTTCCACAGACCCGGGGGGGGGGGGGGGGGGGCTGGATTCAGGATGAAACTCTTCCATCTCAGATCATTAGGGATTAGTTAGATTCTTGTAAGGAGCACGCACCCTACATCCCTCGCATGCGCAGTTGACAGTAGGGTTCTGGCTCCTATGAGAATCGACTGCGGCGGCTGAAGGGATGGGAGGTGCAGCTCGGGAGGTCATGCTTGCTCGCCTGCCACTCACCTCCTGCTGTGTGGCCTGGTTCCTAACAGGCCGTGGACTGTGGCCTGAGGGTTGGGGACCCCTGCCCTAGGACACGGGGTCCATCCATGGCTCTCACCCCCAACCACCTGGAGGCTGTGGAAAGGGCCTGAGTAGGTGGAGAGCAGAGACGTCATCAGGTTAATTTTTCTCTCTGGGAATGCAGGTGAGCTCCGCTGTAACTCACCATTGCCCATGTAGTTAATTACTCAATGCTGGTCTTCATTCTACTGTCCTCAGCGCTTCCTGCCTTGCCTGTCCCTGCCTCACTCCTTTAACTGGAATAAATCCCAATTGTGTAGGGTCCGTATGACTTTCCCCAGAGTCCCAGGTGCTGTTGTCTTAGATTTCTGCCATTTTGGAGGCTGTGTTCCTGTTTTCTTCTATTTGAAGGACGTTTTGTCGCCATGTTCTTGGGTCATGTTTTGGTTTTGTCTACTTTTTGGAAAATTGATCCCATATCTTTGGGTTTATGACCTCTCTGAGGAGCATCCAGGAGCAGCTAGCTATGAGCACCCTCCTCAGCCCAGACAGTCACGGCTGACAGGCCAGGGATTTGCAGAAGCGGCAATGCTGATTCAGCCTTTGGAGTTCTGTCACCAAAACGCCAGGGGCTCAGTCCTCAGCATTCTGCATTCATTATTTCCTGGAGCATGTTACGCTCTTTGGGGATAAACTTTCCAATCTTTCTGTGGGTCGTGGCGCATTTCTCTGGCCTTTGAATCTGCTTTCTTCTCCAATTGTTAAAGGCTCCACTGCTTACACCGATGCTGTGGCTTTTCTCTCCTCCCCGTCCGCCAGCCTCTCTCTGGCTGATTCCACGGCTTTGTGCTTTAGCCACACTGTGAGCATCTCCCACCTTTCTTGGATGCCAGCGATCCAAGTCCCAGCCACCTCCGTTCTGCCCCTCACTCTTCCTAATCACCTACTCGAACTGTAATGACCCCTGGTACTCATTTATTCCCCGACGCCTCCGCTCTTCCTTTTAAAACTTACTCTATAGGCTGGATGCAGAGGCTCACGCCTGTAATCCCAGCACTTTGGGAGGCCAAGGTGGGTGGATCCCTTGAGGTCAGGAGTTTGAGACCAGCCTGGCCAACATGGTGAAACCCCGTCTCTACTAAAAAAGCAAAAACTAGTGAGGTGTGGTGGCATGTACCTGTAATCCCAGCTACTTGGGAGGCTGAAGCAGGAGAATCGGTTGAACCTGGGAGGCAGAGTTTGCAGTGAGCTGAGATCACATCATTGCACTCCAGCCTGGGTGAAAGAGCAAAACTCCGTCTCAAAAAATTAACAAATAAAATAAAACTTACTCTATAATTTTACCATGTCAACTGAGAGCCCTATTAAAGTTAGTATGCCATATTTGTAATTTGCTACCATATTTGTTATTATTTGCTACATGATTCAACCATTTGCAGGAAATCTGCTTTTGTCTCCTGGATGACGAGTTCGCTTAGAAAGGTTTGTCTCCTTCCTTTCCTCCTCCTTTTGTTTTTTAAGTTTTGTTTTCATAGCTGTTACAGAATCTCACATTATCTCTCTTGGGTTTGGCCAATCCTGTCTAGATCTTCTACCTATATTGAAACAAAATGGGATGCTCCTGGTTCCCTTTACCCAGCACCTGAGGGCGGAGCTGCCAAGCTCTGGCGAGCACCTGGGGTGCATGATGGTCTGCTCATGTCCAGGGCAGCCTCGCGCAGGGCTGATGGGGGACGGCTTTGTTAGGATGCCTGGGCTCTGTGCTCACAATCCAGGTCTTATGAAATGTCCCCATCCCAGCCTCACCGCGCTCAGTCGGGAGGCGTGAACTGTTGCCACACAGAGCTGCATCCTCTGACCCAGTGTGTTCCCTAGGAAGAGGGCATTTTCAGCACAGCAGGCACTTCCCTCTCTGTGGGTTTCTCTCAGTCCCCTACCCCCACAGCCCCCATTAGCAATGGGAATAACGGAACCTATAACCTCTCTCTCACCTCTTCCAGACAAGACAAGGCCTTTATCCCAAGCTTGAAAGACATTCTTTTTTTTTTTTTTTTTTTTTTTTGAGGCAGAGTCTCGCTCTCTTGCCCAGGCTGGAGTGCAATGGCGCAATCTTGGCTCCCTGCAAGCTCCGCCTCCCGGGCTCATGCCATTCTCCTGCCTCAGCCTCCCGAGTAGCTGGGACTACAGGTGTCTGCCACCATGTCCGGCTAATTTTTTTTTTTGTATTTTTAGTAGAAACGGGGTTTCACCATGTTAGCCAAGATGGTCTCCATCTCCTGACCTCGTGATCCGCCCGCCTCAGCCTCCCAAAGTGCTGGGATTACAGGCATGAGCCACCGCACCTGGCTGAAAGACATTCATTTTTATACCATCTAATATGTTGGCAAGGCCAAAAATGACAATTAAGACAAAGTGAGAATGACTTTTAAAAACGTCAGAAATTAAACTCAAGTACACGCCTGTGGAAAAACAAAGTACACTGTTTGAACACAAGGGATTTGTTCTCTCAATATCCAAATAACCTTTAAAGCAGTAATGAGAAGTCAAAAAAGTATAAATTTTTTTTTTTTTTTTTTGAGACTGAGTCTTGCTCTGTCGCCCAGGCTGAAGTGCAGTGGCATGATCTCGGCTCACTGCAAGTTCCACCTCCCAGGTTCACACCATTCTCCTGCCTCAGCCTCCCGAGTAGCTGGGACTACAGGCGCCCACCACCATGCCGGGCTAATTTTTTGTACTTTTAGTAGAGATGGGGTTTCACCATATTAGCCAGGATGGCCTTGACCTCCTGACCTTGTGATCCACCCGCCTTGGTCTCCCAAAGTGCTGGGATTATAAGCGTGAGCCATAGCGCCCAGCCAATAAAAAAGTATATAATTTATATTGGAGTAAAAGAATCACCCTCACTAATAGTTAATTGAAGAGATTAACAGCAGGATGATAAATGAGATCCCCCATCCACCCATGAAATTCCTGAGATTTTTAACATAAACAATACTCACCATGTGAGGCTGTGTATGCAGCAGCCAGGAGTCCTGAGCACCCCACGACCTGAGGCTGGTGGAGGAGAGATTCACTGCCGTGCACCGATGTGTTAAGACAGAACCAAGATACAACATTTGTTCCTCAATTAGCCTCTTTAATTATATGGATGAAAGCTTAGTTTTTAAAAAATTCTCTTTACACAAAGATCACAGTTTCAAAGAAAAATATAGTGCCATAGCTGGGAAGAAAAAATGGGAAGAAAATAACCAAAATGATCTTTGTAGAAAACCCATCCTCTGCCAGTCACATGAGGAAAACAGAAGGCAGGTGATCAGTTCAGTACAAGGTCCAGTTCCAAGGAGGAAGTGGCTACATTTAGAAACATAAGCAGGTGGGTGTTGGATCAGGCCAATAAGAACCCGAAGTCCAGCAAACAAATAATCACATACCCAGGAAGTGCTGGGAATTATGGAGTGACCGAGGTCTCAGAGCGACCCTACCCCGGGATATAAGGGGGTCCAGGCTCAGGGGGCTCCACACCTGCACCTCCCTCTCACCTGCTCCTCTACATGCTCCACCCTCAATCCACCAGAACCATGGGCTGCTGTGGCTGCTCCGGAGGCTGTGGCTCCGGCTGTGGGGGCTGTGGCTCTGGCTGTGGGGGCTGTGGCTCCAGCTGTGGGGGCTGTGGCTCCGGCTGTGGGGGCTGTGGCTCCGGCTGTGGGGGCTGTGGCTCTGGATGTGGGGGCTGTGGCTCCAGCTGCTGTGTGCCCATCTGCTGCTGCAAACCTGTGTGCTGCTGTGTGCCAGCCTGTTCCTGCACCAGCTGTGGCTCCTGTGGAGGCTCCAAGGGGGGCTGTGGCTCCTGTGGGAGCTCCAAGGGGGGCTGTGGCTCCTGTGGGAGCCCAGGGGCTGTGGTTCTGTGGTGGAGCTCCAAGGGGGGGCTGTGGCTCCTGTGGGGGCTCCAAGGGGGCTGTGGCTCCCTGTGGGGCTCCAAGGGGGCTGTGGCTCCTGTGGGGGCTCCATGGGGGCTGTGGCTCCCTGTGGGGGCTCCAAGGGGGCCATGGCTCCTGTAGGGCTCCAAGGGGGCCATGGCCCTGTGGGGGCTCCAAGGGGGGCTGTGGCTCCTGTGGAGGCTCCAAGGGTGGCTGTGGCTCTTGTGGCTGCTCCCAGTGCAGCTGCTGCAAACCCTACTGTTCCCAGTCCAGCTGCTGTAAGCCCTGTTGCTCTTCCTTAGGCTGTGGGTCATCCTGCTGCCAGTCCAGTTGCTACAAGCCCTGCTGCTCCCAGTCTAGCTGCTGTGTCCCCGTGTGCTGCCAGTGTAAGATCTGAGGCTCTGGACTCAGGGCTCATGTGAGTCCTGCTAATCCTGTCTTCCGAAGCTGTGACCTGTCCTTCATTGTTGAGCCCCAAATCATTGCTCAGGGTCCATTCCCCGCTGTAGAATGATGCCATATCTGGCTGCTTTTTCCTAAGAAGAGTCCACCCTAATTAATGTCCATTGTCTCTCCTAACAAATTCTCTTCCCAAGTCAACTGCAACTGCGGCTGAATCACCCCTCACTCACTAGCCTCGCCTTTGCTCGTCTTTTTAGAGGCCTGAGCTCCTGAACCCACTGGCAGTCCTGTCTTTTCCAGCTGAAGCAGCTGGGCATGAGTGTCCCACCTGCAACAAGGTGGGTGTTTAAGAGGCTTCCTTGGAGTGGCTTTGCATGTCCAACGCTCTGCTGTATCTTTTTTTTTTTTTTTGAGACAGAGTCTCACACTGTCGCCCAGGCTGGAGTGCAGTGGCGCGATCTCGGCTCGCTGCAAGCTCCGCCTCCCGGGTTCACTCCATTCTCCTGCCTCAGCCTCCCGAGTAGCTGGGACTACAGGCGCCCGCCACCACACCCGGCTTATTTTTTTTTTTATTATTAGTAGTAGTAGTAGAGACGGGGTTTCACCGTGTTAACCAGGATCACTCTGCTTTATCTTAAACAGAAAGTTGCAAACTAATAAAAATACCATGCCGACAAACTGAAACACATATCTTGCTGATTTGTCTGTTGTTCGGCATCATTAATATGGCTATAGCTATTGTTTTCTTATTCTTGTTATATTTGGGACTCTGTGAGTCTGATGGTGATGTTGGTGGAAGGTGCTAGGATGGGACTGGCTGTCTCCCCTGCCTCTCATCTCCTTCCCGGCTGACCCCTCTTTTCTCAGAACCCCTCTCTTCCTAGGTCTTTCCAGCTATCGATCTGATGGAGACAGGACTGTTCCTCAGGCTAGGGTGACAGAAGCAGAAGATTCTGCTGAAAACTAGAGGGAGTTGGGTGGGGGGCGGGTGCGGTGGCTCACACCTATAATCCCAGCACTTTGGGAGGCCAAGGGGGGTGGATCACCTGAGGTCAGGAGTTGGAGACCAATGTAGCCAACGTTGTGAAACCCTGACTCTGCTAAAAATACAAAAATTAGCCAGGTCTTGTGGTGTGGGCCTGTAATCCCAGCTACTCAGGAGACTGAGGCAGGAGAATCGCTTGAACCCAGGCGGTGGAGGTTGCAGTGAGCCTTGCACCATTGCACTCCAGCCTGGGCAATAGAGCAAGACTCTGTCTCAAACAAAAAAAAGGAAACTCCCAGGTTCAGACTTGCCTCCTTTCCCTGGTCCAGGCCTCTGCCATCTTCCTTTGGGAAGTTTTTGTAACTAACTTACTCTGATTGTCCTTGTTGTTAGACAGCCTGTTACTATTCTCACTGCGATTCCTTTTTTCCAGCTTCCATCAGGAGGAAATCCCTAAGTCTTAATCAATATGGCCAGAGACACTGAGAATGAAAACACAGCCATTATTATTCTGCGTTTAATGACTGTTGTGCACCCAGCCTCTTGCTCCTAGAAACTCTCGCACGTCCACTGGTTGAAGGAAGCATGTTCAACTCGTACATCTCCACGTACAGTGTTTCCCTTGTTTGTTCCAATCTTCATAGGAAATTGTCAGAAACAGAAAGCTCAATGGCTGTTTCCAAACTCAGGGCCTTGGGGAACACCACTCTGAAGTCTCTCCTGTTACCCTCCAACCCCAACAAACTTCTTTCAAAATTTCTTTTTTTTTTTTTTTTTTTGAGACAGAGTTTCACTCTTGTTGCCCACTCTGGAGTGCAATGGCGCGATCTCGGCTCACTGCAACCTCCGCCTCCCCAGTTCAAGCAATTCTCCTGCCTCAGCCTCCCGAGTAGCTGAGATCACAGGCATACGCCACCATGCCTGGCTAATCTTGTATTTTTAGTAGAGACAGGGTTTCTCCATGTTGGTGAGGTTGGTCTCGAACTCCCGACCTCAGGTGATCTGCCTGCCTCGGCCTCTCAAAGTGCTGGGAATACAGGTGTGAGCCACAGCATCCAGCCCTTTCAAGATTCTTAAAAGGTAATATTGGCCGGGTGCAGTGGCTCACGCCTGTAATCCCAGCACTTTGGGAGGCTGAGGCAAGTGGATCACTTGAGGTCAGGAGTTCGAGACTAGCCTGACCAACATGGTGAAACCCTGTCTCTACTAAATACAAAAGAATTAGCCGTGTGTGGTGGTGCATGCCTGTAATCTCAGCTACTTGGGAGGCTGAGGCAGGAGAATCCCTTGAACCTGGGAGGCGGAGATTGCAGTGAGCCGAGGTGGTGCCATTGCACTCCAGCCTGAGCAACAAGAGCAAAACTCTGTCTCAAAAAAAAAAAAAAAAAACGGTAAGAGTCAAACCTGGAGAAACTCTCTGTAGACAGACTTGGAACAATCTGAACACCAGTTTCTTAACTGGACTGATACACATCAAATATGTTTAAACTAGGAGTGAGTAATCATACACACACACATACATACACAAATAATAATAGAGATACGATGCAAACTGTAAAACTTAGTTGCCTTTAGAGGATTCTAGGAATCAATTCATTATTTTGAAGATGACTATATAAAGGAAAATAATCAGGCACTTATTCTATCTCTGATAGACAAACTCTATCTTATGGTAACCAAAAAATTAGAGGAAGTATTCCAGTTTATAAACACAGAAGAAATCGTAGAATTAGAAACTCACCATTTTGTAACCCCTAATGAAATAATGGGGCTATCAAATTTACTGCATGCAGCCAAATCACTGCTTAGAGAAAAATTTATAGCCTTAAATGCATATGTTAGAGTAAAAAAAAAAAAAAAAGCTTAAGCTCATTTAGCCAAAAACCTATCTATAGGACTGGCAGCATTGCCACACAGAGCCCAGAATGGGGTGGTAATTAGGGCTATTTATAGGCATCCTGGTTCTCCTCTCCTTCTGAGAACAGGTTGGATGGCAGGTGGTAGGGTGGCCCTTCCATGAGCCCTCTCTAAGTCAGGTGTGGCCATGTAATTTGCTTGAGTCAGTGGGAAGAAGTTTGAAGCACCTGCTGCAGTTTTCTGCATTCTCTGCTTCTTCTCCCACCATGACCACTAACGTTCCAAGCAGTGGCTGCTGCTTCCAACTGAGTCCCAGAGTGACGAAGCACAGAGCAGAGTCACCAGCTGACATGCAGTGGCCTGCGATGTGAACAAGAAGTAAGCCTGTGTCGTGTGAAGTCACTGAAACGTGGGGGTGGCTTGTGTGGGCAGCGTAATTGGTCTATCCTGGTTGACCCAGAAACCTACCAGAACAAAAACATAGCATTGTGGCCCTGGTTTATTGGTCAGGGGGTGGGTGGAAGGGAAAGTTATCGGAGGCGAGAAAGGTAGTTATTATGTATTTGGTAAGACTGTCCCAGATCATGTATCCCTGAGGGAAGAGTTCAGAAAACGCAATGTCACTCCCGCGTGGGTCGTTGCTGCGGCATTTATCAAAGCATTACAAGAACAGGGTGAGCTCGAAAGAACCAGCTGATTTGCCAGCCAGGAGGAAAGTTCTAGAAAGCCTGGAGAAACCTGGGGAGCTACAGAGTTCTCAGTTCTGCCTGGTAAATGATAAGATTTAGAAGGCTTTTGAGCAGCAAAGGACAATTAAAGCTCAAATGAAAGGAACCCTTTTTAAGGGTACACTTTGATGAGTTTCCATGAGGGCAGACCACACCGCAGGTAGGGAGTTGGTAGCTGCCTCCAGCCTGGCCAGTAGGATGGGAGGGGCTGCTGTGGGGTCAGTGGGTCCAGAAGAAGACGCCGGAAACTTCTCCCCTCATGGCTCACTTGGCGTTCTCCTTGCTTGGCCTGTGGCTCCTGTGGGTAAATTCATGTCTTGCTGTGTGATGAAGAGGTTTCTGCAGGGAAGAGGGGGAGGTGTTTGGCCCAGGCAGGACCCAGTGACCTGCAGATCAAAGATGGCCTCAATACCACAGTAATGGGCACCAGAGAAAAGCCTGCTGCCGGCCAGCCATTGGAAACAGGCCCAACAGAACCAATGCTGTCTGTGCTTGGGGTGTGGGGGGTAGAAGAGAAAGTGAAAGAAACCCAAAGCCTTCCTTAATAATGAACAGATGACACATGATTGTTAGCAAGATATAGGACATAGCTGTAACTCTCCATAAAATCAACAAAGAGACTCTCCATGAAATCAACAAAGAGAAAATCACGAGTTGGATAATTTATGCATAATTTTTTGATAAAATCATAGGATTGCCTGCTGCAACATCCTTCATTTCACAGTTGGCCGTTACAGAATGACGCTGAAGGGAGTCACGTTGCAAAAACAACTGAGCTCCTTCTCATCCTTCACTAACGCCTCTCTTTGAGATCAGCTCACCCCGTTGGGAAGCCCCTATCTTGTCTCCTTGGCCAGCTTCTCTTTCAGGGTGAACTGCCTGATCTTCACTGTGGTGGCCTTGCCTGGCTCCCAGCAGATGTTCTCCAATGTCACTTTCACCGACATCACAGAATCCTACATTTCTTTTTTTTGCAAGCATTGCAATTTTACTTAAAATTTGCATTGTAAATATGACTGTGGAAAATTTATTGAAGAGAGCTGGTTCTGCAAAGACAGGGAAGAGATTTGGGAGGGGAATAAGTGATATTGTGGGAATAAGTGATACTGTTAAGTAAATCAGCTGCTTGGGTGGAGAACACTTTTAGAAGTGGTCAGCTTGGCCCTATCTCTGCTAAAAATACAAAAAAGAAAAAATTAGCCAGGCGTGGTGGTGGGCACCTGTAGTCCCAGCTACTCAGGAGGCTGAGGCAGGAGAATGGCATGAACCCAGGAGGCGGAGCTTGCAGTGAGCCGAGATTGGGACACTGCACTCTAGCCTGGGCGACACAGAGAGACTCCGTCTCAATAAAAAAGAAGTGGTCATCTTGGTCTTTGCTCACTCCTGTAATCCCAGCAGGTTAAGGAAGGAGGTTAAGGAAGAAGGAACACTTTAGCTCAGGAGTTCAAGACCGGCCTGGGTGACATAGCAAGACCCCGTCTCTGCCGAAAAATGAAAGAATTAGCTGGGCATGGTGGTGCACACCTACAGTCCCAGCTAATGGGGAGGCTGAGGTGGAAGGATCTCTTGAGCCTGGGAGGTTGAGGCTGCAGTGAGTTATAATTGCACTGCTACACTCCAGCCTGGGTGACAGAGTGAGACCCTGTCTCAAATAAATAAATAAATAAATGACATTGTCAGATTGTTTACTTGTTTGTGATTATTTTCTTTTTTACCTTCCTCTTCTTGTTTTTAATAGAGATAGAGTCTCACTGTGTTGCCCAGGTTGGAGTGCAGTGTCATGATCTCGGCTCACTGCAACTCAAACTCCTGGGCTCAAGGGTCCTCCTGCCTCAGTCTCTCGAGGAGCTGGTACTACAGGCATGCACCACTGCAGCTAGTGAATATTTTCAAGACCTGATGGTTTACAATGAGCACAGGGAGACCCTGTATGGAGCCTAGAGATGCTGGCTGTGTGTGGAGTGGTTACCGAGGGAGCATCTTAGCATGAATCTTGGTCAGAGTGATCGGGGAACCAGACTCACAAGCAGGGGACACCTTCAGCTTACAGACAGCAGATTGTGGAGCTGCTCAGTTTCCATAATTGCAGGGTCCAACTCTTCATAATCATCTATGTATCTATTTATCTATGTATCTATCGATCATCTATGTATCTCTGTATCCATCTATGTATGTACGTAAGTACCTATCTATGCATCTATGTATCTATGTATGTATGTATCTATGTATCCATCTATGTATGTATGTATGTATCTAGCTAGCTATGTATCTATGTATCCATCTATGTATGTATGTGTGTATGTATGTATGTATCTAGCTAGCTAGCTATGTATCTATGTATCCATCTATGTATGTATGTGTGTATCTAGCTAGCTAGCTATGTATCTATGTATCTATGTATCCATGTATCTATCTATCTATCTATCTATCTATCTATCTATCTATCTATCTATCTATCTATGTAGGGACGGAGACAGCCCAGTGCAGAGCCCTGGCTTGCTTTCTGTGCCACCAGCCACTCCACCTCAGTCTCCATTGCTTAATTCCCCTCCTCCAGGCCCTGGGCACTGGACAGTGCCAGGTTCAGCCGGGGGGTCTCTTTCTCACCTGCGACCTCCTCCATGTCTCTCACAACACCTTCCCCTCCAGGTTCCACACTCACAGGCCCAGGTGCCTGCTTCTCATTGACATCTGGCCTTTAAAACTAAGCACATCTCAGACTGAACTCCTCCTATTTCCCCTGGAACCAGCACCTTCCCAGCCTTCCCCATTGTGGTTCACAGCAGCTCCATCCTTCCCAGGGCTCCGTATAGAAGCCTGGGCATCCTCTTGACTCCTTTTCCACCCTCCACATCCAATCCAACAGCAAATCTCCAAGGTTCTACCTTGGAAACATATTTAGAATCTGATTCGCCAATTGCCTAATTGGTGATTTATCCAATGACCACCTTCACTGCCACCACCTGATATTGACAACACCTCTCACATTCCAGCTACTCTCCCATGCACTTTATAAACATGACTCCCCGAGTATCTGTGAGGTACGCACTCTTTTTTCAATTTAACTTTTTATATTTGGGTGATTGTAGATTCACCTGCAGTTACTCATAAGAAGTTACTCTTAAGAAGACACAAAGCGGATTTCACGTACCCTTTCCCATGTCCCCTGTGATAGCATCTGGAACGCATGTAACATAACACAGTGATATTGACCTTGGCATGGTCACAATACAGATCATTTCTCTCGCAAGGACCCCGCGCGTTGCCCTGATGCAGCCCCTGCATTTCCCTCCTGTTCTCCTTTTCTGTAATTTTGTCATTTCGAGAATGTTCCATGAATGGAAACACATAGTGTATAACCTTTTGAGACTGGCTTTTCCTACCCAGCACGATTCTCTGGAGATTCATCTGGGTCATCGAGCATCTGTCATTCCTGCCATTTCATGGCTAAGACGTGTCCCCTGGCAGGGGTGGACCAGTGTGTTTCCCCTTCACCGATCAAGGGACATGTGGGTGTCTCCAGCATTTGGTGATCATGAATAATCCTCCTATTAACATTTGTGGACAGGTTTTCTGTGTGCACATGTCTCTGGGATAAATGCCCAGGAGTGAGATTGCTGTGTTGAATGGCGGTTGTGTGGTTAGTTTTTTTCATAAGCTGCCAACCTGTCTTCCAGAGTGGCTGTACCATTTTGCATTCCCACCATCAACATAACGAGTGGCCCAGCTTCTCTGCCTTTTGCCAGCAGTTGGTGTTGCTGCTATTTTTTGTTAAGCTGTTCTCGTAGGGGCATCATGATATCGCATTACTGGTTAGTTTGTCTTTCCTAAAGTCTAAGGATGTCAAACTTCCTCTCACATCCTTATTTGCCATCTGTACGTCCTCTTCAGAGAATTGTCTCCTCTTTTGCCCATTTTTGGATTGGATTGTTTTTGTTTGTTTTTATGTATGATTTGCTGATATGTTTTGAGAGTTCTTTACATAGTCTAGATTTGTATATTCCAGTCCTTTGTCAGATATGTGGTTTGTCAATATTTTGGTTAGGGTGCAAAGTTTTTTTATTATTTATTTACTATTATTTTTAGACAGGTTCTCACTTTGTTGCCCAGGCTGGAGTGCAGTGGTGCAATCATGGCTCACTGTCCCCTTGATCTCCCAGGCTCAAGTGATCCTCCCACCTCAGCCTCCCAAGTAGCTGGGACCAAAGGCGCACATCAGCATGTCTTTTTTTTTTTTTTTTTTTTTTTTTTTGTAGAGATGGGGTCTCCCTAAGTTGCCTAGACTGGTCTCAAACTCCTGGACTCAAGTGATCCTCCTGCCTTGGCCTCTCACAGTGTTGGGATTACAGGCATGAGCCACCAAGCACAGCCAAAATTCTTTTTAATACACTGCTGAATTCTATTATGAATAATATATTTTTCTTTTCCTCTGCCACAGCAACTGGCTGCCTGGGTTATGGAATAAGAGGCAGAGCCCCAGGTGTCTTGTGGTGGTGGGAGGTGTGGGCTGACTTAGCTACTGAGATCTTGGTGTGCTTTGTTGCTGCAGCACAACCCAGGCCATCCTGACTGACACTGGGTAACTGAGGGGCTGGAAAAGAAAACGTGCCAAGAAAGGCAGTTTCCACACAAATACACAAAAATCTGTACTGCATTAGTCAGGGTTCTCCAGAGACACAGAACCAGTGGGAGATTAGGTACATAGGTAGATTAGATAGATAGATAGATGCATATATACATAGATAATAGATAGATACATAGATATATAAATGGATAGATAGATACAAAGATAGATAGATAATAGGCATATAGATACATAGATGGATATATATAGAGATACATAGATGATAGACAGATACACAGACACATAGATACATACATAGGTAGATACATACGTAGATAAATAGATGATCGGTAGATAGATAGCTACATAGATACATAGGTAGCTACATAATAGATAGATACATACATACATAGACAAACAGATAGATACATGGATACATAGATAGATACAAAGATAGATAAACAGATACATAGATGATAGGTACATACACAGACACATAGATAACATAGATAGATAGCTACATAGATAGTTACATAGATAGATAGATAGATACATACATACATACATACACACAGAGAGAGATACATAGATACATAGATGATTATGAAGAATTGGCCTATGCGATTCTGGAGGCTGAGCAGCTCCATGATCTGCTGTCTGTAAGCTGAAGACCTAGGAAAGCCGGCAGGGTCATTCAGTTCAAGTCCAAAGGCCCGAAAACCAGGATGCTGACAGTGTGAGTGTAAGTCTGAGGGCAGGAGACTGATGTCCCAGCTGGAGCGGTCAGGCAGAAAGGGACTTCTTCCACCTTTTGATCTATTCAGGCCCTCAGTGGATCAGAGGAAGCCACCTACACTGGGGAGGGCGTCTGCTTTCCTGAGTCCACTGATCCCAATGCTCGACTCATCCAGAAACCGCCCTCACTGATCACCAAGAAATAACATTCAGCCAAATATCCGGGCACCCTGGGATCCAGCCAAATTGACACATAAAATTAACCATCACATATAACTGATTCAAGATTTTAAAACAGATGACAAAAGTTTTCAACTTTTACAGAAAAGTATATCATGATCTCAGAGAAGTATTCCTAAATAAGGCCCCAAATACTCTAATTATAAAGGAAGAGATGAGTGAATTGATAAGTTAAAATTAAACACTCAAGGATTCTCATTTAACAAGGGAAGCCCACGCGAGAATGAAAAGATGAACCAAGGAGGACCTTGCAACATAAAAGCTGACCATGGCGCCGCATTTGAAAACACGAAGAGCTCACACCAATTAGCAAGCAAAGAAAACAACTAAACAGAGGAACCAACTCACAGACATCCGCAGGCATTTTAGAAAGGAGGAAAGACAGGCCGGGCGCAGTGGCTCACGCTTGTAATCCCAGCACTTTGGGAGGCCGAGGCGGGCGGATCACGAGGTCAGGAGGTGAAACCCCGTCTCTACTAAAAATACAAAAAAAAAAAATAAATAAATAGCTGGGCTTGGTGGCGGGCGCCTGTAGTCCCAGCTACTCAAGAGAGGCTGAGGCAGGAGAATGGCGTGAACCCGGGAGGCGGAGCTTGCAGCGAGCCAAGATTGCACCACTGCACTGCAGCCTGGGTGACAGAGCGAGATTCTGTCTCAAAAAATAAATAAATAAATAAAAGAAAAGAGGAAAGACAAAGACTTGGTGGGTGCGGTTACCTTTGTGCACACGGGCTTCATAGGCTGGTGATAAGGGTGGGGGCTGGAGTGAGGAGGCATTCCTCAGTCTTAGAACTCCAGCTTCAGCCTTCAGTCTTCTCCAATTGCCCGCATGGCACAGGGGCTCTCTCCAGGTCTTTACCCTGCCCCGGTTATCTATTGCAATAGCAACGGGTTTTTTGGTATTTGAGATGATCAAGTTGGTTCTAAAATTTAGCTGGAGAAGTAAAGGAATTGGAAACAAACAAAATAATCTTTAAAAAGAAGAATGAAGTTGGAGTCTCACAATACTTGACTTCAAAACCTCCCATAATGTCACAGTGATGCTGTGTTTGCATTAGGAAGCGGCATACAGACCTGCGGAGCGGGACACAGGAACAAACTCGCCATAGTGTCGGCTAATTCTCATTAAAAACACCAGCGATTTTAGTGGGATAAGCATGATTTGTTTGTTTGTTTATTTATTTATTTATTTATTCATTTCGAGAAAGAGTCTCACGCTTGTCGCCCAAGCTGGAGTGCAGTGCTGCAACCTCGGCTCACTGCAACCTCCACCTCCCGGGTTAAAGCTATTCTCCTGCCTCAGCCCCCTGAGTAGCTGGGATTACAGGCGCCCCCCACCACGTCCAGCTAATTTTTGTATTTTTAGTAGAGACAGGGTTTCGCCATGTTGGCCAGGCTGGTCTTGCACTCCTGACCTCAGGTGATCTGCCCTCCTTGGCCTCCCAAAGTGCTGGGATTCCAGACGTGAGCCATTGCACCTGCCCAAGATGGTCTTTTTATCAAATGCTGCTGAAACAATTGGATGAAAATGTGAAAAAATGGATCTCAACTCCTACCTCACATTACACACAAAAGTTAGCTTGAGATCCATCATAGAACTAAATATAGAAACCAAAACTCTAATGCTTCCAGAGGAAAAGCTAGGAAAAAGGGTTTTCAAAAAGGTCACAAGAAAGCACTAGCTGTCAAAACAAATGTTAAACTGAACTTCAAAATCAAAAACATTTCCATATAAAAAGAAGTTCAGATAATAATAAGGCAAGTCAAATACTAGAAAATTATATATAATATATATTCTACATATTTATTATATACACACATATGCACATGTATATGAAATATATATGTAAATATATATACATACATATGGCAAAGCACTTCACATATACATTCTTGATATAGAATTTATGAAGAGTTCCAACAACTCAATAACAAAATGACAAAAAAAATACAATAAAATGGGCAAACAATTTTAGCAAAACTTTTTAACAAGAAAGATGTGCAAATGTCCAATAAGTGCAAGAAAGAATTCCTGTGAACATTAGTCATTAGAGAAACGCAGGTCAAAATCCACACAAGATGTGATTTTACACCCATCCGATGCCTCACATTTGAAAAGCCACTGGCCGGTACTCACAGGCCTGGGGCAGCGGACACTCTCAGGCATTGCTGGGGAGACGGGAAAGCAGCATGAGCATTTGAAAAGCTGTTTCTTAGCAAGTTAAGCATACCCTACTCTATGGTCTAGCAACGCCAGTCCTCAATATTTAACCAAAAAATTAAAACTAAAAACATCAATACGGAAGGACTGGAAGGCATGATTATGTGTTATTTATCATCGCCCCAAACTGCAAACGATTCAAATATCTATGAATGTGAGAATGGACGAACACAGTGGAGAATATTTTTACATGGAATAAGGGGGGAGACTACTCCTCATATTGTCTTATGCCCAATTTCTGTCTCCAAAGAAAAAACAAGTAAAAACAAAAATGCACAGGCAGACAGCCTGGCACCACACCCTGGGTCTCGTAGTTAAAGATCGACCCCTGACCTAATCGGTTATATTATCTATAGATTATAGACATCGTATGGAAAAGCACTGTGAAAATCCCTGTCCTGTCCTGTTCCGTTCTGATTACTGGTGCATGCAGCCCCCAGTCACGTACCCCCTGCTTGCTCAATTGATCACGACCCTCTCACACAGACCCCCTTAGAGTTGTAAGCCCTTAAAAGGGACAAGAATTGCTCACTTTGGGAGCTCGGTTTTTGGAGACGTGAGTCTGCCGATGCTCCCACCTGAATAAAGCCCTTTCCTTCTACAATTTGTTGTCTGAGGGGTTCTTGTCTGCAGCTTGCCCTGCTACAGAAACACTACGCGGTGATTAAAAAAGAAGAATAAGGCCAGGCGTGGTGGTTCATGCCTGTAATCCCAGCACATTGGGAGGCTGAGGCAGGTGGATCGCTTGAGCTCAGGAGGTCAAGGCTGCAGTGAGCCATGAGCACACCACTCTGCACTCCAGCCTGGGTGACAGAGCAAGACCCTGTCTCAAAAAAAAAAAAAAAAGAAGAAGAGCAAATCATTGACACACAGAATAACATCGTGAGGGAAAGAAACCAGAGTTCATTTTTAATGATTTCATTTTTGCAACATTCAACAACAGGCACAAATGGTCAGCAGAGCTGTGCCCAGAGTGATGGGCAGGAACGGAAGGCAGCGAAAGGGAATCTTCTGGGGGTGAAGCAGTTGGTCATGGTTGGAGTGATGGGCACACGAGTACATGTTTAGTGGAACTCATGGAATTGTACACTCAAAATATGTGCAGCGCCCAGGAGACCAAGGCTGCAGTGAGCTAGGATCGCACCACTGCCCCCCAGCCCAGGTGACAGAATGAGACCCCGTCTCAAAAAAAAAAAAAAAAAATGCAGCCTGAGCCTGGTGGCTCATGCCTGTAATCCCAACACTTTGGGAGGCCAAGGCAGGTGGATCACCTGGGGTCAGGAGTTCGAGACCAGCCTGGCAAACATAGTGAAACCCCGTCTCTACTAAAAATACAAAATTAACTGGGTGTGGTGGCAGGTGCCTGTAATCCCAGCTACTTGGGAGGCTGAGGCAGGAGAATTGCTTGAACTCGGGAGGCAGACGTTGTAGTGAGCTGAGATTGCGCCACTGCACTCCAGCCTGGGTGACAGAGTGAGACTCAGAAAAATAAAAAATTTTCACTGCATGTAAATTTGACCTTAATAAAAAATTAAAATTTGGCTGGGTGCAGTGGCTCACACCTGTAATCCCAGCACTTTGGGAGACTGAGGCGGTTCACCTGAGGTCAGGAGTTTGAGACCAGCCTGCCCAACATGATGAAACTCTGTCTCCACTAAAAACACAAAAAAATTAGTTGGGCCAGCTGCTGGGGAGGCTGGGCAGGAAAATTGCTTGAACCCAGGAGGCAGAGATTGCAGTGAGCCGAGATCGTGTCACTGCACTTCAGCCCTGGTGACAAGAGTGGTATTCCTTCTCAAAAAAAATATTAAAATTAATCTTTTAGAAAATAAAAGTGCATTAGAGAGGGTGGCTAATCAAAATTTTTGTAGCCTTCAAGAAGAATAAACTTGAAGAATATCCACTGATTTGTGAAATTTTTACAAAGAATTAATTGAGGAAAACTCAAAAGCATTAGAAAGGGTCTTGCTCCTCTGTTCCCTCTGTGAGCCCAGGTGCCTGAAGGGAACGTGGGTCTAATCCGTGTCTGCAGGAGGGAGCCGAACCACAGGAGGAAGAGCTAAGAAAGACAAAGGAGAACCAGGGCCACACTGAAATCCACGCTCTTCAAAACTTTGTTTTACAAATTTGACAAAATATTTATACTGGAAGTTTTTAAGTGGTGGAACCTATAGACAGCCTTTTATTTCAGCTTTTATTTTTATTTTTATTTTATTTTATTTTTTACAAAATGACCATCCTCGATATAAACACCAATGCCAGGGGGTGGAGGGTCTGCATCAGTGAACCAAGGACAATGAGCACCAAGGACAATGGTCCACCCGCCGGCCAAGCCACCACCGCCTCCCGGGCTCCTGGGACACCCGCTGGAGAGGGAGCCCAGTGTCTTCTAACAAAGGAAAACACCTATGAGGAAGAGGCCAAATTTAGAAACCAAGGAAAGGAGAGCTTGGCTTGAGCTGATGGCGGCTCATGGGATTGTGAAGAGATTAAAAATAACACTTGTGCACGTGAAATAGCAGAAACAACAACAGAAGTGTTCATGTGTTCAGTATAAACACCTGGGCAGGAATATAAAGAGCCCGGGCTCAGGGAGCTCCGCACCTGCACACTTCCCTTTCACCTGCTCCTCCACCTGCTCCACCCTCAATCCACTAGAACCATGGGCTGCTGTGGCTGCTCTGGAGGCTGTGGCTCTGGCCGTAGGAGCTGCAGCTCTGGCTGTGGGGGCTGTGGCTCCGGCTGTGGGGGCTGTGGTTCCAGCTGTGGGGACTGTGGCTCCGGCTGTGGGGGCTGTGGCTCCAGCTGCTGTGTGCCTGTCTGCTGCTGCAAGCCCGTGTGCTGCTGTGTGCCAGCCTGTTCCTGCTCCAGCTGTGGCTCCTGTGGGGGCTCCAAGGGGGGCTGTGGCTCTTGTGGGGGCTCCAAGGGGGGCTGTGGCTCCTGTGGGGGCTCCAAGGGGGGCTGTGGCTCCTGTGGGGGCTCCAAGGGGGGCTGTGGCTCCTGTGGGGGCTCCAAGGGGGGCTGTGGCTCCTGTGGGGGCTCCAAGGGGGGCTGTGGCTCCTGTGGGGGTTCCAAGGGGGGCTGTGGCTCCTGTGGGGGCTCCAAGGGGGGACGTGGCTCCAGCTGTGGGGGCTGTGGCTCCAGCTGCTGTGTGCCCATCTGCTGTTGCTCCAATTGTGGCTCCTGTGGGGGCTCCAAGGGGGGCTGTGGTTCTTGTGGCTGTTCCCAGTGCAGTTGCTATAAGCCCTGCTGCTGCTCCTCAGGCTGTGGATCATCCTGCTGCCAGTCCAGCTGCTGCAAGCCCTGCTGCTGCCAGTCCAGCTGCTGTGTCCCCATGTGCTGCCAGTGTAAGATCTGAGGCTCTGGACCCAGACCTTCAGGTTTCTCCTGTTTGGTGAAAGCATTTCTTATGGTTTCCCTGAATCACTTCATCCCACACATCCTCCCTGAGGCACCTGCACCTTCTCCAGCTCACCATCCATGCACACACCTCCTTCCATGGCTCGGCTCTCCTCTGGGCCCTGCCTTCAGCCTCCTCACTCTGGAAACGCATGTTTCCTTGATGCAGAAGTTGTCCTTGCCTGGACGCGGGCACCCAGCTGACTGCCACGGTGTTCCCTGCACTTGGGTGCGGGCCATCTTCTTCTTCTCCGTGGGCTGACTGAGATGCAAGGTCTGACCCCACAAGGCCAGGCCGATGTTCCTGAGTGATCACTAAGAACCAGCTTCTCAATCACCATTGGGACCCTGGATCCTCCTGGGCCGCTGCCTGTTCTCCTGTGGCCACCTGTGACCAGGAAGGTCTCCTTCCTTCCTGTTGTCTCCATCTGTTTAAAAACAATAACAAAGTAATGAATGAATTTCCTTGCAATAAAGCCTCTCATGTCTATAAACCAACTGTACAGTTGGTGCAATTCTGTCCAACCCCTTTCCTGTGAGGTGACTGATTCTGTGTTCTGATCTGTCAGCTAAGCTGGGAAACACCTGCCAGCAGGCCTGGTACATTCACAAAAAATCTGCCATTCCCTTCTGCCCTCCTCTCGGCCTCAAATATCTTCACAGTCTCTGCTCGCAGGAGAAGAGGGCTCAGCCTGGGGAGGATTCGGCATTCAATGCCCGCCCTAGAGGTGCTGAGGGGCAGGCAGGCCCTCAGTACTGACCACCAGCCAAGCAGGGCTTTGCACAAGACCCGTGGCTTCCAGCTTCCCACTCTCCTCTGGGGCCTCGGAAGGACCCAGGCAGGGCAAGGTCGGGGGAGGGAGGAGTGAAGCACCGCTGAGCTCCAGCACCTCTGATTCAAACACTCAATTAGCCTTTTAGAATTATGAGGTCAACGGGCTTTCCATAACTAAAGGTAACCAGGAAGTTATAGAATGGCCCAAAGTGTCCTTGGAGCTCAGTCTCCCGGCAGGAAAGGGGAGTTCCTGGGAAGTGACACATTTGGAGACCCTGAGCCAAGTCCATCTGTTTCATGGTGACGCGCCACCACGCTGAGCCTGTTCTCTGATCAGTGACACAGGCAAGGCTTTAGAAATCACACACGGGGGAGGAGGGGACAAGAGTGATCTGAGGACGATCTCCAGCCAAGTGAATCCGGAGGGAAAAGGGAGGGAGGACAGCACACAGGGAGCGCTGGTGAGAAATGAGCTCCCACAGAACACCCACAGATCTAAGCGACTGCTGATAATGCTGGGGAAGAACAGAGTGGGAATTTCCAAGACAAATGTCTGAGATAAAAGAGATGCAATGTAAGGAAAAATGAAATAATCTAGAAATAAAGGCTTAGATTAATTCAACCACATTTAGGAGAGGGAATAAAAGTGTGTCAAAGGTGCATCTTGCTAGGGGACATAGCTATTGTTAGTTTCACGATGTTAAAAGGAAATGCTGCTTAAGACAGTTCACTCAAAAATCCAAACTGGGAAACTCCAGAAGGTGGCAGCAGACATGAACGCAGAGTTCATTACATCTGGACCCTGTACATTCCCACAGCCCACAGGACACCGAGCAACTAGGTAACAAAATCGAAAGTGCATGTTGGAGACTTTTAACAAAACCAGGTAAGCCAGGCATGGTAGCGGCCCCAGCTACTCGGGAGGCTGAGGCGGGAGGATGGCTTGAGCCTAGGAATCTGAGGCTGCAGTGAGCTGTGATCACACCACTGAACTCCAGCCTGGGCAATATAAAGTGAGATGGTGTCTTACACAAGAAGGTGGGGATAAATTTCCAAGAGCCACAGTCCCCCAGGGTTTCAGTGTCTGTGCAAGAGAAAGCAAAGAAACATCTAACAGAGCTGAAAACAGGGGAACCTCAAAAGAGCCAACAGGTGCGTGCTGGAAAAGCACAGTATGAATTTTGAATTTGGCTCCTGAAATGGGGAAGGTTTTCCTCCCTCTAGTGGTGAGTGGGTGCAACGGCCCTCAGTAAGTCCCTACAGGCGATGGAAGAAAGCTAGGAAGCCTGCCATGAAACAGATCACAGTGGTAGCCTACTGTTTCCAAAGGAGCTAATGAACAATGAAATGATACCAGACATAAATAAGGCCGGGCACGGTGGCTCACACCTGTAATTGCAGCACTTTGGAAGGCCGAGGCAGGAGGATCACTTGAGGCCAGGAGTTCAAAACCAGCCTGGGCAACATAGTGAGACCCCAATCTCTACAAAACATTTTAAAAACTAAGTGGGTATGGTGGTGTGTGTCTTTAATCCCAGCTGCTAGAGAAGTTGAGGTGGGAGGATTGCTTGAGCCTGGGAGGTTGAGGCTGCAGTGAGCTATGACCCTGCCACTGCACTCCAGCCTGGGCAACAGAGTGAAACCCCATCTCAAAAAAAGAGACATAAATGAACAACAAAAGCCATAAATAGAAGAATTGCTAAATGAGGGGACATCACTCAAGAGAAAATTAGAGTTAAAAGAAATCACTCTAGAAATAAAGTCTAAAATGGGACAAACATATGAGTAAAAAAGTAGAATAAATTTTAAAAACCAAAAAGAAATGAAGAACTAAAAAGGATTCAAGAGACAGTGACAAAAATTGAAAAGAAGCAAAGAAGATCCAAGATTCCTAACCAAAGTCGTGTATGACAGTCAAACAATTACATAAAAAACTAGAATAAAAAAGCACTAATCAAAAAGAATAGAAGAGAAAAAGAAATACAGATCAGGTGATGCGATAGAAAATTCAGACTAAGAACATAGGCTTTAAGCCCAAATATTTCAGTAATTATATCACAAGTAAATGCATAAAATGCTCTAGTTTACATATAAAGATTGCTAGACTAGTTTTCTTAAAAAGCGTATAACTATATGTAAAGTCAAAAGCTGCATCTAAAACATAAGGATTCAAAAATGTAAAAAAAAAGGGGGGGTAGAACAAGACATAACATGAAAGAAAGCTATACTAATAGTAGGCGAAATAAAAACAAAGGCCTGACCGGGCACGGTGGCTCACGCCTGTAATCCCAGCACTTTGGGAGGCCGAGGTGGGCAGATCACCTGAGGTCGGGAGTTTGAGACCAGCCTGACCAACATGGTGAAACCCAATCGCTACTAAAACTAACAACAACAAAAAAATAGTTGGGTGTGGTGGCTCACGCCTGTAGTCCTAGCTACTCAGGAGGCTGAGGCAGAAGAATCGCTTGAACCCAGGAGGCGGAGGTTGCAGTGAGCCAAGATTGCGCCGCTGCACTCCAGCCTGGGCAACAAGAGCGAGACTCCATCTCAAAAAAACAAACAAACAAACAAATATATACATATGTATGCATCATATATGTGCTGAGAATTTTATAGATCACAATCCTCAACTAATGAATCCTATATAGACATTGTTTTTATTTAACTTTTTTCTCCATCATTATCCTAAGTCCCGTCATCCTCTCCACCCATAGGCATCCATCCTTGCAGGTATCTTTCCAATTGATCTTCCATAAGTTATTTACATACATTTGCATATAGTCATGACAAATATGTAGCATTTTTCAATGTGTATGTTTTTGGTTTTGGTTTTGGTTTTGAGACAGGTCTTGCTCTGTCACCCAAGCTGGAGATAGAGTGCAACAGTGCAATCTCAGCTCACTGCAACGTCCACATCCCAGGCTCAAACGATCCTCCTGCCTCAGCCTCCCAAGTAGCTGGGACTACAGTCGCACACTCCACACCTGGCTAATTTTTATATTTTTTGTAGAGATAGGGTTTCACCATGTTGCCCAGGCTGGTCTCGAACTCCTGGACTCAAGTAATCCACCTGCCTGGCCCTCCCAAAGTGCTGGGATTATAAACGTGAGCCACTGCATCTAGCCTTGTGTATGTTATTTACATTCATGATGGTTATAAATTCTGTTCTGTTTCTTGCCTTTTAAGCAAATCTGGTGCTTTTGACATGTATTGCTACATGAAAATACAATGCATTATTTCTGGCCACTGAAGTGTGTTCCACTAGATTCCTGCCCCCATTTCCCAAATCCATCACCCTTTTTTGAGCTCTTTGCTGCCATGTAATCCACCATGATGAATATCCTCATTCCTCAGCGTAACACCCAGGAGTGGTGAACCTAGCGAATGAGTTGTCAATGATCAATGAGTGGGATGCTGAAATGGGGAGCCTGGAAGAACAGATTTCTTTTCTTTCTTTTTTTTTTTTTTTGAGACAGAGTCTCATTCTGTCGCCCAGGTTGGAGTGCAGTGGCGCGATCTCGGCTCACTGCAAGCTCTGCCTCCCGGGTTCACGCCATTCTCCTCCCTCAGCCTCCCGAGTAGCTGGGACTACAGGTGCCTGCCACCACACCCGGAAAATTTTTTGTATTTTTAGTAAAGCTGGGTTTTCACTGTGTTAGCCAGGATGGTCTCCATCTCCTGACCTTGTGATCTGCCCACCTTGGGCTCCCAAAGTGCTGGGATTACAGGCATGAGCCACTGCACCCGGCCCTAGATTTCTTGAGAAGTATCTGTTTTGGAAGGAAGGCGACTGAAGCGTTGATCCAGTGCCGTATCTACATCTTCATCAGTATGCAATGATGCTTTCATGATCTAAAAAGGCAATAGCCATAGAATGAATGTGCTTCCCAGAATCAAAAGGCCATACCAAAAAAAAAATGCAGTTTATGGCCGGGCGCAGTGGCTCACACTTGTAATCCCAACACTTTGGGAGGCCAAGGCGGGCGGAGCACGAGGTCAGGAGATCGAGACCATCTTGGCTAACACGGTGAAACCCTGTCTCTACTAAAAATACAAAAAATTAGCCAGGCGCGAAGGCGGGCGCCTGTAGTCCCAACTACTCGGGAGACTGAGGCAGGAGAATGGCGTGAACCCGTGAGGCGGAGGTTGTGGTGAGCCGAGATCGTGACACTGCACTCCAGCCTGGGCAACAGAGCAAGACTCCATCTCAAAGAAAAAAAAATAAGGTTGAAGGTCTTTTCACGTCCTCCCTAGCCATCTGTGGGTGGCCCATTCCTATGCTTTGCCCACTTCTCCACTGGGTCTCCTGTCCTCTTCTGTTGATTTTCAGGGTTCGTGTCTAGATATTAGCCTCTAGGGGTTATAAATATGGCAAATGGCAAATAGCAAATATCTTCTCCCAGTTGATCAATCATCTTTTTTTTTTTTTTTTTTGAGACGGAGTTTCACTCTTACTGCCCAGGCTGGAGTGCAATGGCGCAATCTCGGCTCACCAGAACCTCCACCTCCCAAGTTTAAGCAATTCTCCTGCCTCGGCATCCCGAGTAGCTGGGCTTACAGGCATGTGCCACCACACCTGGCTAATTTTGTATTTTTAGTAGAGATGGGGTTTCTCCATGCTGGTCAGGCTGGCCTCGAACTCCTGACATCAGGTGATCTGTCTGCCTCGGTCTCCCAAAGTGCTGGGATTACAGGGGTAACCCACCACACTCGGCCGCAATCATCTTTTAATGGTTTTTTTGTGGGGTGATATCCAGATATATATCAGTAATTTTGATGTGGTTAAATACAGCATTTTCCTAATTACTGTTTATGTTCTGAGGATCATATTTAAGAATTCATTTCCTGACCCCAAGATAATAAACACAATCTCCTATATTATCTTCCACTCTTTTTATATTTTCCTTTCACTTTTACATATCCTTTTAGGTCTTAAATCCATCTGGATTGTAGAGGGTGTGAGGTAGGCATCTAATTTTAATTTTCTGCATAGAGTGAGCCATCTTCCCCATTCAATTTGTTAAAAATTAAAGCTCCCCTGGCCGGCCACGGTGGCTCATGCCTGTAATCCAGAACTTTGGGAGGCTGAGGCGGGTGGATCATCTGAGGTCAGGAGTTTGAGACCAGCTTGACCAACACGGAGAAACCCCATCTCTACTAAAAATACAAAACGAGCCGGTGTGGTGGTGCATGCCTGTAATCCCAGCTACTCAGGAGGCTGAAGCAGGAGAATTGCTTGTACCCGGGAGGTGGAGGTTGTGGTGAGCCAAGATCGTGCCATTGCACTCCAGCCTGGGCAACAAGAGTGAAACTCCATCTCAAAAAAAAAAAAAAAAAAAAAAAATTAAAGCTCCACAATAGATGGGTCTTTTCTGGGTTCCTGTTCTGTACTTCTAACTACTTATCCATTCATGTGCTAGTAGCAAACTGTTTTAACAACTAAGACTTTATTATGCCTTAATATCAGGCAGAGACTACCCCTTCTGAATATTATTCAGGAGTGTCTCAGTTATTCACAAGTTTGCACAAAAATTTTAGATCTATGGAAGAATTTTCAGAATTAAATCCTTCTGGAATTTTAATTGAATAAAATCCATTGAATGTATGAATATAAGAAAAGAAAATGAACTTTTTATAATATTAAGACTTTCCACCCATGAACACGATATATTTCTCCACTTATGCAGGTCTTATTTTATTTATTTGTTTGAGATGGAGTCTCACTCTGTTGCCCAGGTTGGAGTGCAGTAGCGAGACCTCAGCTCACTGCAACCTCCGCCTCCCGGGTCCAAGCCATTCTCCTGCCTCAGCCTCCCAAGTAGCTGGGATTACAGGTGTGCACCACCATGCTCAGCTAATTTTTGTATTTTTAGTAGAGACAGGGTTTCATCATGTTGGCCAGGCTGGTCTTGAACTCCTGGCCTCAGGTGATCCGCCCACCTTAGCCTCCCAAAGTGCAGAGATTACAGGTGTGAGTCACCACGCCTGGCCAGATTGTGGACTTTTAAATGGACAAACTGTATATGCACGTTTTATCTCAATAAAACTGTATTTTAAAAAAAAAAGACACATGGGGGCTGGGCGCAGTGGCTCACGCCTGTAATCCCAGCACTTTGGGCAGCCGAGGCAGGCGGATCATGAAGTCAGGAGTTTGAGACCAGCCTGGCCAGCATGGTGAAATCCCTTCTCTACTAAAAATACAAAAAAAAAAATTAGCTGGGCATGGTGACAGGCGCCTGTAATCCCAGCTACTCGGGAGGCCGAGGTAGAAGAATCACTTGACCCTGGGAGGTGGAGGCTGCAGTGAACCAAGATCTCACCACTGCACTCCAGCCTGGGCAACAGAACGGGGCTCTGTCTTAAAAAAAAAAAAAAAAAAAAGACATCATGTAGTAGAGTAGATTCGACATTTGTCCAACTAGAGATGAAAGAGACTCGGAAGAGGTGAGACGGGAAGAGTCTCCCAAGGTGGAAACTGGAACCCTCGGTCCAGGAAGGACGTGGTGTGAAGCAGGTGGGAGAATCAAATGTGCAAGCCAGCTTCCACAGCAGACATGGAAGGCCAGGGACTCCAGCCTCCACAGCAGACACAGGAGGCCAGGCAGCTCCAGCTTCCACAGTAGACATGGAAGACCAGGGACTCCAGCTTCCACAGTAGACTCAGAAGGCTGGGGACTCCAGCGGAGGGGCAGAGAAACTGACGGCTCCAACAGACAAAGCAGCCGCCGGTGACGTCTTTCAAGCACTGAGGAATTTTGTGCCAACCAAAGCATTATTCAAAAGTGAGGGCAGGCCAGGCGTAGTGGCTCACGCCTGTAATGCCAGCACTTTGGGAGGCCAAGGCAGGTAGATCACCTGAAGTCAGGAGTTCAAGACCAGGCTGGCCAACATGGCAAAACCCTATCTCTACTAAAAATACAAAAATTAGCCAGGCATGGTAGCAGGTGCCTATAATCCCAGCTACTCGGGAGGCTAAGGCAGGAGAATTACTTGAACCCGGGAGGCAGAGGTTGCAGTGAGCCGAGATCACACCACTGTACTCCAGCCTGGGCGACAGAGCGAGACTCTGTCATAAAAAAAAAAGAAAGAAAAGAAAGAAAATAATGACAAATTTAGCAGCTATTAAAAACAGAAGGCTACTGAGCCAGGCGTGGTGGCATGTGGTAGGGATTTGTAGTAGTCAAATGTGGTAGTCTGTAGTAGTCCCAGCTACTTCAGAGGCTGAGGACCGCTCGAGGCCAGGAGTGAGTTTGAGATTGCAGTGAGCTATGATGGTGCCTGTGAATGGCCACTGCACGCCAGCCTGGACAACATAACAAGATCCCATCTTCAAAAACAGAGGCGACTATGAAAAGTACATCCCAATAAATTTGAAAAACTTAGAATAAATGACATCTATGTTAAGAAGAAACACAGGAGGCTGAGGCAGGAGAATCGCTTGAACTCAGAGACAGAGGTTGTAGTGAGCCAAGATCACGCCACTGCACTCCAGCCTGCATGAGAGAGTGAGACTCTGTCTAAAAAAAAAAAAAAAAGAAAAAAAAGAAGAAGAAGAAACAGAAGGCCGGGCGCTGTGGCTCTCGCCTGTAATCCCAGCACTTTGGGAGGCTGAGGCAGGTGGATCACGAGGTCAGGAGACCAGCCTGGCCAACATGGTGAAACTCCATCTCTACTAAAAATACAAAAATTAGCTGGGTGTGGTAGCACGTGCCTGTAATCCCAGCTACTTGGGAGACTGAAGCAGGAGAATTGTTCAAACCAGGGAGTCAGAGGCTGCAGTGAGCCGAGATCATGCCACTGCACTCCAGCCTGGCAACAGAGCAAGACTCCACCTCAAAAAAAAAAAAAAAAAAAAAAAAGAATCCAGAAACTTCAAAGAACTTCAGACACCAATAAAAATAATAATGATCTCGGCCAGGTGCGGTGGCTCTCGCCTGTAATCCCAGCCCTTTCGGAGGCTGAGGTGGGTGGATCACTTGAGGTCAGGAGTTCGAGACCAGCCTGGCCAACATGGTGAAACCTCGATTCTACTAAAAATACAAAAATTAGCCAGGCATTATAGCACATGCCAGTAATCCCAGATACTCGGGAGGCTGAGGCAGGAGAATTGCTCAAGCACGGAAAGCGGAGGTTGCAGTGAGCCAAAATCGCATCACTGCACTGCAGCCTGGGAGACAAAGCAAGACTCTCCATCTCAAATATTAATAATAATAACTACCTCAATTTTGTAAAGTGGGCCAAGGACGTGAAATTAACGAGACTCTAATGACAGGTGGAAAGAGGCACAGCATGGCTAGTAACCATGACTAGTAATATGGAAAGAGGCACAGCATGGCTAGTAACCATGACTAGTAATATGGAAAGAGGCACAGCATGGCTAGTAACCAGGAAGAGGGAAGATTAAACCACAGTGTGTAACACTGTGTTACACACCCATATGAAGAGTGTAAGTTGACAGTTGCAAGTTTTGGTGGGGGTGCCAGGAAACAGGAGCTCTCTGGCAATGCTGGTTGGACGGCAGCTGGCTGGGAGGATCCTTTGGGAAGACAGCTTGTTAACAAGAAACTCCTGACTTTCAGGCACCCACACCTGCAGGCGGTGTTTTGGGCAAGAAAATTGCAGTTTACTTGAAATAGCAACAAAAAGGAAACAAAATGTCCATCAACAAGTAAATGGATAAGTAAATGTATATTTAGAAATCAGAGAAAACAAACTAGAACCATATGTATCCCCTAGAGAAAACCTCTTTAGCCTAACACCTATTTTTTTCAAAAGCAATTTACAGAAAGAGAAACACAGTGTAATACCCATTACATAAAGTTTTCAACATGTAAAACTTTTTTTCTTTTTTTTTTTTTTTTGAGATAGAGTCTCACTCTGTCACCCAGGCTGGAGTGCAATGGCATGATTTCAGCTCACTGCAACCACTGCCTCCCAGGTTCAAGCGATTCTCCTGCCTCAGCCTCCCAATTAGCTGGGATTACAGGCACATGCCACCATGCCTGGTTAATTTTTGTATCTTTAGTAAAGACGAGGCTTCACCATGTTAGTGAGGCTGGTCTGAAACTCCTGGACTCAAATGATCTGCCCACCTCAGCCTCCCAAAGTGCTGAAATTACAGGCGTGAGCCACCGCGCCTGGCCACAAAACATTTTTAAAGGAACATACATATTGAGTAGGAGTGTGAGGACCTTCATGAAATTGGTAAATTCCAAATTCAAGAAATTATTAGGGTGGGACAGAAACAATATGGAGAGATGGATGAACGGAGACTTCATTTATTTATGCCATTTTTTCCCAAGTTGAGTAGGGTTTTTTTTACATTTTTTAAATATATTACTCTTTATGCCATCTGTTCAACTAAAATAGATTACTTTTTTTTTTTTTTTTGAGACACAGTCCTGCTCTGTTGCCCAGGCTAGAGTGCAGTGGTGTGATCTCTGCTCACTGCAACCTCCACCTCCTGGGTTCAAGCAATTCTCCTGCCTCAGCCTCCCAAGTAGCTGGGGTTACATGCATGCACCAAAACGCCTGGCTAATTTTTGTATTTTTAGTAGAGATGGGGTTTTGCCATGTTGGGCAGGCTCGTCTCCAACTCCTGACCTCAAGTGATCTGCCTGCCTCGCCCTCCCAAAGTGCTGGGATTACAGATGTGGGCCACCACACCCAGTTAATTTTTGTGTTTTTAGTAGACATGAGATTTCACCATTTTGGCCAGGCTGGTCTCCAACCCCTCACCTCAAGTAATCCACCTGCCTAGGCCTCCCAAAGTGCTGAGATTACAGGTGTGAGCCACCATGCCCGGCCTAAAATAGATGCTTTTGTAAATCCAATGTGACTCTGGAGTCAACAGGGAGAGGCTAGACCCTTGGGGGCCTCCATTAAGTCTGGACACAGATTCAGCAAGAGAGCTGCAGCCCACCAAACAGCCCATACACCAAGGGGCAGATTTCTAGAGGAAACAAGAAAAAGGGGCCCTAAAAATGGCACAAACAGGAACCAGGAAATGACCGTGTGTCCAGCCTCACACATGACCCTGGGCAGGGATATAAATAAAGAGCCCAGGGTCAAGGGGCTCCACACCTGCACCTCCCTCTCACCTGCTCCTCTACCTGCTCCAACCTCAATCCACCAGAACCATGGGCTGTTGCGGCTGCTCTGGAGGCTGTGGCTCCGGCTGTGGGGGCTGTGGCTCCGGCTGTGGAGGCTGTGGTTCCGGCTGTGGGGGCTGTGGCTCCGGCTGTGGGGGCTGTGGCTCCGGCTGTGGGGGCTGTGGTTCCGGCTGTGGGGGCTATGGCTCCAGCTGCTGTGTGCCCGTCTACTGCTGCAAACCCGTGTGCTGCTGTGTGCCTGCCTGTTCCTCCTCCAGCTGTGGCAAAGGGGGCTGTGGCTCTTGTGGGGACTCCAAGGGGGGCTGTGGCTCCTGTGAGGGCTCCAAGGGGGGCTGTGGTTCTTGTGGGGGCTCCAAGGGGCGCTGCAGCTCCGGCTGTGGGGGCTGTGACTCCAGCTGTGGAAGCTGTGGCTCTGGCCATGGGGGCTGTGGCTCCGGCTGTGGAAGCTGTGGCTCTGGCCATGGGGGCTGTGGCTCCAGCTGCTGTGTGCCCATCTGCTGCTGCAAGCCCGTGTGCTGCTGTTCCGGTTCCAGCTGTGGCTCTTGTGGGGGGTCTAAGGGAGGCTGTGGGTCATCCTGCTCTCAGTGCAGTTACTGTAAGCCCTGCTGCTGTTCCTCAGGCTGTGGGTCATCCTGCTGCCAGTCCAGCTGCTGCAAGCCCTGCTGCTCCCAGTCCAGTTGCTGTGTCCCCATGTGCTGCCAGTGCAAGATCTGATTTCTGGCTTTGCAGGACTCTTGCCATGGCCAGGGGTTCCTGCCCAGTCTTTACCTCCTTTTCCTCGCACCCAGTGAGCCAGACCCTCCTTCCCCACCCACTGCCCTATCTCCCACCCTCCTGCCTTGCCAAGCATGAACACTTCTCTTTGACCTTCTACCAAGAAATGCCATGGGCCCATGCATCCAAGAAGAATGACTTTCAAGGCCTCCCTTCCAGGCATCCGGAGACCAGCCCCCCACTGCCCCAGCCACCTGCAGCAAATGCCTGTCCACAAGCCCTGCCTGCTGGCACCGCATCCAGCAAGGACAGCCCTGCAGGACAGCCCAGGGTGCTCGCTCACTCTGCAGTCATTAGGAGTTCAGATCTCTGTCCTTTAAACATCCAATAAACCACTCACCCCAGCACCCCATAGCTGTCTTGGTATATTTATCTGTTTATTTCCCTCTCGAGGCAGGTAGGGGGCATCTGTGGCTACACTGGGTCCCCTGGGAACCACACACACCTGCCCTGAACCAAACTGGAGCAGGCAGGTGGGCGCCCTGGCCAGCAGGGATCCTGAACACATGGTGGTGGTCACAGGCAGGAGCACCAGCAGCCACCTGGCTCAGCCCCTCGCCATGCAGCCTCTATCACACCCTCTCAGCATCTGGCTCAGGGCGGGGGTGCCTTGCCTTGATCAGGCAAAAGCAATCACTAGGGGGTCATCAAGCCCTGTTACCATGTGATCTTATTCTCTTTGGGCTGATGTAACAGAACACCATGGACTGGCACGTACAACAAAAGTGTATTTCTCAGGGTTCTGGAAGCTGGCAGTCTGAATTAAGGATGCCGGCGGCCAGATGCGGTGGCTCATGCCTGTAATCCCAGCACTTTGGGAGGCTGAGGCAGCGGATCACGAGGTCAGGAAATCGAGACCATCCTGGCTAATATGGTGAAACCCCATCTCTACTGAAAATACAAACAATTAGCCGGGCATGGTGGCAGGCATCTGTAGTCCCAGCTACTCAGGAGGCTGAGGCAGAAGAATGGTGTGAACCCGGAAGGCGGAGGCTGCAGTGAGCTGAGATCATGCCACTGCACTCCAGCCTGGGCTACAGAACAAGATTCCGTCTCAAAACAAAACAAAACAAACAAAAAAAGCCAGAAGAATGTAAATATGACATTCCGGAAGGGATGTATATGGAAGGTCAGCAATCCCATTGCAACAACCAGAGTAGGCCACATTAATTACAGAACTCAGATGGTAAAATAAATAAATAAATAAATAAATAAATAACTTCAGGAAATCCTACCATATGTATCTTACCACAATTTTTTTTTTTTTTTTTTTTGA